>NC_072034.1:3505000-3817083 GCF_027791375.1 Indicator indicator
CCTGGGTGACCCTGCTCTGGCAGGGGGGTTGGACTTGAATGATCTTTGGAGGTGGCTTCCAACCCCTACCATTCTGTGATTCTGTGAGGTGGGGATTTATCCCATAAGCTTATGAACTGTTTTCTTACAAGTCAAACCCATTGCTTTATTTTTCAGTCTTTCCCCTATCTTAATCTATCCTGTGCTTTAATGAGGCAGGAGGATTAAAACCCAGTTAATATTGGTTTTGTGTTTTGTTTTGTTTTTTGTTGGTTTTTTTTTTCCCAAGACACCACCAAAATTCAAGCAATTAGAAAACTTGTTCCAGGAAATATCGAAACATACCTCATCAGCATGACTGTGGCATTGTTGGAGAAAAAGGGTAGAGAGAAATCTCAGGATGGCTCAAGTGTCAGAAGAATGTTGGTGTGGTCAGATGAGCATCAGAAAAAATCAGGAGCAGATCAAGCAGGCAAGGAAGATGCCTCATGGAGTGAAAAACAGGTTAGTAAAAGAAGGTATAAAACCATCTCTACCCTAGTAAGTCCTGGACTTGCAGACAGGCACTTGAAAAGTCCACAACCACAGTTTAATAGTGGCCTCAGAGAAGGGATGAACATTTTTTTGCTGTTGTCTAGCCCTTTGGGATGTCTTCTGTAAAATTCTGCATTTACAGTAGCTGAGGCAGTGGAGAAAAAACTGAAATCCAAGGTTCTCCCCAGGATGAAAATCTTTAAGCTGGATCCTTCATAGCCAGATGTATTTTTCTTGCAGCCCTGAGTGCTGTTTGGTTTCTATGTATTTGAGCCTTCCTTTTCCTGAACTTGACCTCCTGACATTCTAATTGCATGAGCTCTGATTACTTTTTTTCTGCTCCTGTTAGCTGCTGGAGCTAATAACAGAATGAGATGCTATTAGAAATCAAATTAATGCTCTACAAATGAGTAGACTGCAAATCAAAAGCTAATCCAAATAGTCTTCATTTATTCCTCCTTCAGAAGATATCCTGATTCTAATAATTCCCTGTAGCAAACAGCTTTTCAGTCTGCTAATGAACACTCTTGGATTTTAACAGCCTTGCATTGCTGCTGCTTTTACAGGGTAATTTGAGCAATCCAACGTTGAAGGAAGGAGCAGAGAAAACCCATCTGCAAGTGGTGCCTTTGCCTTTGGTAAGCAGCTGCTCTTGCTGTGAGAAAGCACATGGGAGACTTGCCATTAGTGATGCTCTTGGAGCTGATCCCAAAATCTCACCTTGGCTCTTCTAGCCTCTGACCGGCAGCATTATGTAGAAATCAGGAATGTGCTCAAAATGCTTTTTTCTTAGCTGAAACACTTGCTGTAAAATCACATTTGACAACACACCACTTGAGTCAGCAGCAAGGATTTCGAGTTCTTAAGGGCCACAGGGATGGAGGAAATATTCTTCCCCACTGCACAAAATATCCCAAGTTCCAGTTCCCTTGTGTTTGAAATGGATGTACTTCACTTGCTCACATTTTGTGATGGAGTAGATCAGAAACAGCTTGTGAACAAAACTAGAAATGGGTAGATTCAGATTGGATGTTAGAAATTCTTCCCCATAAGGGTGGTGAGACATTGGAACAGGTTGTCCAGGGAGGTGGTAGAAGCCTCATCTGTGGAGGTGTTTAAGGCCAGGCTGGATGTGGCTCTGAGCAACCTGCTGTAGTGTGAGGTGTCCCTGCCTACGGCTGGGGGGTTGGAACTGGATGATCCTTGAGGTCACTTCCAAGCCTAACTGTTCAATGATTCTATGATCTTGTTAAGCAGAGGGGTTAGAACTCTGTTTGCAATTACAAACTCTTTTCCCTGCACACCATAGCATTTGCATTGAATCTGGTTTGTGCAGACTCAAGCTTTAATGCTGTCATCCCTGTAACAGCCAGCTTCCTCAGTGTCACGTGGAAAGGCCTCCCAGAGCACAGATGACAGCCAGGCAGGGAGCAGAGGGGCAGCAGGCCACCCAAGCCCCATCGCCTTGGCCTGCTGGAATCAGCCTGCCCTCGGTCGTCATGAGGAGGAGCTGCTTGCTGACTCTCAGCCAAAGGTGAGACTGTGCCTGCAGCTCTGTGCCAGGAGCAGATGATGCTGATCTTTAACAAATCAAAATCCCAGCTGCTGCCTGCATTCTTTACTCTGGCCAAAAACCTTGGCCTGAATGACCAGACACCTCTTGTTCATCTCCTTGATTCAGTAACAGCACACTGCTTTCACTGCCCAGACAAGATGCATTCTTCAACCAGAGTAAGTGCAGAGTCTTACACCTGGGGAGAAACAACTCCATGCACCAGTACAGGTTAGGGGTTGATCTGCTGCAAAGCAGCTCTCTGAAATCCTGGTGGACAACAGGTTACTCCATGGGACAGCAATGTGTGTGCCTTTGTGGCCAAGGAGGCCAATGGTCTCCTGGGGTGCATTAGGAAGAGTGTGGCCAGCAGGTCAAGGGAGGTTCTTCTCCTGCTCTACTCTGCCCTGGTGAGGCCACATCTGAAGTCTTGTGTCCAGTTCTGGACTCCTCAGTCCAAGAGGACAGGGATGTACTGGAGAGAGTCCAATGGAGGCTACAAGGATGTTGAAGGGAGTGGAAGATCTCTGATGGGGAAAGGCTGAGAGCCCTGGGGCTGGAGAGGAGAAAACTGAGAGGAGATCTTATGAATGTATATAAATCTCTGCAGGGTGGGTGTCAAGAAGTGGCCAGGCTCCTTTCAGTGGTGTCCTGTGACAGGACAAGGGGCAGTGAACACAAACTGGAACCCAAGAGTTCTACCTCAACATGAGGAGAAACTTCTTTGGTGTGAGGCTGCTGGAGCCCTGGAGCAGGCTGCCCAGAGTGGTTGTGGAGTCTTTCTCTAGAGACTTCAAAGACCCCTCTGGATGTGTTCCTGTGTGACTTGCTCTAGGTGACCCTGCTTTGGCAGGGGGGTGGACTTGATCTCCAGAGACCCCTTCAAATCCCCACTATTCTATGGTTCAGTGAAATGTGCCACTTCCACAGCCATCAGCCTGCTAGAGAGAGATTGTCCCACAGTAAGTCTTGTCATCCATCTACTGGCAGATGCTTCCAGCACAATATTTGGCTCCCTTTTTGCCTTTTCAGATCTGTGAGATCTTTACTCTGATCCCATTAGGGATTTGTGCACTGGTTGCATGAGCATACAAATAGTGCTTCTGAAAGGAGCTTGTGTGGGCTAACCAGCACTAATTGCTGTACAGCTTGCTTCAGTTTGAAGCTGTGAATGTAAAACATGCTGCAGACAAATGAGTATTCATGGTCTAGTCAGCATGACTCCTAAATAGCAGAGTTGGGTATCTTATTCAAACACAGTGTAACTTTATCTTTTGGGTTGCTGGTGTTAAACTTCAGGGAACTTCCAGAACATAGTTTCCAAGCAAATCCCCTTTGTTGTGACACAGAAAGAAATCATGAGTGATGTCATGGTCCCTGCACCTTTCCTGCTTTACCCAAGTTTGAGCTGGGAAGTCTGGAGTGGGGTACATACCTCTTGATGGTGTTGCATTGCAGCAACCTCTTCCCCGGCTGTAGATTGATGATCCTGAAGCATTTTGTTTCCAGAGCAGCTTGCCAACCCTGTTCATCCTGAGACGAACCTCTCAGCAGAGATTTGGTCCTCCGTAGTTTAAAATGCCATGGCTGAAGGATGAACAGAAACCCAGCTATCTCCTAGCTTAAAGGAACTCACAGCTTTGTGTTGCCATAGCATCACTTCCCACCACAGTACAAGAGCTGCACCCACCAGTCATGGAGACCAATGAATGTTCAGACTCTTCTTGAGGGGTTTGAGTCTTGAAGAAGGAAAATGTGCCTTGCACAGTTGGTGACAGGCCCCTGCTGCTGTGTTTTTTGTGTTCCAGTTGCTTTTTCTCAAGTAGCTGTACTGATGATTTGTCACTGGTTTGGGGCAGCTGCTTTTCCTTCCTCCCTGGGCTGTTTTTTTTTTTTTTTCCACAGGTCAAGCTGAGGAGTTGCATTTCCTTTCTTGCCTTGACAGCTGAGGTTGGCTTTTTTTAAGGCAATCCTTAAAAGTCAATGTAAGGGGTAGAGGTGTGCCAATGTACTTTGTTGCTTCAGGCCAAACGTGATTTCCCAGCCTCAGCTCTTGGTTTGATTCTTAGTCCTTCACTTGACTGAACAAGGTGTTTAAGGGAGTCATAAGCTTTCCACTACTCGTGGAGGCAGTTTGTGTCTCCTGCTGAACATGATTTTGGAGAGTTGAGCTGTAAATTAACCCATCCACTACTTGCCTTTTCCAACATGTCTGTTTTCTTCTTCCAGAGCATACCTGCCCCTTTTAAGAGGAAGGTGCCAGAATGGTTTAAAACCTCAGAACTAACAGTTCTACCTCTAACGCAGCCGAAGAAGTCCAAAACAGAGGCTAAAAGAGGGATTTTTCGTTGAACAGAGAAAGGAAGATTTATTTTTTAATCTCGTCGAAAAAAAATAACCTTCTTTAAGGAGAATTACTTCACTAACGCAGACTTCCTCTGCTTCATTCCTGCAGCTGCCCCTCGCCCTAGCCTTCGGTGCTTTTTCACTGTATAAAATTTATTATAATAAAAAAAACCAAATCACCTGTTCTCTCGTTGGCGGGGTAGGGAGGGGTTATTGGCGGCCTCCTGGCGCGTCGCCCCGGCAACGGCGCGCCCACTTCCGGGGCGGTGCGTGGTGGCGCGGGGGCTGCCGGGAGGGCGGCATGGGCCAATAGGCGGCGAGCGGCGGCGCACGGCCTGCGCCTCGCGCTCCGGCGGGCGGGTGAGCGAGCGAGCGCGCAGCGGCGGAAGCGGGGCGGGGGCAGGGTCCCTGGGCCGGCAGGCGGCGGCTAGGTCTGAGTCCGCCCGCCTGGTCTGGGGCAGGTGCTGGGAAGGGAGGGAAAGGAAGGTCTCCGTCGGAGGGGCGGCTTCTCAAGGCCCCTGCCCGCCGCCGGCGCTTTGCCCCATCCCGTGGTGCCGCGTATGTCGTTAAACGTAGCGAGGGGCGAGCGTCCTCGGGTTGGTTGCCGGGTGGGCGGTTGTCATGCTGGCAGTTTCCCAGTCTGTGGGTGACATGAGAGTTCCTTGTTAACGTGAGGTGCCTGTCAGGCAAGCGTTGGATCCCGGTGGCTCGGTGTGAAGCCGTGGGGCGTCCCCGGTGCTTTTCCACATCGGTGCGGGTGTGAGGGCTGCTCCCGAAATCACTTTCTCTACCTTCTTGGACGCTAAGGTGGTGTTCTGACAGTGATTCTCCGGTCTCTTAAAGTCGCTGCACAGGAAGAGAAGGCTACAAGCAAACAAACGATTTCATAAGCAGCTATCCCTGCTTCTAAATAACTTCCGACTGTCTAATATCCATCTCTTGCCTTTTTCCTCCACTTCCCCTAACAGAATTATGGATCCAAGCTTACTGAGAGAGCGAGAGCTGTTCAAAAAGCGTGCCCTCTCCACGCCAGCGGTAGAAAAACGTCCAGCGCCATCTTCTGACTCCTCTTCCAAAAAGAAGAAAGCAAAGGTAGAACAAGGGGGCTCCTCAAGCTCCAAGCAAAACACAGGTTGGTGAAAGTCTCCTGTTCAACAGCTGTTCGGTGTGTTCCACCACCAGCCTCTTTAAGGGGCTGTTATCAGCCTGTGAACTTTGCTAGTGGCTGTTGTCATTCTTGCTCTTAAATTGGCTCTTCTTGTGTAGAAATTCATTTGCACAAGGGAAAATCCCACTTCTGCTACCACCTGTGCATGTCAGACCTTGTCCTGTGACTTGTTTGCTGTTACTCAGTTGGAGAAATTGCTGCTGGTCAAATACTTGTATGAAGCCAAGCTTTGATTTGTGGGTTTCTGTGCTTGCTGGACCCACAGGACAAACAGTAACAGTGGCCTTGTTGTTCTCACTGTCTTTCTTGCAAGAGAGGGCCTAGAACTTAATTTTGTTACCTGTAGGTCACAGGCTGTCCATCCATGAGATGGATTTTACAATTTAAATCTTCTCTAACTTATGTTTGAGCTACTGGAAAGAATCCAGCAGAGGCCATGAAGATGCTGAGGGAACTGAAGCATTTTTCAGAGGAAAGGCTGAGAGACCTGGGACTGTTTATCCTGGAAAAGAGCAGCCTGAGAGGGAATCTGATCAATGGTGATCAAGAACTAAAGGTGGGGCAATAGGATGGAACCAGACTCTTTTCAGTAGTGCCCAGTGACAGGACAAGGGGCAGTAGGCACAAACTGGAACCTTGAAGCTTCCATCTGAACAGGAGGAGAAACTTCTTTGCCGTGAGGGTGCCAGAGCACAAGCAGGCTGCCCAGAGAGGCTGTGAAGCCTTCTTCTCTGGAGAGATTCCAGACCTGCCTGGACATTGTGATCCTGGGCAGCCTGCTCTGGGTGACTCTGCTTTAGCAGAAGGGTTGGACTAGATGATCCCAGGGATTCCTTCTAACCTCTGATGCTCTGTTCTGTTGTCTGGCTAGCATCTTGTGGTTAGCAGTGCCTCTTGTTTTACCTGGGAGCTGATCTTTGTTTCTGAACACCAGAGCTTCAACAGATTACTGTCTGGTTTGCCTTCACTGTGTGAAACACATAACCTGAGGGGCTGTTTTAGTTCTCTGTAAGCACTGACAGTTCTCAGATGCATTCTAAAGGTCAAATCAAATGTCAGGAGTTACTACAACACAAAATACCCTGTTGCACAAACTCATTGTGTGCTCATATTTTGAGTGCTCTGTGTAGTTCTGAACTCCAAAAGAAACAACTGAGCTAAAAACAACAGAGACAAACATCAAGGGCAGTGGGAGGAGTGCAGCACCTGGGGTCTGAGGGGACAAATAGGGAGTTTGCTTGTGTATCTCTAGCTTCTTAGGGCACCGGCCTGGCTTTGTCCTCCTGACACTGCCCTGCACATCTTTATCAACAGAAACGAGGGCACCCCTCAGGCTCCTCTGCTCCCAGCTCCAGAGCCCCAGCTCCCTCAGCCTGGCCTCAGCAGGGAGATGTTCCACTGCCTGCAGCAGCTTTGTGGCTCTGCTCTGGACTCTTTGAAGCAGTTCTCCAAGGTCCTTCTTGAACTGAGGGGCCCAGAACTGACCACAATATTTCAGATGTGGCCTCACCAGGGCAGAGCAGAGGGATAGGGGAACCTCTCTTGATCTGACAAGTTAATGAATGGGTTAAGCAGCCATAAAAGCTGCCCTGTGATGCTACAGAGTTAAAGGCCTTTGCCTCAAAACCCACTTCTTATTTGAAAGGTTTCTGTCAGATTATGTGTGCACCAGGCAGAGGTCTTGGGAAGGTGGATTAAGAACCTAATGATGAAGAATCTCTGTCTCATCCTTGCAGAAATGAAAATGTAGATGATCAGTCCTAGTTTTGTTGTATAGCAATCACAGAGAAGATCAATAATGTTGCAGTGATTGTGTGTGAGGATTGATGGTCCCTGGGTGTGTAACACCTGCAGGTTTTCCCTAATCCAGTTCTGGAGCCCTCAACACAGCAAGGATATGGAGCTGATGGAGTGGGTCCAAAGGAGGGCCACTAAAATGATCAGGGGGCTGGAGCAGCTCTGCTGTGAGGACAAGCTGAGGGAGCTGGGGATGTTCAGCCTGGAGAAAAGGCTCCAGGGAGACCTTAGAGCTGCCTTCCAGTACCTGAGGGGGGCTGTAAAAAGGCTGCAGAGGGACTGTTTGTAAAGGCTTGCAGGGATAGGATGAGGGGCAGTGGTTTGAAATGAGAGAAGAGCAGATTGAGATTGGGTGTTAGGAGCAAGTGGAAGACTGGAAGAGGTTGCCCAGGGAGGTAGTTGAGGCCCCATCCCTGGAGATACTCAAGGTCCAGCTTGATAGGGCTTTGAGCAACTTGCTCTAGTCCCTGCTGACTGCAGAGGGGTTGGACTGGATGACCTTTGGAGCTCCCTTCCAACCCAAACCCTAGGATTCTATGACTTGGAAAACCTACCCCTGACACTTTTTGGGGAGGGAGAGGCATTGAAAGTATCTTCAGTTGGCTGCAGAGCTAAATCTGATCTTTGTGCAAAGCTTTCCAACGAAAGCAGTTAACTGCTGTAGCTCTGTGAGTTTGTTATTCAAACAAACTGCTTGAAAACATTCAGAACTGCCTTGTTTACTAAGAACAGAGAATGGAAAATGAATCAAATACAGATCATATCTGTTTATTTCTTTTTATTAATGAACAGTTAAGTTGTGGCTAAGGTCTTCATCTTTAAGACCTTTGTCTGCGTGGTCTTGGCCAACAGTAATCAAGAGCTGAAATCTCTTCAGTCTGCACTTGGGAATGAATTGTCCTGAGGCTCTAGGGCTGTGCAAGGGGAGATCTTTGTCTTCTGTTCCTCGTGCAGACACTCAGTCTCCTTTGTAGATCTGTGAAACAGGCAGCTGGAATGACTCCCAGGACTTTTCATCGTCTGTGCTTCTCAGGAAGGCATAAGAAGGCGAAGCCAGCGTGGCAGAGGCCAGCCATGGTGCTTCCTGCACACTGCCTTCTGGTGTGCAGCGACAGGGAGTGCTTTGCAGGAACACTCTGAGTGGCCAGCAGTCCTACTGCCCTTCAGAGGGTTTGCTTTTAGGAAAGAGGCACTTTAATTTGCTGTATCCCAAGGGCTACTCTTGCCTCTCAAGCAGGACACTGGTCTTTCAGGATAGGTTAGAAGGTAAGGAGGTATCTACCCAGCCTCCCTGACAGTGGAAGGCATTAGCGTCATGCCCATCATCTTCACTGTGTGTCTTGGTGTGAAGTTACCTTCTACCTGTGGGGTCAGTTTCCACTGATTGTGCTTATACTTTGATTTATTTCATTTTTATTTTATTTTTTTAGCCAAAAGCATTCTCCGCACCTGGGACTGGCAAAACTTCCCCCTAAGTGCGTGGGAGATGAGTGGTTCCAGAAGCATTTGTGCCATTGTGTGATTGCAAAAGGGAGAATTCTTCTCCAGGTGAATGGCTGGACTGGCTGTGCTGGTTTGTAGTGGCCTGAGCATCTATCTTGTGACTCCATTTCACCAGCAGGAAAAAGCATGAGTCAAATGAGTAAGTCTTTCATTGTGTCCAGATCTGCTGGAGCTCAGGTGTGCTGCACCTGACTGAGGAGTTTAATTATATGAAAGAAAGATAATTACAGGTACTGGCCATAGCACAAAGGTATTTCTGACATGGATGAACTGCAAGATCAGTCTTGCAGCTTCCCTGTCCCTCTGGCCATTAGGTGGATTTTGTTTCCCTAGCAACAGGAATGTTGTTTGGATTTAACATCATTAAATATCTTGTCCCACACTTAGCTCGGGTCTGGAATGTTTCTGCCTGGGCTGGTTCTCTGTGGGGTGCAGGAGTGTGAAAGACTTAGTGGGTGTCACTGATGGCCATGCTGTTGTTACAACTGTAACTGCAAAGCTTGGGTGAGTTTAGAAACTACAAAGGAAAACGATCTGGCGAGCTGAGGGTCCTTGGGCAGTTTGAGAAGGGTGTCAGTGTGAGCCCTCTGGGATGCACCAACAGACAGGTGAAGCTTGCTGAGAGTATCTTCTGCAAAATGAAGTCACTTCTCTCTGTGCATCCATCCTGCCATCTCCAGCAGGAGGCTTGTCCTGGTGTGGGCTCCTTTGTGAAGCACATCAAGGCCCGAAAGCTGTGTGCAGGGGGTGAAATGATTGTTGTCAGGGTAGGAGGTCTGCAACCCATCTCCTGCTGTGTGAGAACACGATTCCAGTTCAGCTTCCAGAAGTTAAGGTAGGGATGAAGCATCCAGCATGTCTGATTCCCTGGTGTGTTACAGGAGCAGCCCTGGGGCAGAGAAATCTCTCTGTTTCTTCTAGGCTGTGGCACCACTACAGTCTGCTTGGGTGTGAGAGATGTTCTTAAAGTGGTGCATAGGTCACCATCTCAACACCCAGAACTCGTTGAACAGGTTGAGTGTGAAGCAAGGGGAGAGCAGTTCCCTGGAACTGGGGAAAGGGATAGAGAGAGGGTCAAAGTGTACCCTGAGGGGTCAGCAGAGCCCACTTGAGGGATGCATTCCCTCTTGGCTTCCTTCTCATCCCACCACCCTCTCTTCTGAAAGCAAGAAACCCACAGTCAGAAGTGGCAAAGGCAAGAATTCACACAAGCCTCTCCCATCTGGTGGGATCTCTCACCATCCAATCCTGCCATCTCACAGCTTTTTTCCTCAGCCCTTGTGTCTCTTTCCTGTCCCTGCGTGGTTGCCCTCCGCAGAGGACACTGCTGTGTCTCTGCACTAGGTACAGGTTGTTGGGCAGTTTTATAAACATCCTTTCCACTAAAGCAACGTTGGTTTATGCACTGTAGGCAACATTTGTTCCTTCAGGTAGACAAAGATCTATCCCAGAAACTCAATAGAAACAACAAAAGTTCATTTCAAGACACAAAAAAAACCCCAACCCCTTTTCTTCCCCCATAACATTGCAACAGTATCAAGCCTTTGCTAGATACAATGGTAACTGTTGCTGTTATATTTAAGTCCAAAAAGGAAAACAATTAAATAAAAGCACAGGACTTGCTCATCTGTAAGGTGTAAGAGGCTTCATTCAGGGTGCTGATGCTCAGTCCTTCCTACACCACCTCTGTCTCACGCTTTCGGAAGCTGTTCAGCATTGCTCTGACTGGATTGGGTTCATTCTCCAAGTCTTTCACAGTCTTGTTTTTCACACAGCAGCAGCAGTCCAGCAGTTCATAGAGGAAAGCCAAGACCACCAGAGAAACCACAGTAAAGATGAATATGATCAGAATAATAAAGCAGGCAGTGTTCCAGTTGTCATGGAAAGGGTAAATCTTTTGCACTTGAAAGCCCAGATACTGGGAAATGGATGTAGTCTCATTCCAGTGGGTGGTGTTGAGGGTTGCCATTCTTGAGGAGCTGTCTTGGTCTGCCTGCTGTCAGGGGTGAGGGAGCTGAAACAGAGAAACAAGGCTGTTGAGGGACTCTGTTGATCAAGAACATGCTGTGATTCTTATCCCACAGTGTAAGAACTTCAGTCTAGGAGTCCTCACACCTGCAAACATGGATTGTTGCATGCTCATATTTACTCACAAAAGCATCAAACCCCAAATCACAGCTTTGGAACCTTTCTTCCAGTCAGCACTGGTGCATCATGCAGTGTAAGTTATTGAGTCATGAAGGAGCTCTGCTGCTTTATTTCAAATTTATGCAAAGACAGAAAAGTTACAGAGATAATTTTCAAGGTGCAAGGTGTGAAAGCCCTCAGCACTGTTTTGTCATTCTTAGCAAAGCATGAGCTCTGTTCCAAATGATCAGGGGGCTGCAGCACCTCTGCCAGAGGACAGGCTGAGGGAGCTGGGGTTGTTCAGCCTGAAGGGAAAGCTCCAGGGAGACCTTAGAGCAGCCTGCCAGTGCCTGAAGGGGGCTACAAGAAAGCTGCAGAGGGACTGTTTGCAAAAGCCTGCAGGGACAGGACAGGGGGCAATAGTTTGAAACAAGAGCAGAGTAGATTTAGATTGGATGTGAGGAGCAAGTTCTGCACCACGAAGGTGGTGGAAGACTAGAAGTGGTTCCCCACAGAGGTAGTTGTGGCCACATCCCTGAACATCATCAAGGTCAGGCTGGAGAAGGCTCTGAGGAACCTGATCTAGTGGAGGATGTCTCTCTGACTGCAGGGGAGTTGGACTAGATGGCCTTTGGAGGTCCCTTGCAATCCAAATCATTCTAGGATTCTATACCTGAGTGATCAGAAGAACTTACTACACATTAATACCTTATCAGTTTGTGTGCTTGTTTGATTTTCCCTCCTGTTGGGGAGAAAGAAAGTAATGATTTGTACATTAAAAAAGTAAAAATCATAACTGTTTTGGAGGATATTTCCAAAGAATGAAACTGAACTTTTGGTTGTTCTTCTTCTACAAGATAACAATGCTGCAGCTTCCTTAAATCTCCTGGTTTTAGAACTCCTGATTAGCACAAGTTTGTTAACCCTGCAAAACTCATTCTGATTCCAGGCCAGACTTCCTTACAGGTTCATTCTCCAGCAATTCCACTGTTGAGTAGAAGTTTGTGCTTAAGGAAACCAGCTCAGGTTTACAGTGAGAGTGGTGAGACACCAGAGCAGGTTGCCCAAGGAGGTCGTGGATACCTCTTCCCTGGAGGTGTTCAAGGTCAGGTTGGATGAGGCCTTGAGCAACCTGGGCTGGTGGGAGGTGTCCCTGCCCATGGCAGGGGGTTGGAACTGGATGAGCTTTCAGGTCCCTTCCAACCCAAACCATTCTATGAATCCCTGAACTGCTCCACTGAGCTGCCCAAACAGCACTGAGCACGTTTGGAGATCATGTCCCGTCTGTGGTGCCATGGTCATGAGGGTGGATAACAAGGAAAACCCTTTCTGAGGAGCTCTGGTTTCTTGTTTTCTGCTGCATTCTCTGCTGAAATGCTAGGAAAGGAATGTTGTCCTTGGGCCACTGCTGTCTGTGTGTACCCAGCAGAAATAAAAAACTGCTTTGTGATGTTGGGGGGGAGATGAAGCAAGGAGCTGGCTTCAGTAAATGTGCTTTTGGCATGTTGAGATGGGCTGCTTCAGAAAGGCTGTTGCTCCAAAGTGTGAGAGTAGGCTGTGCCTCAGTCATGTCTGCAGCTTATCCCCAGCAGTTTTGTCTCTCTCTGAATTTCTCTGAGAATCCTGGATAAGGAGGCAGATGAAGTGTTTGGCAATAGTATCTTTGCAATTATGCATCTTTTTTTCCCCCCTTGGTTTCCTTCCTTTCCTGGCTTTGCCTCCCAAAATGAGGGAATTTACACTGCTTTTGGTATAGTCAAATGTAATAAAGGATATCCAAGGAGCCCCAGTAACCTCTGGTTACCTGTGGCAGCATACTGAACAACCTTTCAATCCTTCAGGCAGTTTAAAACTGGGTGTGGGAGAAGGAGATCAAGTCCAATCTCCACATTCCCTTGAGGAACAGCAAGGAGTTTTTAGGTGAAGTTTGATAGTAAGCAACACTGATAGGTGAGCCTGTCAGTGCTAGCTGAGGGACAGCTCCCAAAATGTGTTTTGGTTTTTTCTTTTCTGCTGGGGTGCCCCAGAAAAACCTGAAATTATGGAGGGGGAAGAAAGAGATGAGATGGTAACTTTATAGAAACCCAGAGTCTTATTTGCATGCCCCAGTTAAAGATTTTTTTGCTTGGACCTAAAGCAAAAAGTGAAAATGTGGCTGTTTTCCTTCTGAAATAGTCCTGCCCACCTACATTTAGTTCAGTTTCATTCACTAACCAAAACCACAGAAGGAAAGGGTAATGCTGATGGTTTGTGCCTTAAACTGTGCTCACAGCTAATGCTGGAATGAACCCTGTGTACCTCAGAATTTGTAGCCAGCCTGTTCAGAGTGAAAACCATAAAATATATTTGTAGAGGATACCAAACTGAGTGGTGTGGGTGATAAGACTGAAGGATGAGATGGGTGCCATCCAGAGGGACCTGGAGAGGTGAGCTGAAGACAGTCTCATGAGGTTCAGTAAGCCAAGGTCCTGCGCCTAGGTCAGGGCAATCCTAGATACCAATCCAGGTTGGGGGATGATAAGATTGAGAGCAGCCCTGCAGAGAAGGACTTGGGGGTGCTGGTGGGTGAGGAGCTGGACAGGAGCCAGCAATGGGCACCTGCAGCACAGAAGGCCAAGGGCAGTGTGGCCAGAGATGGAGAGAGAGGATCCTGCCCCTCTGCTCTGCTCACACCTCACCTGCAGTGCTGTGAACAGCTCTGGAGCCCTCAACACAAGAGCAACAGAGGAAGGCCATGAAAATGATCAGGAGGTTGGAGCACCTCTGCTATGAGGAGAGGCTGAGGGAGCTGGGAGTGTTCAGCCTGGAGAAGAGAAGGCTCCAGGGAGACCTTAGAGCAGCCCTCCAGTCCCTGAAGGGGGCTACAAGAAGGCTGCAGAGGGACTGTTTGCAAAGGCCTGCAGGGATAGGATGAGAGGCAATGGTTTGAAATAAGAGCAGATTGAGATTTAGATTGGATATGAGAAACAAGTTCCTGCATGAGGGTGATGGAAGACTGCAAGAGGTTGCCCAGGGAGGGAGTTGAGGCCCCATCCCTGGAGATACTTAAGGTCAGACTCAAGAAGGCTCTGAGCAACCTGCTCTAGTGGAGAATGTCCCTGCTGACTGCAAGGGGGTCGGACTGGATGAGCTTTGGAGGTCCATTTCCAACCCAAACCATTCTGTGAAAACACCTGAATAAATGGGCAGGGACAAAGACAAAACGTGATGGTGTCTGTAAAACCAGGTCATTTAAAGCAGCCTAAGCACTTGACATGGGTTTTGTGCCATTATTAAAACAAAAGGAAACAAAAAGGTTATTTTGAAAAGCAGGCTGATGCAGCCAACCCAACGCACAATTTCTGTCTTACTTTCATTGTTCAAATATACGTTTTGTTCTTTATCCTTCTGTCCTTAATGGATTTAAATGGAATCAGAGCAGATTTGTTGTTGAGAAGACAACATTTGCTGCAGCCATTTATTGGAGCAGTTGCAGTGACTTGCTATTTCCTCTGCTGGTTCTGTAACTGGGCACACAAATTTGTAATTGAATACACAAACCATGACTGAGATGGACAGGATTAATTAAGCTGTTTGGCTGTGGGTTTTTTTTTTAATTAAACAAAAGTTTACAGAGCAAATCCAAGCTAAAAACTCTCCTGAGCTGAGCTGGGTCCTGGCTTGGTGACAATCTGGGAAGGAAACTCCACTGACCTGTTTCATGGAGGGTTTTTGAAGGGGTGGTCTGAAGAGTTGTTTGAAAATTTAGGGGGTGATGCTGAATAAGAGGATTTGGAGTCCCCTTTGAGGGGATAATTAAAACAAGCAAGGTTTAAATGTGTATTTTAAGTGACAAAAGAATATCCTGGAGAAAGAAAGTTTTGGATTGAACTCCAACAGGTTTCTAAGGCTGAGGATTTTGTTGCAGTCTTAAGTTGCTCACTCTGCAAAAACCAGGCACAAAAAAATTAACTACTTCTGCTGATAGAAAATTTAGTCATTGCTAAAAGTGACCAAGATTTGGTGCTGCTGGAAGAGCTTGGCTGTGTTTACATCACAGAGCCAGGACCCTCTGCCAACAAATCTCCCTTCCCAAGAGGAGTATGTTGGGCACGGGGTCCCTGCCGCCAGCGCAGCAGCCAGCCCCTTCCCACTCCACAGCCACCATCAGGGTCTGCATGGTGTAGAGAAGCAGATCTTTGTGCAGGGAGGTGGAACTGAATGCCCCTGCTGGAGGTGGGTTGTGCTTCTCAAGGGTTGATGCTGATCTCCTTAGATTTGAATGAGGCCAGGCACAGATAAATAGCAGCTACTTCTTGCTGTAATTGTTAAAAGACAAGGCGGAAGTAGCCATTGCTGAGCCTCCAGAATTAACACAGCACTAATAAGGTTAATGCCTTTGAAAACTGTCCAAAATTAAGTGGTTGCATGCAGATTTATTTATTAATGACACATTGAAATGAATTTTGGGAGCCAATCTGATTTGAATGCATTTCAGCTATTGTATGTGTGAGTTAAATAATTAATGGGTTCCTTTAATATCCATATTAGATTTTAATTTAAAAGTATCATGATCTGAATGTATTTCAGCTATTGTATGAGTGAGTTAAATAATTAACTGGTTCCTTTTATATCCATATTAGATTTTAATTTAAAAGTACCGTGGTTTAAATGCATTTCAGCTATTGTATGTGTCCAAAATGCAGTGAGTTAAATAATTCATTGGTTCCTTTAACATCCATATTAGATTTTAATTTAAAAGTATCAAGCATCTTTTAGACACTGCAGAGGAGCAGCTTGATTTGAAATCCTACTCATGGAGCAGAGGGAAATGACTGGCAAAAAAAAAAGAATAATTTTAATGCAGTACTGAGGAAGTCCTGATTAAGAAACCACTGAAGAGACATCTTGGGGTAATAAATAGCATTTACAAACCTCCACCAGATCCCAGCCTGTCTGCATTGGATTGATCACTGCTCCAATATTTGCAGGGACAATCCTATGCAACGGCATTTTCTTCCCTGCTCCAACATAACCAGATTTCTAGCACAGGTTTCTAACATACCCGCAAACACAGAGCTCTTTCAGGCAGCTTAATTGATGCTGTTTTTGTTGAATACCCACCTGGGAAAGATTTCTTAATTCCAGGTTTTAGCTGGCTTTGTGTGAAGGGAAATCCCTTCATTTCTCTAAAAAGCACAGGGAATCAATTACAAGGAAGGTGAGGCTGCAGGAACGGAGCTAGCTGCCCTGTAAGCATGAAATCCATTTTGTTTCCTGCCTCTTGGCTGGGTGCTATTAGCTTTGCTGTAAGATGGAGTGGTCATCAATTTCCCCTCGGTGCACAGATGGTGCAAGTGCCTGGCTGGGTAGTGCAAGAGGAGCTGCCCTGCGCCGGGCGGCAGAAAAGCCTCCTCCACCTAGAGCAAAAAGCAGCCTGATTCTAAGCAGGTGTGCAGGTTACAGGCATCTTTTCTTTCAGCAATCAAGAGAAAGGAAAGAGAGGGTTATAAAACGATCCACACCTACCTCTTGTCTGAGAGGATGCTGGAAGAGCGCTGCTCAGGTCCCTGTTTTTAACGCAGCCTATGGCACAGCTAAGATGGAGCTTTGCTACCATTGGCCAGAGCATGCTGCTGCTGACAACTTCCTTTATGCTCATTTGCATCAACCCCTCCAACCCCAGGAGTGAATCATTCATCAGTTGGACTCTTACTGCCTTAAATAAGAAAACAACCCCCCCCCACCTTCCTGCTCTCATTTTTGGGATGCTCTTTGTGTGTGTGATGAGAGAAGCCGTCCCGGGAGGGCTGCGGTGGCTGTGAGCTTGCTTTGCTTGGTGCTGGAAAGCAGCAGGTCAAAGCTTGACGTTTGAAGTGTTAACATCTGCAGGTTTCCAGCTTCCTCCTGTGCTCAGATTTACTTGTCATGAACTGCAGCAGGCTGTAGCCAGGCAGATTAAACAAGATAATCCTCTTGATTCAATTGACAGAGCAAATACATGAGAAGTCATCTTAACTATTTGTTGTGCCTCTGGATTTATTTCGAGATGCTTTAGAGCTCTCCTTGTAAACATGACTATTTAATTTATAATCTCTCCTGCATTAGACATCAATTTTTAATGATAAAAGGGAGCCCTTTAGGGGAAAATCACTGTAGGCTTTATTCTGGCTTTTATTTTTCTCCCATTTCCCCTTCTTAACATTTTATTCTGGCTACTAAATTCTTTAGCTGGACCTCTACTGACTTTTCTCTGTTAATTTTAGAATTGTTGTGCTGTGTAAAGCCTCTAATCAAATGTCATGGAAGAGCTTCTCCTTTTGGTGAGCTTCACTCACAATTACCAGCTGCTGAGTTTTAAATCTGATGTTTATTACTTCAACATTTTATTTTTTTACTATACCAGCAGCAGCTGAGTTTACATCTGATGTTTGTACCTTCATCATTGTATTTTTCACTAGATCAGCACCAGTTGAGTTTAAATCTCCTCTTTTTTTCCTTCAGTATTTTTTCCTATACCAGCACCAGTTTCCATTAAGTCTTCCCAATAATTACCAAAAGTGGTTCAAAATTTGACTACATCCAAAATTCCTACTTTGTAGCTGGCTTTTGTTGTGATTTGTAGATGGGGGAATCAGTGCAACTATCTAGCTCAGCAGCATGAAGCAGAACTGCAGGGCATGATTTCAGCCTGAATTAACATGGCATAAAAGATGATGGTTTGTTAAGCCACAGAATTAAACATGAACTCTTATGGCAGTGATGCTGCAGTCAGTGCTTGCTTAAAGGTCAAGTCCCAATAGCTTTATATTTATGGAGTTCTGCTTGGATGTCTTCCAAAGCTGCATCTCTGTAGCAACAGGTTTTTGTTCCTAGTTGTCACTCTGAAAACTTCAGGAAGCACAGTGAGAAAGAGATGGAGAGCAGAGCCAGCACAGTGGTGTTGAAAGCATCATTTAATTGTTTGTTTTCTCCTTTTTCAGATCACAGCAATGGATCATTTAACTTGAAAGCCCTTTCAGGAGGCTCTGGCTACAAGTTTGGAGTCCTTGCTAAAATAGTGAATTATATGAAGGTACAAAGTTTTGCTGTAAAATTTTTAATGCCTTTTAATACTTCATTCTCATGCCTTAGCTGAAAGACGCTGAACGTGTCAAACTCCTAACACTGTTTTACTGCAAGATTGAGAATTTCAAGGAGCATCTTGTTAAAATACTGTCAGTTAAAAAAAGAGCAGCTTGTACTATTACTGAAATCCTAATTATTCCAGGTCACTTTCAAGCCAGGATAATGGGGTTTATTTGCAGGAGACATAGGAATGGCAAGATGTTGTCAGCTTTTAGGATTCATGAGTTATTTATTTATCAAAATAACATCTCATTTGGTGCCTGACAGATGACTTTGTCATCAATCTCAGAATATTTTTCCCTCATCTTCTCAAAAATGCCTAAAAACTTGTGTGTGTACAGTGGCCATCCTGGTTTTCAAACACCTGTGTGGTCATCACATTAAAGCTAGTTTGTAGAATTACAGAATCATTAAGATTGGAAAATATCTCCAAGATCATTGAGTCCAACCATTAACCCACTACTGCCAAGCCCACCACTAAACCATGTCCCTCAGCACCACAGCTACGCATTTTTGGAACACTTCCAGGGATGTGGATTCCACCACTGCCCTGGGCAGCCTGTCCTGACCTTGCCCACTCTTCCTAATGTCCAACTTAAGCCCCTCTATGGCACGACTTCAGGCTGATTCCTCTTGTCCTGGTGCTGATTACTTGGGAGAAGAGACCAACCTTCACCTGACTCCAACCTCCTTTCAGGGAGTTGTAGAAAACCAGAAGGTCTCCCCTTAGCCTCCTCTTCTCCAGACTGAGCACTCCCAGTTCCCTCAGCCACTCCTCACCAGCCCTGTTCTCCAGACCCTTCACCAGCTTGGTTGTCCTCTGGACACACTCCAGCCCCTTGATGCCCTTCTTGAAGTGAGAGGCTCAAAACCGAACCCAGCACTCAAGGTGTGTCCCAACCAGTGCTGAGTACAACGGGACAATCACATCCCTAGACCTGCTGGCTGCACTATTCCTGATCTAACCCAGAATGCTGGTGGCCTTCTAGGTGACCCTGGCACAGGCTGGCTCCTGTTCAGCTGGCTGTCAACCAACTGCCCTAGGTCCTTTTCCACTGGGCAGCTTTCCAGCCACTCCTCCCCAAGCCTGGAGTTTTGATGATCCTGTAGTTGCTTGTTTTTACTGGAGTTACTGAATTAAATCAGCCCAGGACTCTAACAGATCCTCTTTGCTTTTCCAGACTCGGCACCAGCGGGGTGACACACATCCCTTGACCTTAGAAGAGATCTTGGATGAAACACAGCATTTAGATATTGGACTCAAACAGAAGCAATGGTTAATGAGTGAGGTAAAGAAAGCAGATGTTTGGATTTTAATTAGAAAGAAAGGATTCTGTTAAACCTGAATTCCAAACCTTTATATAAACCTCTCCTCCCCCCTTAAAGAAGCTACATTGATTCACAGGTCTGTCTGCCTTGGACCTCCTGCTGTTGAGGTAACTGTGGGATGAAAGATCTTCTGAACATTTTGAAGGACTTGTTAGAATTCTCACACAGTATATTTTCTGTCAAGTGAATTTATTCATTCCTAGTTTTCTATAAGGAAGCTGATTTTCTTAAGGATTTCTTGTAAGCGATGTTTCAAGGGCAGTGCTCTTCCAGTAGTGAGGGTGTTCAGTTAACTAAGCCAAAGGGGTCTGGCACAAAATTCATAGGCTTACAGTTCTTTGTTACTGACTGAAAATGAAGAATTCTGATGGGAAATTTATGTCTGAAATTGTGAACTAAATAGATCTGCAAATTCCACCGCTGAAGTTCATTAGTCTCACTCTTGGATGATAGATTTCATTCTAGCTTTCCACCATCTTCATGCTTAACTGATCTGAATGCCTTCATGGAATTTCAAGACTAATAAATCAACAAAATACCATACTGGGTATTTGTCCTTGATTGGTGTACTTGGGATTGCTCAGATCATATTTAAAACCCTCACAACAGAGTAGTGAAGGCCTTTGAGGTATTGTGGGGGACATTTCTGCATAGGAAAACCAGGATGATTTTAACTAACACAGCCTGCAGCATTCCTTTTGCTACTGGGACTAATAGTCTGGGGTACAGAAACCTTCAATCAGACAGTGTTGGTTGTGGTGGAAGCTTGACATCGCTGAGGTCCTTCAGAAAGTATCTCCAGGTTTTTTTCATAATGAGCCGGAATATCAAGGTGGAATGAAAAAGCTCCATCCAAGAAGTGTCTATAAAATTATCCCTGAGCTGTTAGTTGTTAGAGAAAAAGTGAACAAATACCCTGCAGGGCCAGAGTTAGTTATCTGTTCTGTTACAGGTGTTTTCTCCCTGTTTTCTCCCTATTTTCTTCTTTCTGTGTCTCTTCTTTTTCTCCTTTCAGGGTCAGGCTGGCATCTGCAGAAGAAACTGAGTAGAGTTGCCCTCTCTTACAGGTGAACTTCCATTGTGGTACTGCCTGCACAGCCAAACTTATTGGGAACATAACTTCAATCCTTTCAATTGCCCATGAGCCTCTGGCCAGCTTCCCTTCTGAAGCTGGCATCTTAAGTGAAATCCTACTGTGCAGGAGGTCTGCTCTTCTCAATTTCTTCTACAGCTGCTGGTGCCACTTGGCAGCAGTTGGGGAAGACTGACTCCTGTGTTGTTCATCCCAGGTTAATGCCTTTCCCATTCCTAACATGACCTGAGCTTGTTGTGCTGAGATGTGTGTTTATAGTCAGCCAAAGCACACTTTGTGTGTGTGTGTGTTCCCTCTCCTCCTCTTCATTCCTTCCTCAAAAAGGGACATGTGCAGCTTTCTGCCATAAGAGCCTTGATGGACCCTCAAGCCCAAAGGCAGTAAGTGAATGATGTTAAGCCTCCTTTGGTGCCTAGTGCTTTATGTTGTGGTAAAATTGCAGTGAGGCTGGTGGATCTGGCATCCAAGGATTTAAAATCCTTTTCAAACTCAAATCTTCAAACTGGCAGCTGTACCATGTGGCTGATGTGCTCTAGCTGCTCAGAAGCACACTAGAAGAAGAAGGCCTAGTGTGTGTGTGTTCTTTTTCAAGGGTTCAAATTTATATCCCTGTTACAGGCTCTTGTCAACAATCCCAAAATAGAAGTGGTAGATGGGAAGTATGCTTTCAAACCCAAGTACAACTTGAAAGATAAAAAGGCTCTGCTCAGGCTCTTGGACAAGCATGACCAGCGAGGGCTGGGAGGAATCCTCTTAGAAGATATTGAAGAAGGACTGCCCAATGCACAGAAAGCTATAAAGGTGAGTAGCAATGTCTCTCAGTGAACCCGTTCCAGTCAGCTTCTCAAAAGGAAAGCAGAGTCTAAGTGAGAAGTCTCTCATGAGTCATTTCTCTTCTTTTGAGAACTCAAGAAAGCTATGCCAGGTGCTCATAAAATCACAGAATGTTAGGGGCTGGAAGGGACCTCTAGAAATCCAGTCCAACCCCCCTGCCAGAGCAGGATCACCCAGGCCAGGTGACACAGAAACACATCCAGGTGGGTTTTGAAAGTCTCCAGACTCCACAACCTCTCTGGGCAGCCTGCTTCAGGGCTCCAGCACCCTCACAGTAAAGAAGTTTCTCCTAAGGTCGAGGTGGAACCTCCTGTGTTCCAGCTTGTATCCATTGTTCCTGGTCCTGTCACTGGGCACCACCCAAAAGAGCCTGGCCCCTTCGTCTTGACACCCACTCCTCAGATATTTATAGACATTAAGAGATCCCCTCTCAGCCTTCTCTTCTCCAGACTAAACAGCCCCAGGGCTCTCTTCACAGGAGAGATGTTCAAGTCCCCCAGTCATCCTCCTAGCCTCCATTGGACTCTCTCCAGCAGATCCCTGTCTCTCTTGAACTGGGAAGCCCCACCTGGACACAGTTATCCAGTTGTGGTCTCACCAGGGAAGAGTTAGAGGGTGAGGAGAAACGGGGACACCCCTTTCTCAATGCACCCCAGAGTACTATTGGCCCTCTTGGACACAGGGGCACACTGCTGTCTCATGGAGAACTTCCTGCCCATTGAGACTCCAGGGTCTTTTCCCATGACCTGGTGTTGCAGCTCTTTCTGTATTTCACTCTTCACTTTCAAATTTGATCTGATGCTTCAACACAGCTGTCAGAGCTCTTCTTCACAAAAGACTTCTTAATCTCCTACATTCCAGCTCTAGGCATTGAGTTCATAGAATCATGGAATGATTTGGGTTGGAAGGGACCTCCAAAGGTCATCCAGTCCAACCCCCCCTGCAGTCAGCAGGGACATCCTCAACTAGATCAGGTTGCTCAGTTCTACTGTTAGACCTTGGTCTCAACCCTCAGTATCTCATCTTTGATTTATTAATGCACTTACCATCAATGTTGACTTTGGATGCTTCTCACTGCCAGTTCCTTTGCTGCTTCTCCTGTTTCTTGTGCTTTTTGTAGCACAAGACCTGGGTCTGTTGTTCCAAGTTGGAATCCTTGTGCTGGGAAGTGATTTTAAGTTGTTCTTTTGCATTTGTTTTTTTGAGGCTTTAGGGGACCAGATCATCTTTGTCAATCGCCCTGATAAGAAGAAAATTCTTTTCTACAATGACAAGAGCTGCCAGTTCACTGTGGATGAAGGTAGGGGTTTGTTTACATGTGTACCCATGAGAGTTGATTTGAAGTCATCTGAAGCACCTACATGAATAAGCAGTCTTCAAGTATTTAAGGTGATAATGAAATATTAGCTAGATCCAGGAGATCCAGCTAGAACCAGGAGAATGGTTTATAGTAATAGAAGGCTAGCAAGTCAGTTTTGGTTTATAAGAGATACACTGGAATGTGGCAGCAGGAATCCCAGCAGTTCAAGTGTAGCAATACAGAGGAGACTTAAAAATCACCTGATTGTGACTAAAATAGCATCTAGCATGTAAAGGGCAGCCAAAAGAAACCCAAAAGAATGGCTTCAGTTTATTAGTAATGTGCCTTTCATTGGGGAACGTGATGAGAAGCCACAAATGCAACAGAGGGAGGAAGCAAACAGGAAGTTGATGTGAGCAAAAGGCTTAAGAGGGGGGTGGGAGTAGTTTACAATTAGGAGAGGGCAGATGTGAGGTAGTGCTGGAGCAGATCTAGGACTTCAGAAGTTCAACATTGTGTTTTCACTACCAAACAGTGGTAAAATCCTCTGGTGCCTATTTATGGCCAGAAATTACTTGCACAAATTGGGGCGTGTTCCAATAATCATAGAATCATAGGATGGTTTGGGTTGGAAGGGACCTCCAAAGGTCATCCAGTCCAAACCCCCTGCAGTCAGCAGGGACGTTCTCCACTAGGTCAGGTTGCTCAGAGCCCTATTGAGCCTGATCTTAAAGATCTCCAGGGATGGGGTCTCAACCACCTCCCTGGGCAACCTGTTCCAGCACCCTCATGGTGCAGAACTTGTTCTTCACATCCAATTTCAATCTGCTCTGCTCTCATTTCAAACCATTGCCCCTTGTCCTGTCCCTCAGGTCTTTGCAAACAGTCCCTCTGCAGCTTTCTTGTAGCCCCCTTTAGGTACTGGAAGGCTGCTCTAAGGTCTTCCTGGAGCCTTCTCTTCTCCAGGCTGAACAACCCCAGCTCCCTCAGCCTGTAGCAGAGGTGCTCCAACCCACTGACCATCTTCGTGGTTTCCTCTGGACCTGCTCCATCAGGTCCATGTCCTCCTTGTGTTGAGGGCTCCAGAGCTGAATGCAGTACTCCAGGTGAGGTCTCACCAGAGCAGAACAAAGTGACTGAATCACCTCTGTCAATCTGCTGGAGATCCCTGCCCTGTTGCTCTTAGTTTGTAATAACTGCAGGATTCACTGTAAATTTAAGAAAAGAGTCTATTTTACTGAGACCTAGCAAGAGACATCTGCCAGCTGCTCAGCAGGTAGCCAGTATAAATAAATCCAAGGCTGCTGATAAACAACAGATTCTGTTTGAGCATTAGTCTGTGTTTAGGAGCAAGCAGTGCAGGCTGTTGATATGAAAGTGAGGACAAGGTGAATAAAAGTACCATCTAAAAACCAACGAAACAAAAAAAAAAAAAAATTAAGCCTTTTGACTCAATGTCCTGCTGAGGGCAGGCAGTTACCCTGCTGCAGTGTCTGGTGAAGGGATTGGTAGTGTGCAGTGTGCTTGTGGTTCAAGGTGGCTTGGCTTGGCTTTGCTTGCTTTCATCCACAGGTGGCAGCATGTTCCCATCTGATCCGACAGTGATTTATTTTTGTTGTCTTCCTGCTGGGGTTGGTTTTGCTTTTCAGGCTGCTCCTTTGTTCTCAGAGCAGGATTTTTTTTTTTTTCCCTTGTGAGTTTTGTGATCCGCCACAGCTCTGAGAACATCCTTGAGTGAGTTGCATTCACTCACTGCAGCTGGAACAGGTTCTTTTTCCAATTGTATTACCCTGTGATGAAGAAAAGCCATCCTTTTGCTTTACAACTCTTCCCAGAGCACCAGCAGCATGCCTCTCAGGAGCCATTGGCAGAATTTATCTGCCTGCAGGATGAGTTGTGACACATTCCTGCCTTAGCGATGCTATTTCAGCTCATTATCTCTACCAATGCTAAAACAAAAGTTTTTTAGAAGGCTGCAAAATAAGCCTTGAAGTGTTGTCAGACTCTTTGATCTAGCAGCTGACAACAGTTCAAAATATGTTTCTAGTTCAATGTTTATCCTTGAAAGAAGGGCTCTGCGCTCCTCAGTGCATGACTCTGCCGGATGGTGCTCTCCAGTTTCAAACATATGTTGCCTGGGATTAATAGCCTTTAAAAGTTAGGGGATCATCCCTTTCCCATCGCTGTTTGAGCTCCACCAGTAGAGAAAGAGGAGCTGCTGGGGCAATTTGGAACTCAAATAGCAGCAAGAACTTCTTTCTGGCAGTGCTTACCTTTACCCTTGCTGACTGGACAAAGCTTTTCTTTCTCCCCTTTTCAAAACAACCCCCCCTCCCCATGTACTGCAGCAGCAGTGCAGCACCTATATATCATCAGCTGAAGGGTACTGGAGAAGGAGTTTTGCAGTAGGGAAGAGCTTTTGTTCTTCCTTTTATGTGATTAGGCAGGGAAGGTTCAGATTGCATGTGTTCCTTCTTGACTTCCTGCCTAATTAATCTGCTGTCAGTGGTGTGTAGCTGAAAGCGTCTCTAAAAGCCAGGGTGGATTTCAGGTGCCTCAGCCCAGCTGAGCGCTGCCCTCTCTGTGCTGAGGCTCTCAGCACTTTGCATCAGAACCAAGCTTGCACCCCATGCTGGCTGAGTGCTGAGAGGCCACTCTGATGGCTTCACTCTCAGAGATGCTATCGTTGTTCCCATCTGAATGCAACGTGGGAAGCATTTTTAATGCCTAAAAACTGGGGAGCTTTGTTAGACTTGGGTTTGATTTTTCTGCTTTTGAAGAGATTTAAAAGAATGGGCAAAGTCTCTTCAGTTTAGCAGTATGAGAACTGCTTGAGATCAGTGATGACCTCTGGCTTCAAAATCCAAGGTGGTCCAGAGGCAGCACAGACTTAATATCAAGCAGCTTTTCCTTCTGGTTTAAATCCAGTGCTGTGTTCCCTGGGACTGTTAGGAAGAAGGGCAGGGACTTGCTGGAAAGGATACAGCAAAGGGTTTCTAAGATGCTGAAGGGACTGGAACATCTCTAATGATGAAAAGCTGAGAGAATTTGGGCTTCTTAGTCTGGAGAAGAGCAGCCTGAGGGGAGATCTCATCAATGCTGATCAATACTTCAATAGTGGGTGGCAGGAGGATGGCACCAGGCTTTTTTCCTGGTGCCCAGTGACTGGACAAGGGGTAGCAGGCACAAATTTGACCATAAGAAGTTCCCTCTAAATATGAGGAGGAACTTCTTTAATTAAAGAGTGATGGAGCCCTGTACTAGGCTGCCCAGAGAGGTGGTGGAGTCTCTATCTCTGGAGATGTTCCAAACCCACCTGGTTGTGTTCCTGTGTGACCTTCTCTAGGTGACCCTGCCTTGGCACAGGGATTGGACTCAATGATCTCCAGAAGTCCCTTCCAACCCCTGCCACTCTGTGATTCTATGACTTCATCTTTCCCATCACTCTCTTGTTTCTTTCCTTCTGCCCTGCTATTGTCTGTTGTTATCCTGTGCTGAGATTTTGTCTCAGCTCAGTGAAGATTTTTAAGCTGTTTTTAATCTCTGGCAGATTTTATTACCAGCATGATAATAGCAGTTTATCTCCAGAAGCCATCTCAGCTGCTTCCTGTGAGAGCAGGTGAGGCAGTCAGAAGTGCAGGATGGGCTGTGCTGAAGTCACCATGCAGCCATTTACCCATGACTTTGTTCCCCAGTGTCAGTGCAGGTGGGGTTTGTGTGTGAAGCACTTCATGGTGCATTGCATTTGAGGTAACTCTGCTGCAGAGAGGGAAGGTGGTTCCAAAATCTTTGTTCTGCTGTGTGTTGGTTACTGCTGGTCAAAGCTCACTGTATAAGGCTTTGCATGGTGTTGGAGATTCACAGAATGGTTTAGTTTGGAAAGGGACCTTCAAGATCATCCAGTTCCACCCCCTTGCCATGGGCAGGGACACCTCCCACTAGCCCAGGTTGCTCAAGACCTCATCCAGCCTGGCCTTGAACACCTTCAGAGAAGGGACATTCATGACCTCCCAGGGCAACCTGTTCCAGTGTCTCCCCACCCTCACTGTCAAGAATTTCTTCCTAATCTCCAGTCCATTCCCTCTCATCCTATCGCTACAAGTCCTTGTAAAAAGTCCCTTTCTGGTAGGCCCCATTCAGGTACTTGGAAGGTTGCTCTAAGGTATCCCTGGAGCCTTCTCTTCTCCAGGCTGAAGAACCCCAGCTCCCTCAGCCTGTGCCCACAGGGGAGGTTCTCCATCTCTCTCTGATCATCTTTGTGGCCTCCTCTGGACCTGCTCCAGCAGCTCCATGTCCCTCTTGTGCTGGAGGCACCAGGACTGGAGGCAGTGCTGCAGGTAGGGTCTCAGCAGAGCAGAGGGGCAGAATCCCCTCCCTGTGCTGCTGCTCTCCCTGCTTTGGATGCAGCTCAGCACACAGCTGCCTGCTGGGCTGCCAGTGACCACTGCTGGCTCATAGGAGATTGTCACCAACTGACACCCCCAAGTTCTTCTCCTTCAGGCTGCTCTCAAGCAGGCTCAGGCTCTCAAGCTTGCCCAGCCTGGGTATGTGCTTGGGATTGCCCCAACCTTGTTGAACTCATGAGGTTGGCTTGGGCCCACTTCTCCAGCCTGTCCAGGTCCTTCTGGATGGATCCCTTCCCTCCAGCATGTCAGCAGCACCACACAGCTTGGTGTCATCTGCAAACTTGCTGAGGATGCCTCAGTCCCACTGCCCATGTCACTGACAAACATCTGAACTGGCCTCTCAGTATACTTGTGGTCTCACTCCTTTCTCTCATTCCTTGAAAGACCAGAAGTTAGGTATCTGGAAGTGCAAGGGAACAGCCTGTGAGTAGCTTATGAGTTAAAATATTTTAGTGATCAAACTGCAAGATGGAGCACAGGGGATTTGTTCATAGTCCTGGCAAGACAAGGAGCACCTGCCTCAGATACCTTCATCACAACTTCCTGCCTCTTCTGAGGGAGATCTGCATTGGCATCAGGATTTCAAAGCTCTGCTGAAAATGGCTCTTTGGGGGTTCACAGCTCATGCATTGCTTTGGCCAGAAATTCTTTGGAAATTTCTTCCCAGAGGACTTTTTTCTGGGCTCCATCTTGTTGTAGGAGCCTAAGAGGTAGGAGAAGTTGGCATCTTGCCTGAAAGCAACCAGCTGCAGTCAGGTGGAGTCACTGCCTTCACTGCTGGGCAGTTGTTTTCCTTCCATGGCTTTTCTGTGCTGCTTCTTGTTGATCTATCACATAGTTTAGTGTCTGTGACAGGAGAGTCTCTCACCTTTGCCGTGCTCTGATGGTGTGAAGATCACCTAGGGGTTGGCAGGACGTGGAGAAGGGGAAGTGAATGTGCTCTGCAGTGGGAATGGTTACCTGTGCTGCAGGAGTGCCTGCATCTGAACCTCTTCTCCACGCCTGGCTGAAGCAGGCCCGTGTGTGGTGAGCTTTCTGCTCCAGCAAGCCCCTTCCTGCTCCTCACATCAGTTCCCAGCTCCCTGTGCCTTCTCCACAGAGAGAAGACAGACGTCGTACCACAGGGATCCGGTGTGTTGAAACCATCTCTAGCAGACAAACTGCCTTCTGTCCCTGCTGTCTGCTCTTCTGACGCATCAGCTCATCACAGTGTTTTGCTTTCTGTCTTCTCCTCTCCCCAGAGACAGGCCAGCCTGCTGCAGCCTCCTGCCTGGCCAACCATAGGCGTGGACACTGCTGCAGAGGTGGTGGAGCACAGTAATCAGGTCACTGCTTGCCATTTCCTTCTCCTCACCCCTCTCAGGAACCACTGCTTTCAACAAGCAGTGACCCCTTTGCTTGGAACCATGCAGCAAAGGCCAGAGTGACAGCATTCCAGCTTCTCCTCAAAGCAGCTGGAGAAATCCCTTTCAATCTTGGCTCAAAGGGACGAATTTTGAGGTGCAGAAACAGCACAGCTACAAGCAGGGAAGGTGATTGCTTGAGAGCTGTGTTTATTGCCAGCTTTTCCTGTCGGTTCTCCTATTTCAGAGAGGATGTTGCAATAATTCAGCCTATTCCCAAGGTCTAAACTTTCACCAGCTGAGAGGAGCAGAGTCCTTGGAGACTTCTGAATAAATCTGACAGGTAATGTGGCAGTGGTTCAGTGCCAGCCAGACAGCTGCTCACTGTGTTCAGTTCTTGCTCTTAGCTCAGTGTCTGGTGTTACACTGAGTGGGTTTTGTGATGAGATGATAGCTGAGCCTCTCCTTTTCTCTCCAGACAGCACCCTCAATGCAAACAGCTCCTATGCACAGCCCTCTGGGTGCTTCTTCACCTTTCTCCTGTGCTTTTAGTTGTGAAGCAAGCCTTCAACACAGAGTATTTCCATGGGAGGAGACCCTGTGGGTGTGACTCTCCCCCCTTTCCTAGGCATTCAGGTGTTTAAATACCCTACACGGGGCTTCAGCACAGGATTAAAGTTCTTTTGCAGTAACCACAATTGAAGATTTTTTAGTCTGGTGAAGAGAAGTCTGAGAAGAGATCTTAGTAATGTTCATAAATATTTGAAGGATGGGTGTCAAGGAGAAGGGGCCAGGCTCTTTTCAGTGGTGTCCTGTGGCAGGACAAGGGGCAGTGGACACAATCTGGAACCCAGGAAGTTCCACCTCAACAGGAAGAAAAACTTTGCTGTGAGGGTGCTGGAGCCCTGGAGCAGGCTGCCCAGAGAGGTCGTGGAGTCTCCTTCTCTGGAGACTTTCAAGACTGATCTGGTTGTGTTCCTGTGTGAGCTGCCCTAGGTGACCCTGCTTTGGCAGGGGGTTTGAACTCAGTGATCTGCAGAGGTCCCTTCCAGCCCCCACCATTCCATGATTCTGGCAGTAGTGCTGAAAGCAGCCTGATCCATGAAGGCTTTAACTGGAACTGCAGAACAACTGTACAGTGCCTCTGCTGGGGCCAATTAGCAGATTAAATTATCTGTACATAAAGCCCATTTTAGCTTTGTGGTTTTGATTCTCGGTGACTGTTCCATTCCTGTTTCTTGGCCAAGTTTAAAAGGTGAAGTGAAGCTGTAATGATAACCACCAGGGTTAGGTATTAACTGTGACCTGCCCTCCTCTGCATGCTGAGCCTTGAAGAGCTGACCATTTCTTTTCTAGTGTTTAATTTTTCACTTCTGTTCCCCAGAAGAATGTAGATCAGTTTAACCTTAAGCACCTACCCTCAGCCTGGGTGCTGGGTTGGCTTTTTTTTTTTTTTTTGCACTGGGGCATATTTGTCCATATATCATGAGCTCTAATAAGGGAACATCAGCTGTGTTTGCAGCAGAACATGATAAATAAAAGGGCACTGGCATAGAATGGTTTGAGTTGGAAGAGACCTTAAAAATCATCCAGTTCCAATCCCCCCTGCCATGGGCAGGGACACCTCCCACTAGCCCAGGTTGCTCAAAGCCTCATTGAGCCTGGCCTTGAACACTTCAAGGGATGAGGCATCCACAACTTCTCTGGGCAGTCTGTTCCAGTGTCTCACCACCCTGATAGTAAAGAATTTCTTCCTAATGTCCTGTCTAAACCTGCCCTGCTCTAGTTTAAAACCATTCCCCCTCATCCTATCGTCACAGACCCTTGTAAGTAGTCCCTCTGCAGCTCTCCTGTAGCCCCCTTCAGGTGCTGTAAGGCTGCTCTAAGGTCTCCCTGGAGCCTTCTCTTCTCCAGTCTGAACAACCCCAACTCACTCAGCCTGTCCCCATAGGAGAGGTGATGTAAAAGTTAAGTCTCTCCTCTACTATCACCTTGTGTGCACCTGCCTGTTGTGCATCTTGGAGGACTGACCTGCATCTCTTCAGCTCCCACAGGAGCCACCCATGCAGGTACAACACAGCCTTCAGGAATCTCTAGCAGGATCTGTTTTGTAGTCATGCATTGATGTGCAGCGTGGTCACTTCACCTGTGAGGATTTGAAGTACAGTTGACTCATCTTGCCAAACACTACCAGGTCTTGGTGTTCAGCTGAGTCCAACTTGAAATGTTGAGAACAGGGAGAGGGCATGAGCAGAAAAGAAACAGCTTGAATAGAAGCATTAACGTTGGGAAATAGCCCTAAGATCATCAAGTCCAACCTTCTACCCAGCACCTCCATGACTGCTAGGCCATGTCCCAAAGTGCCACATCTACTTGTTTTTTGGAACATCTTCAGGGATGGTGACTCCACCACCTCCTTGGGCAGCCTGTTCCAATGCCTGACCACTCCTTCAGGAAAGAAATTCTTCCTAATATCCAACCTGGTGCATCTTAAGGCCATTACTTCTCATCCTGTTGTTAGTTACTTGGGAAAACGCCAACACTTGGCCAACACCAGCCTCACTCCAGCCTCCTTTCAGGTAGCTGTAGAGAGTATGTTCTGCCCAGTCTGGAGGATATGATAGGACCCTTGTGCTGGGTTCTGCTGTTAAGACTTAATCTGAGTGCTCATCTCTGCCAAATCTGTCTTGCATGTTCAGCTTTGATCATAGCACAAACTTCTCCACCTGCCACAGCAGGATTAGGTGAGAGTTGATCCGTGATAGCTGTGAGCTGTGCTGAAAGCCTGGAATCCCACTCAAAATGGATGAGCAGATGGACAGTGTCTTGACTGCAACAGTTAGCTGCAAAGTGCAGTCTCAAAGATCCTGGTAGGAGAAACAAGCTGAGCACTATCTCCAGGTAACCAAAAGTGGTGTTCTGGCAGGATTTAGTTCCCTTCCTTACCAAAAATGAATGCCGTTGTTCTTCGCCAACCAAATCCCTTCCTTTGCTTTCCTGGAAAGCTTGAGCAGCCTTTTTCTGTTAGCACTGGGAAGAAAAATAAGGCTTGAGCCTTAAAGCCTGTAGTTTCATTGGAAAAGGAGATGCCTTAGGAAGGGAATTGATCCAAGTGCAGGAAGCAGCCTTTTGTCTTTTGGTGCCCTTTTGTTGGCTCAGCGGCAGAGCCGGAGCGATTCCTCGCCCGCTGCCTGGGACAGCTTCTGAAGCACGCAGGAGTTGTGGTTGTTTTGACAACTGTAGACTAAATTTATCTGGAAATAAAGGGGAAAATTTTGTCTTGCGTTGCTATGTGTGCCTCCTGTTTTATTTATAGTTTGTTAGCCAAACCTGCTGACAGGATATATCTTAACTTGCTGCCTGGGGAGTGAAGGGAGGTGGGATTGTACCAGCCACTGCCTGGAGAAGGCATTCCAGAGGCTCTGGGAAACTTTACATGAAGCAGAAAGTGTGCAGGCAGATGGCAGCTGCTCTAATTAAGACTTACTGTCTCTGCCTTTGGTGTTTTTTTTTTCTTTCTTTCTTTCTCCTGCTGCTGTGGCTTTTAAAGGTATCTCTCTTCTTTTTAACACCAGAGGAATTTGAGTAATTTATTATCTGTGCAGTGCTGTGTGTGTTATGTTACACTGATAACCCAGCTTAAACCCACCAGAGTAAATGCCTTGAAACTTCAATGAGCTGGACTAGGAGATGACAAGTCTCCCAAGACAATGGCAGCTGAGGATGTGGAAATGAAGTTGCCATTTATGGTTAGCTGTTACCCTTCACCAAACCCCTTTGAACTGAGGCTTATAAAATGCAGTGACAGTCTACACAGCTCTAGAGGTGCCAGGCAGAAAGAGAGGCTCTGTAGCAAATTAACATTAAAAGCAGATGGCACTTTGTTCTGCTCTGGGGAGACCTCACCTGTAGTACTGCATCCAGCTCTGGAGCCCTCAACACAGGAAGGACATGGACCTGATGGAGTAGGGTCCAGAGGAGGGCCATGAAGATGATCAGGAGTTTGGAGCACTTCTGGTGTAAGGATAGACTGAAGGAGCTGGGGGATGTTCAGCCTGGAGAAGAGAAGGCTCCAGGGATACCTTAGAGCAGCCTTCCAGTACCTGAAGGGGGCTACAAGAAGGCTGCAGAGGGACTGAGTGCAAAGGCCTGCAGGGACAGGACAAGGAGGAATGGTTTGAAATGAGAGAAGAGCAGATTGAGATTAGATGTGAGGAACAAGTTCTGCACCAGGAGGGTGCTGGAACACTGCAACAGGTTGCCCAGGGAGGGAGTCGAGGACCCATCCCTGAAGGTGTTCAAGGTGAGGCTGGAGAAGGCTCTGAGCAACCTGACCTAGTGGAAGATGTCCCTGCTGACTGCAAGGGGTCGGACTGGTTGAGCTTTGGAGGTCCCTTCCAACTCAAACCGCTCTATTACTTCGTGTTACTTGATGCTCCTGCAGTTAGCACAGCTGAGAATCACCTCATCTTCTTCCTGTATGTTTTGGGGAGTGTTTTGTTGTTGTTCTGTTGGGTTTGGGTTTTTGGAATTCCATCCAGCACTTGGAGTGGTTGTGGCTGTGCCAGTTGGGTGCCTGCTGGCACTGGCCAGAGCACTTCAGCTTTTGAAATAAAACCTGTTTCTTTCCCTTCGTGCTGGGGCTTTGCCCAGGGTTTGTTCGTTTGAGGTCTAAAATGAGCATTTGCTTGGTTATTGCAGAATTTCAGAAGCTGTGGAGGAGCATTCCCGTGGATTCTATGGATGAGGAGAAAATTGAAGAGTATCTGAAACGACAGGGGATTTCTTCCATGCAAGAAACTGGACCAAAGAAAATAGTAAGAGAGGAAAAAAAATTGTTGATCCTTCTAGGAGAATTCCCCCTCCCTGACCCCACGGTGTTAATTCCAAAGCATGTTGCTGAGCCTATGCACAGCTGCTTTCTGCAGCTCAGGGAAGTGTGACCAGTTTCAAGAAGCTGCACAAACCAGTGCTGGAGCCAGCAGGCAGTGTGTTTATAACTTGTTTGAGCCAGTGTAAGCCGAGCAAGCATCAAGGAGAGGGCAAATGCCAGAAATCCCTCTGAGCTCCAAAGTGGAAGCTGCTGCTTGAAGCTCTACAACACATCAGGAGTAGAAGGATCATTCCTTTTATTGGGAGAAGGGTGGAGTTTAAAAGCAGACTTTTAAACTTTCCCTTTTCTGTTAAATAGCTTTGAAATCGTGATGGGAACTGTTGGAGGTGCCTCCCACCACACCCACACTGTTGTCCAAAGTGGGTGCAACATGCTTGTGTTTTACTGGGAAGCCAGTGAGGCTGTGAGCTCTCCAACAGTGGTTTCTTCCTGGCTCCAAACAAATTTTTTTACACTGATTTGTCTTTTCTCTTCTGCACTTGGCTTCAGATTGTGCTTTCAGAGAGCCTTGGCTTCAGATTGCCTTTCAGAGGGCCTTGGCTTCAGATTGTCCTTTCAGAGAGCCTTTCCATACAGGACTTGTTCCTGGTTTCTGCTGGTCACAGATGCTTTAATTCTTGTCCTCATAGAACCACAGAATGGTTTGGGTTGGAAGGGACCTTCAAGATCACCCAGTTCCAACCCCTGCCATGGGCAGGGACACCTCCCACTAGCCCAGGTTGCTCAAGGCCTTATTGCAACCTGACCTTGAACACCTCCAGGAAGGGGGCATCCATGACCTCCCAGGACAACCTGTTCCTGTAGATGCTCTTCTTGGATTCCTTATCTGCTAAATGTGTCTCTGAGCACTTTTTGTGTATAGAATTATGGGGCATGTATCTGCTTCTGTAGCTGCATGAGTGTTTGGAAGCTTCACTTAGAAACACCAGCTGAGCTATGGGATGCAGAGACTGCTCTGTCCCCAGAGTCATCTCCTGGACTGGATTAATGAGAACAGTTAGAGATTGGAATCATCTCCCAGGGGAAGCAGTGGATTCCACATGGGAGAGTTTTGAGACACAGCTCAAGAGGGTGCTGGGCCAGCTCATTTCAACTCCACCATCACCTAGGAAGGTTGGACCAGATGATCCTTGGGGTCTCTCCCAACCTTGCATTCTGTGATTCTGGCTGTGAGTTGAATGCTGTTGTTCCTTGCAGAACCAAGGGAGCACCTTCCCCCCCTGCCCAGTCCTGCTTCAAGCAGGGCTCTCCTCGGCCAAAGTGCCAACTAGCTCAGCGTCACACCACGGGTCAGAGGTCACAGCTGGAGGGGGGCAGATCTTTTGACTACTGTTTGATTTCTTCTTGTAGGCTCCCATTCAGAGGAGGAAGAAACCAGCTTCCCAGAAGAAACGTCGGTTTAAGACTCACAATGACCACTTGGCTGGAGTATTAAAAGATTATTCTGATGTCGTTCCTGGCAAGCAGTGACCGGCTGAATTCTGGAGCAAATGTGGGCTTTATGCAGGCTTCTTGCCACCCAGGCTCAGTGTCTGCTTGCAGGAAGACTGACTGTATATAGTTATGTGATGTGTTTCCCCCCGTCCCAGGAGCACCAGGTTGGTGTAAGAGTGAGTTTGAACTCCTAAATGTAGAGTCTAATGTAATTGGCTGATGGGAAATGTGTCTTTAAGAGGTTCTGGCTAGTCAACCTCTTGGCATCGAATGATAAATGGTGCTGAGCATTCCTGTGCAGTGCTTCACTCTGCTTTGACACTGCTGAGTGGGTATTCACCTGGAATTACTTACAAGGGGCTTCCTAGTAGAATTGTACAGATTTGTTTGCCCTCTTTGAGGAAAACCTTTTCCTCCAATCACTGCAGGCAAGTTTCTTTTCACAAACACACCCACGCTCTTCTCCTTGCCAGGGGACTGAGCTTTACTGCACAGCAGTGATATCTGAGGCTCAAACTCAGAGACAAAGCCCCTCTCCTGAACTCCCAGAAGGCTGCCCTGTGGCAATGCAGCTGGAGCTTCCTGAAGCTTCTCAGAAACTGCCCTTGGCGATCTCTCATCACTGTAGTAGTGCACAGTTCTCTGTAGGCAGGAAGGAAATAAAATGGCAGTGGAAAAATGAAGCAATTTTAAAAAATTATTATTATTATTTGGAAAGTAATAAATTTAGAATCATCGAATAATTAGGTTGGAAAAGGCCTTTAAGATCATTGAGCCCAACCATAACCCAACCACCATGACCACTAAACTATATCCTGAAGCATCACATCTGCACGATTCTTAAACACCTTCAGGGATGGGGACTCCCCCACCTCCCTGGGCAGCCTGTTCCAATGCCTGACCACTCTTGCAGCAATGAAATTTTTCCTAATATCCAACCTAACCCTCCCCTGGTGCAGCTTAAGCCCTTTTCCTCTCATCCTATCACTGGTTATTTGGGATGTTACCTTGCAAATCTGGTTTCCAGAGAATCGGCATCTTCTGTGCTTGTTGTGTTTTCAAGGAGGCAAAGGAGTCTGTCTTTTTTGTTGTTTGTTTTTTTTTTTATCTTCTCAATGAGTTACTGTTCTGGGCTCACCCTCCTCTTTTTATCACTCTTGGTTGGGGAGTGGGGAGGAACCACCTTAAATGCAAGCTCCGTGTAGATGCAGCACAGACTGAGGTGGAACAGGGCCAGATTATGTCTTCTTGCTAACTTATTTTTCTGTACTGAAGCAGAGTCAATCAATGCTGATACTGTTTTCATGGCACTGCAGGAGAGGAGCTGTTTCTCTGCTCTCCAAGGGTTAGGATCAGAGATAAGAGGTGGCTGTGACACCCCCGTGACAGCGGATCGCTGCCATGCGCACGTGGGCCGTTGTCTTGCTTCATCTACCAGGGGTTGAAGCAGAGGACATCAGAGCTGGACCCACCAGCAGATGAAGAGTAAGGCTTTGTTGCTGTCTCACTGAACCAGTTTTGTCTGCTTGGGGAAGCTCAGGAGGAGAAACACATTTCTGTAAGTGCAGCATTTATCCTCCTGATTTTAAAGAGTGCTCTTTTTGAGCAGCAGACAATGCTTCCAGCATTGCACATCAGCCTTGTTTAAACAGTTGCTAAATGCTGGTAGGAGGTTTCTTCTTCTTTTTTTTATATATATATCTTTTTCATCTTTTTAAATATATATATATCTAAAAGCATGCTGCTCCAGCTGCTTTTGAAACTGTTTTCTTTCCCTGTATCTTCTAGGTCAGCACAAACAATTCCTCTTGGAGCATTCTGGTTTTTCTGTTAACAGCTCTGCTTTAAAGCACCCTCTCAAAACTGTTCTCTCCTGTCATCTTCACTCAAAAAAAAACCAAGGTCTATCTGCTGCATTTCTGAGCAGTGATTTATTTACTTTTGGGTTTTTTTGGTGGTGGTGCTTGGAGGAAACCAGAGGTTTTCGTGAGTTCTGAGTTGCCCTTTCACACCTTTGGGGGTTTTATGGGGTCACTTCCCATTCCTCTCACAGAGCATTACCCTTCCTCTCTGACCCCCAAAGCTTGCAAAACAGACTGTGAGACAAGCTACCTGCTTTGTTTTTCTGCTCAAGTGATTAGGATAATAAGGGAGTCTGAAGAAAACACCTTCCAGCTACTTTCAAAGATGAAAAACATGTTAGGTCAAAAAACCAGGAGAGCAGGGAAGGAAAACTGAGTAGCAGCTCTGTGCTGGCATTGTCAGGCTCTGGTGTTCAAAGGAGCAAAACTGTCTAGTTGGTGTCCAGTTGGGAAGACTGGATTAGATGCTTTGTTTCACTGGAAGAAGCCTCTCTGCTGTACTAGCAGAGAGGGCATAGTAAGCTTTATAAGTGTCTCAAAAACAGCTGAAGAGAAGCTGACGTTGGCCTGTTAGAGTGGCATGGATGTAGGCAAGCAGCAGTCGCAGAATCATTTTGGTTGGAGAAGACCTTCAAGCTCATCAGATCCAACCATTAGCTAACTCCACCAAGTCTGGTGCTAAACCATGTCCCTCAGCAGCACATCTCTGTGTTTGAGAACCCTTTCAGTCAAGAAGTTTCTTTTCAAATCCAATCTAAACCTCTCCTGGTGCAACTTGAGGCCATTTCTTCTCATCCTATCACTTGTTACTAGGGAGACATGAAGAAAAGAAGTTCAGAATATAAGCGTGAGCTCCTCTCTTCTCTGTGGGTTTCAGGAGTTGGGGTTTGTTCCTGTATCAAAGATGCTTCCAACAGTCCTTAGAGGTTTGGTTTTTTTCCCAAGATCTCTTAAAAATCCAATGGTGCACCTTGAAAATGTCTCTGGCTGTATCATCAGGAGTCTGGTGCCGAGAGCATTTTTAGTACCACTTCAGTCTCTTCACAGCATAATGTCCAAAACAGGGGGTTTGCTGAAGCTCAGCATGAGAAACTTAAACCTACATCCTCTTCCTCCAGGACAGTCTGGCACAGGTTCTGTGTCTGGCAAGATGGTTCTCCCAGTGCCCAAACCCCATCACGCTCTCATCTTGCTTGCTTTGGCAAAGTGACCTCACTGCTCCGTTTTCCTTGTCGTTCCCTGGAAGCATCAGCTGCTAACCAGGAAGAGAAGGGGACTTGGACTGCTCTTGACAAAAAACAGGACATAGAATAGAATAGTTCACTTGGAAAGGAACTATTCTAGGCACCTTCATCTCATGCAGTGATCACCTAGGCACCTTCATCTCCTGCATTTCAGGAAGGCTCATTAGCAAACCCATGTCAGTGCAGTCTTTATCTGCCCTGCCAGGTGAGGAATTGCTTCTTCCACTCCCCCAAGGCTCTTCTTATCCTGTCCAACAAGGATGTTGTTCCCTCAGGTCCAGGATCGTGGCAGGGCTGTCATTTGAGCCTTTCTGACCCTCTGGGGCAAGTGAGAAATGCAGGCACTGATGAGCAGTTCTACTGCAGCATCCTTCTCTTCTTCCCCTGCCGTGTCAACCAGGAGCAGAGAGGCATTCAACTGCCACCTCCTGTGATGAACATGCAGACAGGGCCCTGGAGAGAAGGAGGATGCTCTTCCTCGGTGATGGAAGCTGTGTGAGGTATATCTTGGCTGTCTTCATCATCTTTTCCCTTGCACAATTAACTCTTGTGCCTGAGCCTGTGAGGACAGTACCTGCAGCGGTCTCTGGAGGTAATCCCAAGGGAACACAGCTCTGTTGAGGTCTGCCAGCAGCCAGAGATGTGCACTCATGGATATTTCCCCTGGATATTCCACTGCTGGGAGGAGGAGGAAGGGGCTGGTGGGGTAAGCCAGGTCACATTGCTGTGAGCTCTTCCTCCCCAGCCAGACCTTGTGCTCTAGGATTTCCTTCTGGAAAGGTTTCCTTGTAGGGCATCCATTACCAATGTCAGCATACCTGCCTGCAGGCATCAGGAGCTGTGCTGGCCCTTCAGGACAAGCTCATTAGGACCTCTTTGTGTCTACACTCATGAACCAGACCTTTGATTTCATTTACTGTTGCTTTCTTAAGGTACAAGTTGAATAGCCCAGGGGTGTCACACCTCTAAACGTGGAGCTCTACTGGCCCCTCTCCTAAAAGTTGCTCTAAGTGAAGAGTTATTCCACCACCACCACCACCTCCTCCTCCTTTTCACTGATCCTTCTGGAAGGGGATGGAAAACAGCAGGATTTGGTGTGGTTGAATGAGCAAACTGACATAAGGTGGTGTGTAGCAGAGCTAATCTATAATTCATCGTGATCAGCCAAGGCTTTTAGAGAGCAGAGCAGGGAGAGGCGAGGGAGCCCTGACAAGTGGGATAAAGACCCCTGCACGTGGCTGGAGCCAGCGAGGGCTGTCACTTCAGATGAGCATGGGCAGGCAGTGCAGGGCCACCAGGGAGAGCTGAGCTCCCAGTACCTGCTGCTGAGGAGGGGCTGTGTTTGCAGATGACTAGAAGCAGCCACGGTGCTGACATCTCATTATTTCCAGTTTCGTTGCTCCGCTTTCCGGTCGCTGCTGATGGACCAGCCCCAAATTCCTCTGTGTCTTACTGCCTCAGGGGGGCATGGCCAGGAGGCTGAGTGCTTCTTGTTGACTGGTTAAGATTGGCAAGGCTGACAACCATCAGGGAAAGGAAAGCTCAGACCCCAATCTACTGGTGTGGCTTTCTGCTGCTGGCAGAGTCAGGGGTATGGCTGGGTCGTTGAGGGCCACCGCTCAGTTGTTAGCGAGAGAAGGATCAGCCTGAAACAGCATTCCTGGCCACCTCAGGTAGCTGGCATTGCTTCTGCACAAGGCCCTGGGCTGGCATTTTGTTGTAATGCAGAAGGCCAGGTGGTCTGGGGCTTGATCCCCTCCCACAGGAGAAGAGGGTCTGTTGTTCTGGCTCCTTAGGTGTGTTCCTCACCATGTCTGTCTTACCACAGAAAAGACCTCTGAGATCATCAAGTGCAACTTCTACCCAACACCTCCATGACCACTGGACCATGTCCTGAAGTGCCACATCTACTCATTTTTTGAACACCTCCAGGGATGGTGACTGCACCACCTCCCTGGGCAGCCTGTGGGAAGGGCAATTAGGAACATGAGCAGTCAAGCCTTGAGAGCCATGGTAGCTAACATCATAAAGGAACTCAGGAAGTTTGCTTTAGATACTAGGGGAAAAAGCTGTTGGGGAGGTGTCTTCATCCACAGAGGTTTCAAACATCACCCAAACAAGACCAGGCTGCCCAGATCTCTTCATGGCCAGAGCCCTGTTGCAAGAGGGAGGTTGGATCAGAGACCTCCTCCAGCCCCTTTTACCCAAGGGCTCTTGTGGGTCCGAGCCCCAGTTCTCTCTGTGTCACTTGGTTTGCTGTAAGAGCGTTTCTTGTTTCTCCCTGGCTTGCTTTCTGCTCCTTGGTTTGCAAGCTTGTGCAGCAGCCTCTGTGTTACCCAGCAGCTGTGGTTGGGACCCCCCAGCCTCGTGGGCTGGCTGTTGTGCAGAGTGCAAGCCCAGCAGGGGAAAAGGCTGGGGAAGGCAGGAGGTTGCCTTCCATTAAGTTAATTTTTTGACTCTACCTGCACTTCTGGGCTTTCATCCAAGGCCTGGAGTACTTCTGCAATTTCCTTCTGTCTCCATCACTTATGTTGTGTTCTCTCTTCTCTCCTGAGCTACTTATTAATTATGGAGGCTGCAGAGATGCAGCCCAGGCTCTGCTAATGCTTGACTTGCCCTGTTGTACAAGAAGCATTGCAGGGAGCTGCTAATGGTGTTCTTAGCTTTGCTTTTTAAGCTCCACTGTCACTTTGGTCTCCTGCCTGAAGCGAGGCAGAGAACACTGTTTAAATGTTGGCTGAAGCCTGGCTCTCCAGGCAGCCTGTGGTTGCAGGGCACAGGTCTGCAGCATCCTGCTCACCTCCCTGGGCTGAAATGTTCCCCCTGCATGGCCTGTAGGCACAGCCCCAGGGCAAACATCAGGCTTTAAGGTGTGCTGTGCAGGCAGAAGGTCTCCCTGTGCTTCCCAGGGCAGGGATGTGGACTGGGCTCTAGCTGTGTGTTTTCCTGGGTCTTTTTGAGCTGGCAGGGAGCACAGAGCAGCCTGGCCTGGCAGCATGCAGGCAGAGTGGTGACCCTTGCTCAGTGACACCCCTCTGTCTTGGAGTAGATGACCTCTGAGGTCCCTTCCTACCTAAGCCATTCTCTCTCTCACTGTCATAGAATCATAGAAATGTTTGGGTTGAAATCCAACCATCAGCCCAACACCACCAGGGCCATTAAACTATGGCCCCAAGTGCCATGGCCACAGTTTTCTTGAACACCTCCAGGCATGGGAACTCCCCCACCTCCCTGGGCAGCCTGTTCCATTCCCTGACCACTCTTGCAGCAAAGGTGTTTTTCCTGCTCTCCAACCTAAACCTGCCCAGCACAATTTCAGGCCATTTCCTCTCCTTCTATCACCTGAGACTAGGGAGAAGAGCCCAACCCCCACCTCACTCCAACCTCCTTGTCAGGGAGTTGTAGAGAGCAATGAGGTCTCCCCTCAGCCTCCTTTTCTCCAGATTAAACTGGAAAGCAAATCCACGCCTTCAGCCTGGCCCCAGCTACTCTCACCAAGCCACCTCTTTGCTCTTAGCCACCAACTTCCTCCCCACCCCTGAAGCAAGCCCCAATACTATCTCATCTTTCCTCTCCTGGCCTCCTTGCTCCTTGCCCCCTTTCCGAAGGAGGCCCACAGGAGCTGGGCTTGCTCCTGCTCCTTGTCCCATCAGGGCTGTGGGCACTGCTGGCTGGCTCCATCTCAGTCTGCCCTTTGCTCTTCCTCCACTGGCTGGCCCAGCTCCATTCCCATGGCACAATCCTGTACTCCTGGCCACTGCTGCCTGGCCCCTGGGATGATCCTGGGGGTATAGACCTCTCCTTCTCCCATCTTGTCCCCATTTCTCCATCCCATGTAGGGGGATGGCTTTGTGTTTTTCCCCACAGCCTTCCCCATCGCTTCCAGCCTGTTGCCTTTCGGCAAGGAGCCTCGGGGCCGCAGGGATACAGGGATGGAGCCTTGGGGCAGCAGAGATACAGGGAGGCATGGGAAGGAGCCACTTTATTCCCCCCCCCTTCCCTCAGCTTAGCCTTGGGGAGAGAAAAACTTGGGAAAGTGGAAACAATGAGAGCACAAACTTTGCTCCTTCTGGTTTCTCCAGCTCTGCCTCTTGGGATTTATCCCTGCTATTGGATGCCAGCGCTGGCTTGGGAGTCCCTGGTCTTGTTTTGCAATCTCCCAGTGTCAGCCAGCAGCTTGGGCCTTCCTGTAAGTGCCCCAACGGTCACGGGGAAGGAATGTTCCCCGGCCACACGGGGAGAGGTCACCACGGGCAGAGGCAAGGCAGGGGCCAGGCGAGCAGCTCGCGGCTCCACGAGGGCAGCGCCGAGCGCCACCGAGCCAAAACCTTTTGGGCTTCCAGGGGGAGATTAAAAAAAAAACCACGGTTCAAGAGGTTAAATATTTTCAACAAGGCCCCCACTTCCCTTCGCAGGGCAGAGCTGGGAGCAGATGCTGTGCCCAGGAGGATGTGAGCTCGTTCCTTAGCTGGAGAAGGTTTGCTGTTGAAGCTGCTCCCAAAAGCATCGCGCTCGAGCAGTGCCGGGCTGGTGGTGCCCGCCAGTCACCAGCACTCCGAGCAGCTCTTGGGCTGAGCAGTGTGTTCACGTTGAGCTCACAGCTCCCTTCCCACCCAGGGCTTGCCAGCAAAACCTCTCCTCTGAATGCAACGCGGAAAGCAAGCAGCGAATTGCGGTGAGCACGGGGCGGGGGTGGGGGGGGGATTAGCATCCGGCCTTAGGGGCTTAGCTCCCAGCTCATCCCTGCCAAACAGGGGGTTTCAAGTGACACCACCAGTCCCTTCTTCTCCTCCCCGCTCCCCCTCCACCCCTAATTTGCAGCCTGTTTTAATGGTGACCTTTTTCACACCATTCTCCAGGCTGCCTTTGCTAAGCTGTAGCCTTCCTCCTGGTACTTTTGTTTTCAGAGGCTCCTGCGGGACTCTGGTTGAATTTATGGGGGGCGGAGCAGAGGGAGGAGGAGGAGGAGGAATTTCTCGGTTGGGCTTATGAACTGAGCTTTTTTTCCAAATTCTCAGCATGTTCAAAAATAATAATAAAATAAATAAATAAATTAAAAAATAATAATCAAGCCCTTGGTCTCTAGGTTACATTTGCCTCTGCTGTGGCTGAGCTCATGGAAAATCGCAGTTTAGCTCCCAGTGCTCAGTGCCAAGATTTGTAGCTTTCAAACTGAACTGATAACATCTCTGTAAACTTTGGGAGTCGTTTCTTTAAAGCCTGCTTGCTCCTTCCAGCCTGGATTTTGAAGCTTTCCTAGAGAATCAAGCAGGATGATGGTATCTACCCCTTTAAAAAATGTATGACCAGTGTTGCCTTCAACCAGCCCGGAGAGAGGAAAGGAGGCTGCTGCTCCCCCGAGGGTGTGTTGGGCTCCTTCTCCCCACAGCACACAGGCAGGCTCTGCACGTAACTTACAATAATCACTGGGTTTATTTTTAAAAAAATTACAATAGAAAAGTACCTTTTAAACAGAATTTCCAAAAGCCAAGAAGTAGACAATGTGGAAGCTTCTCTCCTCTCCACAAAGACAAAGTACAGGAAATAGTTTGGCTAAAAGGGTTAGTCCTGTCGCTTGGAAACGCAGCTCGCTCCTTTCCTTTCGGAGCCACTCCAGAGGTTTGGCTTGGAATTGATTGCTTCTCACGTTGCCTTTATCAATCCCACTGTGAACACAAGACCCCCACCTGGACAGTTTCCCATTGCACCATCTCATCCCTTCACTCTCCCCCGCCCCTCCCCCCTTTTCCCTGCCCTGGCTTCAGCAGCTGAAAGCTCAGCCCACCCACAGAAGAAGAGGAGGAGGAAGGAAAAGGTGATGACGTTTAACAAGGCCATGAGCACCCTGTCCTCAGTGCAGCTGAGCTTGGTGTGCCCAGCAGCAGGGATGGGAGGAGGGGAGAGGCAGTGGAAAGGATAAGTTTTGCACCTCCTTTTGCAAGGAACTGAAATCTGTCTGAGGTCTTGGTTTGTTTTTCTTTCTCTTTCCAAATCCCTCCTAGAAGGAGGAGAGACTGAGTCCATCGAGTGCTCTCTTTGCTTGGTAAGCTGTCTCCACAAAGGTTACAGATCCTATCCCAAGGGTGTCAGCAGCCTCCCTTCTTATCTTTGCACATGGAAACATGCAAATGCTACGCAGGGAGCTGCCAGACTGGCATCACCTCAGCACCAAACCCCCAGCTCAGGCCAGTGCTTTGGCATAACGGTAGGCACACGCCTCAGCCCCTCGGCTTGCTCAGAACTCGTGTCCTACCTGGAGTAAGCTGGTGAACCAAGGGGTTGTTGGTTGGTTGTATCTCATACAGCAGTTTATGTTGCCTGTAACAACCTCAAGCAGTCACAGCAGGAAGAGAAGGAGGAGGAGGAGGCAAATTGTCACCTTGCTACATGTGGGGGCCATTTCTGCCCATCCCTGATCCGAGCCGTTGTACCACACCGAAGCTTTGCACAGCAAGCTATGAAACATAGCCCTAAAGGTTACAGAATAACCCCCACCATAAGAAAGTGTCTGATTGATTGTCCCTGCCTGGTTGTGGTTTGGTACAACTGGGAAGAAGAGAGTAATACTGGTTAAGTGTCCACAGACGTCTCGCCGGAGCACAAGCCCTGTGCCAGAGGCAGCACAGGTTCCTAACACACCCAAACTGTGCATCTCCACATCTCCACGTAGGTGAACATCAAAGCCTTCAACATGCAGCTGATGGGGCTGGGGAGGAGGGGAGAGGGGGTTTAGAGACTCTTAATTACACTCATTCCAAAGTCAAAGCACAGAACGTGTGGTCCAGACCCAGTGTAAGATTGTCCTGCTTAGGAGGTTTGGTACAAAAATACTTTTGCTCTCATTTTGCCTTTTTTTTTTGTTAGTTTTTTTGGTTTGTTGTTGGTTTGTTTTTCTTTTTGTAGTCTGCTTTCCTATGGTTCATTTTGAGAAAGTCTTTTTTCAGAGGCTGGGGTGCTGTCAAACCATGCTTTCAGAAGTAACACACTCTTTCTTACAAATATACAGTGTAAAAGAGGAAAATATTATTACTAGGTATGCTTTTCATTGTTTTTTTTGTTGTTTTTTTGTTGTTTTTTCTTTCTTCTAGGAGAGCAGATGTGTGATAGAGGCTGTGAGAAAGTCTTGGAGGAATCCAAACTTGTGTGAGGGTTTTTAGTTATCAAGCCTGGAACAACAGAGAGAGGTATTAAATCATAGAATCATCATAGAATTGTCAGGGTTGGAAGGGACCTCAAGGCTCAGCCAGCTCCAACCCTCCTGCCATGGGCAGGGACACCTCACACTAGAGCAGGTTACTCCCAGCCACATCCAGCCTGGCTGCAAAAATCTCCAGGGATGAGGCTTCCACCACCTCCCTGGGCAACCTCTGCCAGTGCCTCACCACCCTCATGGTAAAGAATTTCTTCCTAACATCCAATCTGAATCTCCCCACTTCTGTTTTGCTCCATTCCCCCCAGTCCCATCACTCCCTGACACCCTCAAAAGTCTCTCCCAGCTTTATTGTAGCCCCCTTCAGATACTGGAAGGCCACAAGAAGATCTCCTTGGAGCCTTCTCCTTTCCTGATTGAACAACCCCAACTCTCTCAGTCTGTCTTCATAGCAGAGGACCTCCAGCCTTCTGCTCATCCTTCTGTCCCTACTCTGGACACCTTCCAGGACCTCCAGATCCTTCTTGTAACAGGGGCTCCAAACTGAATGCAGTACTGTGCATCCAGGTGGAGTTTCACCAGAGTGGAGTAGAGGGGGAGAATCACCTCCCTCAACCTGCTGGCTATGCTTCTCTTGCTGCAGCCCAGGCTCTAGTTGGCTTTCTGAGCTGCAAATGCACTCTGGTGCCTCATGTTGAGCTTCTCATCCACCAGCACCCCCATAATAAACAAATAAACAAACCAACCAACCAACCAGCAGGTGCTGGTTTAAGGTGAAGCAGGAAAGGGGCTGTAATAGAATCATGGAATCATCGAATCCTAGAATGGTCTGGAGTTGGAAGGGACCTTCAAAGGTCATCTAGTCCAACCCCCTCCGCAGTAAACAGGGACATTCTCAACTAGATCAGGTTGCCCTGACTCCACCATGGCCATTAAACCATGTCCTGCAGTGTCATCTCTACAGACTTTTTGAACCCCTCCAGGCATGGTGATTCCACCACCTCCCTGGGCAGCCTGATCCATGCCTGACTCTCTCCCTTCATGGGAAAGCTCCAGTGCTGCACCCTAGGAAGGAAGAGTCTTGTTTCCAAGCCAGGACTGTGCTCCAAGGGTGGTTGTTTAACCAGGAGAGGACAAGGTGGGAAGTGCCTGCGGGCAGAGCTGGGGCTGTCAGCATCCCAGTGCCAGTCAGCCAGGACCCCACTGGTCCCAGTTTGCCCCTCCCAATGACCACAGCTGCTGGGGTTTTAACTGGAGGAAGCACCAGCTGGGAAGCTGAGAGTTAAGTTGGAGTTGAGCTCTGCACTTAAGAGGAATTCAGGCTGTGTTGATCCAAGGCAGGAAGCAGGGAGCTGAGATTACTGGGGGGTAATTCAAAGCCGAGAGGCATTCCTGGGCTGCGCCGAAAGCCTGCTGCAGATAAGGGCGAGAGCCACGGCAGCCAGGCCAGCCTGCCAGGCCTGCCCTCCCCCCAGAGCAGCAAACCCAGGGGGCTCCAGCCTTACCAGCACACTGTGGTTTTGCAGAGAGCACACCAACCCAGTAGCCGCCTTGGAAGACTCCGTTAATACCCACAAGACTGACTGTAGGCCACCATCACACACCTGAGACCTGTGAGAGGACACAGAGGAGGCTTAGGGACGCTGCAGGGACAACCAGCAGCCAGGGGCTGGGGTCGGAATGCTGTGGGGAGAGGTTGGTTTGTGGGGGCCCAGGTCAGTGCTTCTATAGAGGGCTATAGATGCGCTCCACATGGCACATCACGGAATGGTAGGGGTTGGAAGGGACCTCTGGAGGTCACTGAGTCCAACCCCCCTGCCAAAGCAGGGTCACCTTGGGCAGGTCACACAGGAACACATCCAGACAGGTCTTGAAAGTCTCTAGAGAAGGAGACTCCACAACCTCTCTCATAGAATCACAGACTCATGGAATGGTTTGAGTTGAAAGAGACCTTTCAAAGGTCATCTTGTCCAACCCCCCTGCAGTCAGCAGGCACATCTGCAACTAGAGCAGGCTGCCCAGAGCCCAATCCAATCTGACCTGGAATCTTCCCATGGATGGGGCATCTCCCACCTCTCTGGGTAAACGGTGCCAGTGTTTCACCACCCTCACTGTGAAACATTTCTTCCCTCAGTTCAAAAGCATCACCCCTGGTCCTGTTACAGTGAGGATGCAAGTGGCAGAGTCAGGATGGCAGCAAAACCCTTCCCTGGGTTTTTCACCCTTTCCAGATGGAGGAGCCTGGCAGGGGGACAGGAGCTCCCCAGCTCTCCATCCTCACCACCCACTGCAGCTTCTGGAGCTGCTGCAGGCAGGTGGACCTGTTCCATGGGATCTGCTCATTCCTTCTTCCCAAATATGGATCTGCTTACACTTTAGCTGGAATATTGGCACATTCCATATTTTGGAAGGACTGCTGGTTCCCAAAGCCTCCCCACTCCCTATTTTTATCTGCTGGGCCTAAAATAGTCAGAGAATGCTTCATGGATCCAAGTCTGGGTCAACTGCAGCCACAGCCAGTTCCTCCTGCCCTCCCTGGCTGAGTGAGCCTGGTGGGCATGGCCCAGGCCTGTGGGTGCTGGGCAGAGTGTGGATGCTGCACCCTTTCCCACCTCCTTGGACCTGCTGAGGCTTCTGCATGGATAGCTGTGGACATGGTGCAGGTCTCAAGTGATGCTCAGCATCAACTGAGCTTCTTTTTCCCCTCTGCCATTTCATAAATTCATAGAATGGTTTGGGTTGGAAGGGACCTTCTAGATCATCCAGCTCCAACCTCCCTGCCATGGGCAGGGACACCTCCCACCAGCCCAGCTTGCTCAAGGCCTCATCCAGCCTGGCCTTGAACACTTCCAGGGAGGAGGCATCCACAGCCTCCCTGGGCAACCTGTTCCAGTGTCTCACCACCCTGGCTGTAAATTTGAATCCCCTTTGTTATTTTCCCACAAAAGGCTGAGTTATTTACAGAGCATATCTTGCAAGGCTCTTTCCCTCCAAAGAGGTCCCATGGGCCAACAAGCCACAGACCTGGCTTTCACTCCTGACCTCAGATGTTTGGAAAATGTTTGGGGTGGATGGTAGCAGAGATGTCTCCATCCTGGGGGCAAAGAATCACAGAATGCATTGGGTTGGAAGGAACCCCCAGAGGTCATCTCGTCCAACCTCACTGCAGTCAGCAGAGACATCTCCAGCTAGATCAGTTTGCTCACAACCCATCAAGTTTGACCTTGAATGTCTCCAGGGATAGAGCCTCAACCACCTCCCTGGACAACCCGTTCCAGTGTCTCACCACCCTCATTGTGCAGAACTTCCTCCTGATGTCCAACCTAAATCTCCCCCGCTCTAGTTAGAGGGCACTCAGGCCTATGGTGCCTGCCAGAAAGTGGCCTCACCAGGTCTGGCTGCCCACCCCGATGTGCTGGAGACCCCCAAGAGTCCCATCAGGTGGAGGTGAAGGTAGTGGTGGAGGTGATGCCCATGGCAGGAGGCGGCACTCACCCGGCATTCAGCAGAACTGACGGGACTTCCAGCCCTGAGAACCAGCCTCGGAGGGGGGCAGCCAGCGCATCTGCGAAGACAGAGGGGCACAGGCTGAGAGGGCTGCTGGCCACCCACCCTGGCAGCACCTCTGGGCTCCCCTTGCCAGGCCTTGCCCAGGCACGGCAGGGTTGAAACACAAACAGTACAGCTCCAGTTTGGACAGGAAGGACTGGGGCTGAGCACACAACCCAACCAAACTGGAACAGCAGCACCATGGTCCCAGCAAGGTGCCAAGGCAGATGAGAGGGCCATTAGACACCAAAAATGCCCATGGGCACTCCATGTCCGTCCCACCATCCCAAGGGTCCCCATCCTGCTGCTCTCTGCAGGTCCCAGCCAGGGAGGCTCTGGGTTGGCTGCTGGCAGCCCTCTGCCATGCCACCCACCAAATCCACAATGCCAGCAGCTACCTGGAGTGACCAGGAAGGTGCCACCACCACCCTTGCCCCCATGCTGACTCCATAACCACAGCAGATAGTTTTTAGAATCATAAAACTGTCAAGGTTGGAACAGACCTTTGAGATGATGCATCAAGTCCAACCACTCACCCAGAGCTCACAGTCCCACCACTGCTGCTGAGCCACTGCCACCAAACCAGGTCCCTCAGCACCACATCCAGACCTCTTTTCAATCCCTTCAGGGATGGGGACTCCACCACCTCCCTGGGCAGCCTGTTCCAGTGCCTGAGAACCCTTTCTGTAGAAACATTTTTCCTAATGTCCAACCTGAACCTCCCCTGGCACAACTTGAGGCTGTTTCCTCTTGTCCTGTCACTTGTTGCATGTGAGAAGTGACTGACCCCCACCTGGCTCCTGCCTCCTTTCAGGGAGGGGTAGAGAGCAATGAGGTCTCCCCTCAGCCTCCTCTTCTCCAGACTAAACAATCCCAGGTCCCTCAGCTGCTCCTCACAAGGTTTGTGCTCCAGACCCTTCACCAGCTTGGTTGCCCTTCCCTGGACATGCTACAGCACCTCAATGTCCTTGCAGTGAGAGGCCCCAGACTGAACCCAGCACTCAAGATGTGTCCTCAGCAGTGCTGAACACAGGGGGACAGTCACATCCCCAGACCTGCTGGCTGCACTGTTCCTGATGGAAGCCAGGATGCTGGTGGCCCTCTTGGCCAGCTGGGCACACTCTGGCTCATGGTCAGCCAACCATCAGCCAACACCCCCAGGTCTTTCACTAGGCAGCTTTCCAGGCACTCTGCCCCAAGCCTGTAGTGCTGCTGGGGGTTCTTCTAACAGGTCTCAGCCTGGAGTTTCCTGAGGGTCCCTCAGAGCTTCCTTCAGCCTCTGCTTCCTCCGCCAGCTGCTTCCTGGGCAGGTGCTGCCTGTTGGTAGTGATGTGACAAGGCTGGAGCAGAGCTGCAATACCATTTACTACTGCTCTCCTAACAGACAGCTGGCAAGCCCCAAGCCCATGGAATTTCATCCCAAGGCTGTGGCTGTTTGTACAGAGAGCATCTTTCCATGCTTAAACCAGCCCCTGGCTTCTTCCAGCTCCCAGTGCCAGCAGCTCCAGATAACCCAGCTCCATCCCAGTGTGCTGGGGACAGATCCTAGAGGATGCAGCTTATCCAGCAGACCTGCTTCCATGAGCTCCTTTCCTCCTCTCACCACCGAGGGATGATGTCCAGCCTGGCTGCTGGGGAGGCAGCTGCCTGTTCCTCCCCGCCAAGGCTGGGTTCTCTTCCTGGCATCCCTGCAGGAAACACCCTGAGAGCTGGCACTGCAAAGGGATCCTCCACTACCTCCATCTCCACAGCATCACAGAACTGATTGGATTGGAAAAGCCCTCTAAGGTCATTGAGTCCAACCATCCACCCAACACCATCATGGCCATCAAACCATGGCCCCAAGTCCCATGGACACACATTTCTTGAACACCTCCAGGTATGGGGACTCCACCATCTCCCTGGGCAGCCTGTTCCAACCCCTGACCACTCTTGCAGCGAAGAAATTTTTCTTCACCTCCAACCTAAGCCTCCCCGGCACAATTTCAGGCCATTGCCTCTCCTTCTATCACCTGATACTGGGGAGAAGAGACCAACCCTCACCTCACTGCAACCTCCTGACATGGAGGTGCAGAGAGCAATGAGCTCTCCCCTCAGCCTTACCAACCCCATTTCCCTCAGCTGCTGCTCACCAGGCAATGTTCTCCAGACCCTTCCCCAGCCTGGTTGCCCCTCTCTGGAGCTGCTCCAGCAGCACTCCAGCAGCGCTCCCTGCTCTCCTCCCCGGGCAGGTGGTTAATCTTTAACGCCGGCGTGCCGCCGCCGGGAGCCATCGGTGCTGGCAGCCAGCGGGGCAGTGCCGGTGACAAGCAGAGAGCCTCATCAATAAACGATGGCTCCTGCCTTTGCGCCTCGCCTGCCCTCCCCCCGCCACAGCCGCTCTGCTTCACGCCCCGCAGCCAGCCGCATCCCGGGCTGGCTAGGGGCAGGTTGCCACCCCCCATGTTTATAAATACCTAAAGGCTGAGTGCCAAGAGGATGGAGCCAGGCTCTGCTCGGCCGTGCCCAGTGACAGGGCAAGGGGCAGTGGGTGGAAGTTGAGGCATAGGAAGTTCCATGGAAACAGGAGGAACAATTATTTCCCTGTGAGGGTGACAGAACACTGGAGCAGGCTGCCCAGGGGAGTTCTGGAGTCTCCCTCTCTGGGGATATTCAAGACCTGCCTGAATGAGTTCCTGTGTGACCTGCTCTAGGTGATCCTGCCCTGGCAGGGGGTTGGACTGGATGATCTCTCAAGGTCCCTTCCAGCCCCTAATGTCCTGTGATTCTGTAATTCTGTGATCTTGTACCACACCAGCAGCTGGATGGGTGAGTTGTTGGGTGCTGGGAGTGATGGGGATGGTCCAGTGACAATGAGCATCCCACATCTCTCCCTTCCTGGTGTGGGCAAGAGTGAAGGTATCACAGAATCACAGGATGGAAGGCGATGGAAGGCATTGGAAGGGACTTCCAGAGATCATCCAGTCCAACCACCCTGCCAAAGCAGGGTCACCCAGGGCAGGTCACACAGCAACACATCCAGACAGGTCTTGAAATTCTCCAGAGGAGAAGACTCTACAACCTCCCTGGGCAGCTGCTCCAGGTAGAATCACAGAACCAATCACTATGAGCAAAAAAGACCTTCCAGATCATCAAGTCCAACCGTTACCTAACTCTTCCAGGGCCACTACTACACCAGACCTTTGAGCACCATACCAAGATGGCTTTTAAACACCTCCAGGATGGTGATTCAGCCACTTCCCCAGGCAGCCTGTTCCAGTCTTTGATTTTGGTACAGAACTTTGCTCCTAATATCCAACCCAAACTTCCCCTGGTGTAACCTGAGGCCATTTTCTCTTGTCCTATCAGTTGTGACTTCTGAGAAGAGACTGATCCTCACTTCTCTCCAACCTCCTCTCAGCCACCTTTTCTGCAGGCTAAGCAACCCCAGTTCCCTCAGCTGCTCCTTACAAGACATATTCTCAAGGCCCTTCACCAGCTTGGCTGCCTCTCCTCATTCTTCATTCTCACCCAGTTGTGCCACACCACTGCTCCAGTGTAAGAGGTTAGCCTTGACAGTAGCTTGCAACCATGTTCCTGAAAGGCCAACCAGCTTCTGGTGCTAGCAGAGGTCCAGCTTTAACTGCAGGTATGTCAGCAACTCTTCAGATTAAAGGCTGTTGGAGACCCCAGAAAGGCAGAGGTGAGGGACTCTCGACCTTTGCTGACATCACCTGCACCTTCTCAGGCAGTGAAGATACTGCTCACAGAACCACAGAGTCACACAGGAAGGCAGAGGAAGGCAGAGAGAGGTGCTGGGCAGAGGCAGGCGGTGCTGCCCACTCAGCTGGCTTTGGGTGCCATCCCTACGTCTCGTGGAGGGGGGCAGTGAGTGCCTGTTAGCTGGGCAGAGGTTAGTGGTGTAGTGAGCACCCAGGAGAAGGGCAGGAGGTCCAGGGTGGGTGGTGGTGCTGGTGGATGGGTCTGAATTACCTGGGCGTGCAGCGAAGCGGGGTAGGTGAAAGCAGGAGGAGGTAGAGCAGGTGCTAACTCCGCTGGGTACAGAGGGTACGGCCCCCACACTTCAGGGCTACTGGGGTAAAGTGCAGGCACTGTGAGCTCATCTGCAAGGAAAGAAGAAGGAGAGTTACCAGCCTTGGACCCCATCACGCCATGCTCCTTCCTGCTACCCACAGGGCAGGAGAGGCTTCCCCTGGAGAAGTGCCACCGGCAGGAGCCGACCCGCAAAGCCAGCACCAGATGGCGAAACGTGGGGCTCAGCTGGCAGCAAGTGATGCCACGGGGCAAGGGGTGTCATCAGCCTGGGCTCACCATCTCCACCAGGTTTAATTTCCCTGCAGGCTCAGCATTGGTGGGCATGAAGGAGAGCGTGTGGCTTGTGCCCACGTGCAGCAGCAAGGTGAAGAGCCGGTGCCCACGCCAGAAGTGCTCCTCCAGCAGCAGAAACAGGCAGGACATGCTCAGAGCCTGACACGGCCCTGGTCTCCACTGACACCCCCAGCTACGATTCAGAAACTCCCCAGTGCCAAGAAGCAGCACCCCAGGCTCACCCTGCTCTGGCACACCGTGCCAAGCCAGCCGTCACCTGCCCTCAGGTCCTCTCCAGCACCAGCAGCCACCTCTGGGGACCTGCAGCCACCATCCGGCACAAGCCACCACACTCGCAGCAAGAACCTGGCATTCCCCATCTCCACCCCTCAAAAGCATCCCTCCAGCATCCCATGCCTGGGACCTGGCACCGCTGCAGCCACTCACAATCTCTGTGTGGCACTGAACTGCCCACATCAGATGTTTTCCCAAGGCAAATGAGGATGGGAGCCAACCCCTGGCATCTGCCACCCCGAAACCTACTGGCACCGGGCAGTGGCAGACTGCAGGGGGAACCACGAAGGGGAGAGCAGGGGCTGGGACTTACAGGGCTCCCGGGCAATGAACTGAGGTACAGCAGTGGGCAGAGGCGTGCTGGGGTTCGGGGTGCCCACCAGCTTGCTCTTGGCCATCTTGGTGTTGGCCTTGGCGAACTCCAGCCGCAGCGTTTGGGGGATCTCGGGGTCGAAGCGGATGCCCTGTGGAGGGAAGGTGGCACAGGAGTGGGTGAGCACTGCCACGTGCCAGCGATGCAGCAAAAAAAAAAATAACTCCCAATTCGTTCAATTTTTTTTCTTCCCCAACTTCCAGCCCTTGCAATGAGCTAATTTGCCAGGCCCCGAGGCGGCTCGCATTCCTCCGGCATCTTTTAGCATCAGCACCATATTTGGCAGTCAGCATCCCGGGCAGCCCAGCTCTTATCCAGAGGGATTAGCAGAGCCAAAAGGAAAGAAAAAAAATGAAGAAAAAAGAAAAGAAAAAAACAAACCCAAAGGAAAGAAAAAAACAAAACAAACAACAAACCCAAACCAAAACCAGGGAAGGAATTGGAGAACCAGCTCCACGCACCCTCTGCCCGTGCCCACTTCCAGCAGGGTTGACACCACAGAGGTAGGAGGGAGCTGCTGAAGGCAAGTGACATTTGCTTTTTGTTTGGGAGTTTCAGCTGAGATTTTTCCTGCTGGATAAAAGGGAGAGGCTGGGAAAACCTCTCTCTGCCCCATAGTGTAGGGTTCAAGCTTTCCCAGATGGCTGTGGGAAAGGCAAGAAGGATGCAGCCCCAGCAGGAGGGAGGAGAAGGGGAGAAGCAGCTAATGGGGATCCACCAGCTGGAAGGATGGGGATGTGGTGGGGCCAAAGCAGCAGAGGAAAGGCAGGTCTCTAGGATGGAGAGATCTGGAGACTCTCTGGAGAGAGGGCAAAGGAAAGCCAGCAGAATGAAGCAGCCTGGTGCACTCACGTTCAGCGCGTTCTTCGCCGCCTCCGCCTCAGAGCGGCTGTCGAAGCTGACGAAGCCCACGGGCTGTGGAGGAAGGAGAAGAGGCACCATCAGTTGGACTGGTGGGGAGCAGAGTGGGGAAGCCACACCTCAGGGAGGAGGGCAGTGTGGCATGGGCTGCTCGTTTTGGGGGGCTCCTACCTGCTTGGAGGTGAGTTTGATGAGAGATCCTTCGTAGCCCTGCAAGAAAAGGAACAAGAAAGAGTGTTTGGTGGAGATCCTCCCTGATGTGACATCCAAGGTCAGACTTGATGGGACTCGGTAAGCTGATCTAGCTGGAGGTGTCCGTGCTCACTGCAGGGGGGTTGGACAAGATGACCTCCGAGGGTTCCTTCCAATCTGATGCATTCTGTGATTCCGTGCTTCAGCTGCCCCTTGGTGAGAGGGAACCTCCCACATTCATCCCCTTACAGACTGGGGGCATGGGGTGGGCATGGCAGGACCATGCCACAGGTCAACACCACCACAGGGACTTGCTGTCACAGGATTTTTGGAGGGATGCTGGATGCTAAATGGGGTCAAGTCAAGGTGCAATGAACCCTCAGTGCAATCAAAGTGCCCAATGCCATTTTCCTGGGGTTTACTGGGGGAATAAAAGGCACAGAAACCTCTTTCTGTGAACAAAAGGACTGAATTAAGACTTCTTTTGGGAGAAACCAGCAGGCTCCCAGAGCCCACCAAAGCTGGTAGGGCCATGGAGATGGGGCAGGGTGAACCTCACGCTTCCAGCCCCCATCTTCCCTCCCCAGTCTGATACCTTAAAGGGCCTGAAGAGCAGGTAAAGTTCCCGGGGCTTGATGTCCAGAGGCAACCCACTGACAAAGAGTGTCCTCACCTAGAAGAGAAGAAAGGAGGTGTCTGGGGACCTTCCCTCATCCCATGCTTTCGGTGGTGGCAGCCCAGAGGGATGATGCCAGCCCAAGGGGAACCTCATGGGCAGCCTTAAGCCATGCTTTAGGGGTGCAGCATTTTTGGGAGGAGCCTATTCATCCTTTGGGTGACCACAGAGCTTGTGGCTGCCAGCATCCCAGAGCCTTCCTACTCCAGTCTGGCAACCAGGATTTCTCATCATCTCTCCTGCAATCCCCAACAGAATCCTGATTCTCCAGACAATGCCTATTGTCCCTGTTTAATTACAGCAGCTCATTAAGGATGGGGAGATGCAAACCCCAATTTTTCCTCCTGGAGCAATGGTCCTATTTTGGAGGGGACTGGTTTGGAGCAGTCTGTCCCCAGTTCCTATACCTCACCTTTTAAGGGGGTTTAACTCTGCCCTTCACCATGGTGCAGCACCCTCAAAGCTAGAGCAGCTCCCCAAAACTCTGCTTCCACCAACCCCGAGGAGGGATGTGGAACTCCCCAGGGATGAGCAAGACCCATGCCAGGATGGTCTTGATTTACAACCAGCTTGTAACTGGGGGAGCAGTGTGTGGTAGGAGACTACCAGCTGGATCTACTGCTAGCCCCACTCTCCTCATGTCCAAAAGCTCATCCTTGCACTTTGGTGACTACTAGCCAGGGGCTGATGATGGCCCCAACCAGCCCCATCAGGACCCCCTCCCACACACCCCTCATCCACAGCCCCAGTATTTAGCCTCAGACTTTGCTGCCAGATGCTGACCTGGTCTCAGCTGTGGGTGGGTCTGACCCTGGCTGCTGCCACCCACCAGCTCTTGCTGGGGCACCCTGGAATGGTATTGGTGAGGTCCCTGCCTCACTGTCCTCCTCAGCTCCAGGCTTGCTCACGAACCATCCCTGCTCCTTCTGCTCCTGTAGTATCTTACTGGGAGGTAGCCTGGAGGATTTGATGGCTGCAGTTTATTTTTTCAGGCAGCCAAGAGCCTTGTGGGAGCTGGTCTGAAGGGGCTAGAGCAAGGTCACCCACTCCAGGTGCCAAGCTGCCAGATTTGGGCTGGAGGAGGGGAAAACTTTGATTATTTGTTGAGTTTCATTTCATTATTTATTTTTTGGACAAGCACTCTGCCTACCCCATTCCCTGGGACAGAGACATACCAAGCAGCCAGAAACAGCCAGCCCAGGTCTATTCTTCTGCTGACATTTCTTCTTTCTCTTGTAGATAAGCTATCTACCCCATCTCCAAGCCTTGGGAGCAGCAAACATTCCTGCTTTGTGTAACAAAACCTCTGGCTGACCCGCCGCCATTAAATAACAAAGGGGCCGTTTGCATGCAGCCCTTGTGTCAACACTCCTGGTGATACCCATCACTGCCGGTACCCCCATCGCTGCTGGTACCCAGCTGGCTGCATGGGGGCTGCCCAAAACCCAGCCAGCCGTGAAAGTACAGCCATCCCATGCTTCACTTGGAAAGCAAGTCCTGCTCCAGCCAGGAAAGGATGCTCCAGACCCTGCCCACAGGGATGCTGAGAGCTCCAGGCTGGACGGGATCAGCACGGGCATGTCATAGAAGCATAGAATGGTTGGGGTTGAAAGGGACCTCTGGAGATCACCGAGTTCAACCCCCACCCTGCCAAAGCAGGGTCACACAGGAACACATCCCGATGGGTCTTGAAAGACTCCACAGAAGGGACTCCACAACCTCTCTGGGCACTCCAGGACTCCAGCACCCTCAGCAAAGAGGATTTTGCTCATGTTGAGGTGAAGCTTCCTGGGTTCCAGTTCGTTTCCTTTGCCCTTGTCCTACCGCAGGACACCACTGAAAAGAGCCTGGCCACTTCTTCAAACCACCCTTCCTGAGCTAGGGCAGCTCAGGAGCCTGTCCCCTCTCCTGGGACCATGCCCCATCAAGGTGCCTTGGGGGTCCTCCACCAGCTTTCTACCTATCTCCTGAGACTGGAGGTGATGGAGTGTCCTGAAGTGGGCAATGCTGCAGCGTCTCCGTTGTAGACACCGCCCCGAGGAGGGGATTTATCCAGAGGAACTCCCATTGTGTCCATGAAATTCAACATAAAGACTGCAAATTTATCCTTTCCTAGGGAAAAAAAAAAAGTTCTCCCCTTCAGCCAGGTCTCCCTGAGCACGATCTCCAGGGGAATATGCTCTGGACACATCCACCCTCTCAGCTGGGCTGGCATCCCAAGGAGGGTCTCTCCTGCCTCCATCTTCCATCCCTCCAGCCTCTGGTCCACCCAGCAGGCTCCTCTCCCCAGGGAGCTCCATGGAGCACCAGAGGCATCCGAGATGGCTCCAGGGGAGAACCTGCCGCCGATTTGCTGCCTCCCTGAAATCCAAACCGTTCCAAGCCCAGCTCACCGGATCGTTTAGCCCCTTAACTGTGCAGCAGCAGAGAGATGGGGCAGATAAAAGACCCTGTGAAACCCTCTGAGATTTCAGCCTCGCCAAGGAAGGGCTTCTCCGGGGTAATGATTTGTTTGCTTTCAAAGTTCAAACACGGGTCGGCCAAGTTTTAAACTGTAAAATTAGACAGGAGTGAGAAGGAGAAGGGCTCCAAAGGATCCCCCAGCTCCTCTCCAGCCCCAAAAGGATGTTTGGGATCCAGGGAACCAGGAAGGAGATAGGAGGTTATGGGCGCTCCCCATCTGCACCCCACAAAAAGGGTACTGGGGGGGCACTGGGGTCCCCAGCCAAAGGGATGTTTGAGTAGTCCTACATAAAGAGCATCCTTTCTCTGAGGGCAAGAAGCAGGTGAGAGGATTTGGGGTGTTAAAAGGAGGTGGGACTGGCAGGGAAAGGTTAATTCCCAGCAGGCTGGACGGATATCCTTCTGCCAAGGAAAGGTTTCAGGCGGAAATATTACTCCTGCCCTTAAATGGAAGAGCAGCTTCAGCCCGCAGGGAGCTACTCCAGGCTTTCCTGTGCAGAGATCCCAGGGGCTCAGCCTCCTCCTCTACCAGAAACGCTCCCAGGGAAAAATCCTGCCTGTGAGAGGGGAGAAAAAAAATCCTTATTGGAGAAACCACCAGCTGGCAGCAGGTACATGTGCTTCCATAGGGAAAAATGAGCCCTTCTTGGAGGTGAGGTGGACTCCCAAGTGTCCTGCGGGATGAGGTCAGACCGACAGCTCCTAAACAAGGAATAGTCCACGGTGCTCAAGTGTGGTGGCAAGATTCCTGCAGCCCAAATACCCCTGGTTTAGGGCAGCCCAAATGGTTTCTCTTCAGTTCAGGTATTTTTCAGTGCTTTCCTGGTGGAATATTTCTCCATCTCTCCTTCTTGTTAAAATTTGGAGTGAAACCAAAGCTTTCTTCCAGGTTAGATGTGCCGATGGCTGCTCCAGGAAGCTGCTGGCCGAGTGCAGGACCCCACCGGTGACCACCGCCTGGATTGTCTTTAGCAGGGATGACAGCTATGGCACTGCACCAGGCACACACCAAGTCCCCTTTCCATGGTACTCCTCTGCTCTTGCTACTGCCAAGGCCACCAGGTCCCACCTCCACCATCTTGCTCCTGGTTTGTCTCCTCATGGTTTTCATTGTCCCTGTAGAAAGTTTTCTCCTAGCCTCTGCAACCTTCCTTTCCCTAGGAAGTCATCTCCATCCCACTTCTGGCATGTCCCTCTCACCATCATCATCTGTTGTCCCCAAAGTACCACATCCCATCTGGGGACAGTTTAAGGGATGTAGGAGAGGGGCTGAGGGATGAGGATTTGGGCTGGGAACATGCAAGGAGAGGAAGAGATCAGGACCTAGAGGTGGCTGGGGTCACCAGACCACAGCTCAAGAATGGCCCCAGCATGCAGAGATCTGTGATGGAGCCCTCCTCCTCCTTTTTATGACAGGAAGACACAAGCCAGGTTTGTCTCCCAAAGGTAAGCAGGAAGGCATTTGCCAGCCCTGGACCCCATCAGATGGTGGCACCCTGAGGGACGCCGGGTGTCCCACTGGCACCGTCACACTTCCCTACCCCTGCACAACCCATCCCCACCCCCAGCAAAGGTTAACTGGCCTGGGGCCGGCTGGGGGGAGGCAGAAGGCATCCGGGTGATTCATTCACGAGGCATTTAATGACCTCCTCCAGCCCCAGCTCCCACCTTCGGCAGGGACCTGCTTTAATTCTCCACCAGCAGATGAGCCGCTTCACTGCCCAGCGCTGCCAGGGAGGCACCAGCAGCGAACTGGACCTTGGTGGGAGCGGGGAGGCAACGGCAGTGGGCTGAGACTCTGCTGAAAAGCAGGGAGAGCAGAGCTTCCCCCCTTCCCAGCAAAGCGGGGTGCATTCCATCCCCGCCGGGATTAGTCCTTGAGTAAATATTCTCCCGGCTGATGGAGCGTCCTCCCGGGCTGCGTTTAGATTCCCGGGCTGTGTCCGCACGCCAGCAATCCGCAAGCCTCCCTGACATAAACAAGGCTGGGGGCTGAGGGATGCTGTTTCTTGTGCCCCTGAGATGTAGGAAAACCAGGCTCAGCCTCCAGCCTCACCACCCACAGTCAGGGCCAAATGTCCGGCAGAGGACGGGAGGAGAAGGAGCAGCCCTTGAGGGACAGCGAGTCCGGAGCTGCCAAGGCTGGAACGAGGAAGCGGCGGAGGAAAAGCCAGCGAGAAAACAAGGGAGCAGATGGGGGATTGGGACAGAGCAGTGGGCGTGACAGGCACGTTGAGGGGTGATGAGCACATTGAGGGGTCACACACAGTCACGCTCCACCCGTGGTTTGCTTCCAAACCCTCCTCTAGACCCCACAGAAAGCAAACAGAAATATGGGGGGGTGCAATACAGGGATCATAGGGACAAAGCTTATCGACTCCCTAGGTACCTTTCTCCCCCCAAAACAATTCCTGGGGTCCCCTTCCCAGGCCCTTCTCTCCCAGGATGAGGGATCTGGCATGGGATGGGGACCAGGGCCATGAGCCGGGCTCTCTGGAGCTGCTCTGCTACCAAATAAGGCCTCGGTCGGGCTCCGTCGAGCTTTTACATGCCGTTCTCGCCCAGCCGAAGTGACGTGACCTCCTTTACAAATTGTTCTGCCCTCCCCAGGCTCCTCTGGAGGGAACCCCCCAGGCCCACAGCTCCCCTGCACCACGGAGGGGAAGCAAGACGGACGGGGGTGCCAGGAGCAGGACTCCTGCCAGCCTAGGAAGGAGCAGGGCTGAAGCTGGGGGCTTGTCCCATCCTGGCAGCACCCTGACTGATCTCCCCGGGGTGGGTGCTGCTTCTCCTCCTTTTTTGGGGGGCACAAGGCTGGAAGGTAAGTTTTAGGGAGGGGAGAGAGCAGTAGCTGGGCAACCTCTTCCTCCTGTGCTTAAGTAAATACTCGACAGCACCAGCTCTTCCAGGCAGGGCTGGGAAAATACCTGCTTGGCCCTGGAGGAGCCCAGCTTGGAAGCAGAAGCAGCCATCGCCCTCCTAACGTGTCCCCAGCAATACTGGGGGGCCCTGGCACCTCACAGATGTCCCCCTTCACGGTCTCCACGCATCCAGCATGCCCCCCAGGCAGAGCTGCACCGCAAGGGCAGGGGATCCCCGCGGGCAATGGCTGGGATCCTGCTGGGATCCAGCAGGATCAGGGTGAGGGTTGCCCTTTGCTGGCACTGCCATACCACTGGGAAGGGCATGCATGGCCATCTCCCACCGCCGTGCCCACCTGAGCCACACCACCCACAAAGACCCAACAGCATCATCTGCCCCACGCCAGTGGGAAAATCCCCTCTTATTAGAGAGCTTTGGGAAACTTTGGGAAGTTTCAGACCTCTGGAGTGAAAAACTCCAGGCAGGTGCCAGCAGGAGAACAGAGCTGCCGTGCATCCTGGCATCGGGCACAGCTGGTGAGGCCATGCCGGAGCAGGGCAGCGGGTGAAAGACAGGAAGAGATCCTATCTGCCGGCACTCACCCTCCCAAAGTCCAAATTCCCATCTCAAGGTCACGGGCAAAACCAGGAACTTGGTGATTGTAAAGGACAAAACCCACTCTGGTCCCCGGGGCGTGGGATTTGTCCCCCGTGGGGACAAGGCTGTTTTGTCCATCTTTGGGGGGAGACCCACTGCAAGAGAGTCACAAAGTCCGGTGGGTGCGGGGATAGACCCAGCGTCACTCCACAAAGCACCCCGGGAGCTGGGGGTGAAGCTGGTTTGGAGCCCTCCAACACCCTGGTGAGATGCGTGTCTCGAGTGGGGCTTCCCTGAGCCCCGAGTTCTCCCGAAGTGGGGTGCCGGGGGGGGGGGGGTGGGATGTCCAGGAGGGAAGGGGAATGCACTGCCCACCGACCACATCCCGCTCCCCACCTCTTTCGCAACAACCCCGGTACCGCGGAAACCAACGGGACCCCCCCGGCGCGGACTTACCCCCCTGCGTGGGGTGCGTGGGCAGCCCGCGTGGACCGCGGGTGGTGAGCGGGATACGGGGCCCTCTCCAAAAAAAACCACCACCCCCCATAGACCCCGTTCCCCCTCGCCGTCCCCCCTACCTCCTCCTCGGGCAGCCCGGGGTCGGCAAGGCCGCCCTCCCGGTCGGCGGGGAGGTTGCTCATGGTGCGTCCGGCTCCCAGTCCCGCCGGCGGCACCGCGAACGGGGCGGGCGGTGCTGAAGCGCTGGCGGCGAGCGGGAGTGGGGGGGACCAGGGCGGAGCGGAGCGGCGGGGCCGGGGGCGGGACGGGGTCGGGGGAGGGACGGGGCGGAGGGGAGTAGGGAGCGGGCAGGGCTGGGGACGTGGGACACGGAGGGGTGGGATGCGTGGTGCGGGGCTGGGGACATGGGACACAGGCTGAAGACACTGAGGAGAGGGCTAGGGACATGGGACTGAAGGCTGGGGAGATGGACACAGGACACGAGGCTGGGGACACAGGACGAGGTTGGGGAAATGGACACAGTCCGGGGAACACAGGGCACGAGGCTAGGGATTCAGGACACAGGGCTGGGGGCACAGGACAAGGCTGGGGAGATGCAACACAGTCCCGGGGCCATAGGACAGAAGGCTGGAGACACAGGACAGAGTCCTAACGACATGGCTGCAGCAGAGCTGTGGGGCAGAGGTTAGGACAGTGCTGGGGACACAGGGCACAAAAGCGGGATTGGAGGGGGACACCTGGGGCTGCCCGCGGTGAGAGGGAGGTGAAATTAGAGCAAGAGTCCTTACCACGGCATGCCAACCCTGCCCACCCCTCTGCCCTCAGCGGGATGGGGGCTGGTAGGGTTCATCAAGCTACCCAGCTCCACCTGGGCTCCCAGTTGACCACACCCCATGGCCATGGGGCTGTATTTAGGCTCCCACTCCGTGCTAAGCTGGGCTTTAGGTGAGCTTGTGCTGAATCTTCCACACTGGGGTGGATGCAAGCCCTGCCACATGTGGCTGTGGTCCCACAGGGTTGCACTCAGCTCAGAGCAGTGTGGCAGAGACCTTCGTGGGGGGAAAAGTGTTAGACCAATGGCTGTGGCCAGAGCAGATGCTGTCTGCACACAATACACCGGGACCGGAGGTGACACTGAGGACATCCTGCTGATGGCAGAGGGCTTAGACGCAACGGACATTTAAGGTCACAGCTCGCTTCTTCACGACTCAGCAGCTGAAATGGACAGACTCAACCCAGCCCACCGACGGTGTCCAGCCTCCCCACAGTGGTGGTTTGCAGAGCAGAACCTCTCCTGCTGGGATTGAGATGGGAAGGAGCTGTGCCAGATGGATTTGGGGGAATGGGAAGTGATTGGCTATGAGAACAGGTGGCCCTGGGAAGGAACCCAAATCTTGCTTTTGGGGTAAATACCCAGCAAGAGATTATCTTAATCTTTCACCAAATGGAGAGATGTGCCAGGGGAGGTTTAGGTTGAGTATTAGGAATGATTTCTTCACTTGAAAGAATGGTCAGGCATTGGAACAGGCTGTCCAGGGAGGTGGTGGATCCACCATCCCTGGAGGGGTTCAAGAAACATGTGGACATAGTTTGATGGCCATGGTGGTGTTCAGCTGGTGTTTGGACTCAGTGACCTTAGAGGTCTTTTCCAACCAAAACAATTCTATGATTCTGTGTTTTATCTCCCATTGTTTTCCCCCTCCATGGGTATCTTCACAAAAAGCTTTGGCTGATGCTGCTGGGGTGAGCTGGAGAGGCAGCAACTAGGACAATGCTCCCAGCCCTTATTTGGACTTTGGGGAAGAGCTGCAGTTTCTCAGCAGCCCTGGAACCCATGCTGGAATCACAAAGCCCAAACCTGGTGAGTTTTTATTTTTGGTATCCCTGCAACAAAACCTGGGGAGAAAATCCCATCAGCTCTGGTGAGTACTGCATCATTCTTGTGCTGTCCCACCTGGTCCCAAATCAAATCCCTGTGTCCTGCAACCCAGCTGGTGTGTGGGGCTCCATTTGCTGATACTCTCTCCTCTCTCTTTTCTACAGGAATTCCTGCTCCAACAGCAATTTCCTTCTGTGCCAAGACAAAACATCAGGTTGTGTTGTACAAGGGGAAGCTGTGAACATCCCTGGGGAATCCCGGGAAGCGGGGACGTGTCAGAAGCCTGCCAAAAGAACAGCTGAGGAGTGGAGGAGCTTCAGCTCTGCTCTGGATCCTTTTGGAGGCCAACAGCATTTGGCAGCCTTGGGAGACCCTGCAGCCTTTCCCACCCCATGATCCACATGGATTTGGGGGAGCCACCATACGGTTTCTGAGCCTGCCTCTCCCCCAGTGTGGGCCCATCTCCCTCTGCTGGCAAGCCAGGGAAGGAGCTGGAGTCCAGACTGTCCCCAAGGGATGTCCACAGTAAAAGGGTGGCCATGACAGTGCCTGTGTGACCAGGAAACCTGACCCAGAAAGGAAGGCCGCCCCACCTCGAGAGAAGTGCAGGCGACACTTTATTCCCCAAGCAAAGCAGGTACAGTGAGTTAGAGTGAGAGACCATGGATCCAAAGCTGCAATATAAATAAAGGACACAAAGAAGCAAAATGTGGTTGTGTTGTTTTTTTTTGTTGTTGTTCCAAGATGTGGGAACTGGCTGCTTCCTGGAGTTCACAGGAGCAGATGAAACCCACCAGAAGCAGAAAGGCACTCAGCTCTTGACAGGAGTGGACGTGGCCTTCATGGTCTTCTTTAGGTGATGGTAGTTGGGCAAAATCTTCATCAGGAAATCCAGCTGCAGCGTCTGGGGCTGGAAAGAGAGGAGGGGGGGGGGTGGGGTGTCAGGCAGCAGTCCCACAGCCAGCAGGAGGGTGGGCAGTGGAGGCCAGGGGGGCGGCAGGCACCTGTGGGCGCTCGGTCTGGACGCGGCGCAGGCAGTCGGTGCCATAGATGACGGTGTTCTCGGGGAGCACCTCGTAGGTGTTGACGTTGCAGCAGGCCCCAATGATGCAGCCACTGGTCAGGATGACATTCCTGCCAACAAACGCTGCCAGGGAGAGAGCAATCCCTGTGAGAGGCATCCTAGAATGGTTTGGCTTGGAAGGGATCTTAAAGATGATCCGGTTCTAACTCCCCTGCCATGGGCAGGGACACCTCCCACCAGCCCAGGTTGCTCAAGGCCTTGTTCAACCTGACCTTGATGACCAGCACAAGCTCCTCAGAGCCAGGAACCCACTCAGCCCAGCTCCCACCAAGGTCGTAACACTGAAAATCACAGCTTTGTGATAAGCTGTAGTTTAGCCTCAGCTACAGCAAAAGAACACCACTAAAATCTTCTGCTGTACCCAGTGTCTCCAAGTGCAAAACATCACAAAGGCCAAGAGGAAAAGCCACAACGCACCTTTAGATTCGATGACATTGTTATCTCCCACCTTCATTGCTTGGGAATCTATGGGTCCATGTTCAAGAAAACTGCAATGCTTTGGGTTTGTTTCAGAAGATAAACCCTGAGGTGATTTTTCAAATCAACACCCTGCACCTCAAACAGCCCTGGGCTATTTAAATCCAAACAGACTTCCCAAGGGATTCCTCTTGTACCCACCCGTAAGTGAGAAGTATCAGATCAGACATCTCACCACGCAGCAAGGATACAACACCCAACCTCAAACACATTGTTGGTGCCAATGACCATTGGTTTGGGCTCCACTTCCTCAGTTTCTGGTGTAATATTTTCTGGATACCTGCAAAAGGAGTGGATATAGTTCAAGTTTTGAGGTCACAAAGATGCCACTCTGTTCAGCAGCTCTGTTTCATGAAAGGCTGAAGATACACACATCCCACCCAAGCCAGCTGGGCTGTTTGAGACTGCTTGTCCTTGCACAGGGTCCCTCACTCTCAGCACTAGGATTCTTCTCCTCTGCAAGCCCCAACCCAAGACCACCACACTGGGATCCCAAACCAACCCTCTATCCATCAGGCTTAGCTCTGACAGACACCATTCCCAGCCAGGCTGTGCTGGGAGGATTACTGGTGTTGGGCTGACCATGCTGGGCCCTGTCCTGCTTTCCACTGACCCATTGATGATGAGGGCCTGCTCCTCGATCAGGTTGCCTTCCCCGATGACGATTGGTCCCGCCTCGGCGATGATCCTCGCCTTGGGGTGGATCACGGTCCTGGGTCCTGCCGAGGGAAAGCCTCGGTGTCACCCCCCCGACACCCACAGCAGCACTCCCGGGGCTGGAGGGGACGCTACGGGGACCTTACCGATGGTCACATCCCCGCGGATCTCGCTCTCCACGCATACCACAGCCCCCGGGGCGATCTTCACGCTGCGAGAAAGGACCGAGGAGATGTGAGAGGGGAACCGGCGAGGGAGGGCGCATCCGTTAACGGGGAGAGGGGAACTGGCTGAGGGGAGCGGTCGGGGATGCGGGGAGGGACAAGCAACGGGGAAGGGACCCCGCCGCGCCGCACTGTGTGTCGAGGGGGGACCCGGCGCGTCCCGGGGCGGGGAACACACACCGGGACTCACCTCTTCTGCACCTTCTCCGCCATGACAGCGGGCGGCAGGCGGACTGCGCCTGCGCTGGGCTGAGCGGCGAGGCAAGCTTGGGGCCGTGCACCTCGGCCCTGTGCTCCTCCCTGGACGCGGCGGAACCCCCGTGGGCGGCTCTTCACAAAGACTCAAAGGTTTGGCCGCAGCTTTCCCGCTGCTATCGGACGGTCGCTGGCGCCCCCCGCCGGGCCTACTGCCCCCGCCCCTCCGGTATGCAAGCACCGCCCGCGGGAGGGATAGCCTCGGTCCGATCTCTCCTCCTCCTCGCTGGAGTTCCGCAACTTTGGGCTGGAGCAGCCTCGACCGCCCGCACACCCAGGCCCAGACGAGCCAACTCCCTCTCGGCCGCAGCCCCCGCCCGGGAAGCCGGCCCAGCCCATCCCCACCGCATCCCGGAACTGACGGAGGAGGAGAGAGAGGAAGACGGCGGCCACCAGGGGCCGAAGCTCTGCCGTGACTCCTCACTCCCAGCTGTGTTGGTGAGACAGGATAAAGCTTCAGGCCTTCCTGCAAAGTATCAACAATTACGAACAACTACTTGTCAATATTCCCCTGGTATGAAGCCCTTTCTTACCTTTCCAATAGATTACCAAAGATTGTAGCGCTGCCAGCATGGCTGCAGTTTTCATCCAGCTGTTGGGCTTTCTTCTTCAAAAGCAAACAATTTCTAACTTTGTTTCTCCAGTGGAACACAAAAGAAAGTATCTTTTAAATCCAGTACTGTACTAGGTGCTACCGGGTGTGTATCCGTCACAATCTTACAGCAACGGGAAACCTGCGTGTTAATGGCTGCGACTGAAAATGACAAAGGCTGTAAAACGTCAACGTCTTCACCCCTGTGGCACCAACATTTATTCATCCCTATAGGTCCCTTAAAGCTAATATCAATTTAAATTTGTATTATTCCATTTCCCATCTTAACTATAAACAGAGGATTATCTGGGAGACTTTAAATAAACTGATCCCCTTCAATCCAATTACTTACTCTGTTCTTTTCCTTGTCTACCCAAAAGATGTGGGCATTTTCTTTTCCAGTGTTTCACTTTTCTACAGTAAGCACATTGATTGTATCTTGTATGCAAATGAAACTAATTGTGAAGTCCTCATCTGGTCTGCTCTGCCCACCTTTTACAGTTTCTTTTTACTGACACCAAACTGGCCAGTAAGCATATTAAACAGTTCCATACTTGCTAGCACCCTCCAGATTAAAATCTGTCCATTTTTTGAGTTACCTCACACAATTTCCATGCCTTTCTTCATACAACTTAAGGAAAATTTTATTTTTCTAGCCCAATTTAAATTTAATGCAGAATTTGTTCCATTCATATCCTCTCTGGGGAGATATAACTTAATGCTTCTGAGGCATTCTCTGCTGCTTTACCCCAGAATCGATTCCAACAGAGCCTGTGTAGCTCCCCAATTAGGATTCTAAGTCGTCATTACAGTTTTAACAGGACCATATATGCACACACCCCAGTCCTCCCAAGCTCCAACCCAAAACAGCCTCAGCTTCTAACTGTCCTTGTCCCCCACCAAGGGTTTTAATTTTGTCCGTCTTGGGAGGGTAGGGAGGGAGGCTGCCAGCAGTCGAAAGCAGCCCTGTTGCTCAGTAACTGCAAAGCGTATGCCAAAATCTACACCCCCGTACTACTCAATCCTCACATCAGTCTGTCCGCACAGACCCAGGAGAAGCTCCCTCACCGGGACTCTGTCCCCGCGTCCCAAGCCACAGATCCTGGCCGGTATCTTCGCTCCGGTACTGGCCAATACCGGCGCGGCTTCGGAGGCGAAAGAAGCAGCACATGCACAGGGCAGGACCAGCAGCGCGGACTGAGGGGTTTTAAGTCTCGGCGGCCGCCGTTAATCCCTTCTGCTCGTTTTCACCTATCATCGCCGCTCGCGGCAGATGAACAAGCGCCGGTGCCCAAGCGACCGCGCTACCAGGGGCTCCGCGGAGGAAACGGCGTGGCTGCGGGGCTTGGAGCGCCGATTAATAAAACCGGAGGGCCCCAGGCCGACGCCTCCAGTACCCTGCTCCGCGGGTGTCCGCGGTCAGTTCTCAAGCTCCGCCCGACACGGCTGGGCCCGCGGCGGCGGCGGCGCCCCCGGGCGGCCGCACGGGTAATTAAAACCCCCGCATCTACCCCGCACAGTGGCGCCGCCTGGCGGACACGCTGCGGCACTGCAGCGCCCTGGTACCAGCACTGGTGTTGGAGAAGGGGGATCTTTCCTTACCCCGTTGGCCTGGCCAGAGCTGTGGGGTGTGGTGGTGGAGGCTGGGAAAAAGGCTGTGGGACGCAGGCAAAATGGTGGGAAAAACATCAGTGGTGCTGGGGGCAGCATGGGGAAGTGTGGGGAGCAGTGCAAGATGGTGACAAGAGGGTCCGTAAGGACCACAGTGACACGTGGACACCTTCCCATCACCCCTTTATTGAAGCTGTGGTATGATTCAGCCCTTGTCCATCACTCCAGCCACTGTCTGGGACCCGCCTGCAGGTACCTGGAGCTCCTGTGGAGAGAGGGGAGAGGTCTGTAGCCTCAGTGGCTGTCCCCAGCTGGGGGCCTCCATCACCCAGGGATCTGCTGTCCCCTCCCAGCCCCACACACCTTCACACGATTCCAGTCTCCAGCACATCCTCGCTTTTGGAAGGCAAATTCTTGTTTAATGTCTCCATCTCTTGTGCCTTTCTCTTCCTGCGCTGCTTCCGACAGTGGCTGGAGAATAGGGTGATAATTAAACCCCCCTCAAAACAAAGCAGAATTCACCCTGCAGAGGCTCTAGATGGTCTCCAGCCCTGAAGTGATGATCCATGTACCTCCCAGCACCCTCAGAGGCCATGTCCCACCTAAGGAGGTCAGCCCAAATTCGACCTTCCCCAAGCTGGTGGAGGTGGGCAGGATTCACTCCTTCCCCTCCCCCTGCCCCTTCCCACCCCTCACCCTGTCTCCCCCTTTCCACGTACTGGCTGCAGATGCAGGCACAGACGATGAGGATGATGAGGGTGACGATGGCAGCAATCAAGGAAATGATCACGATCTGGCCCTGGTCACCTCGCAGGTAGAAGATGTCCACCCTCTCACAACGAGCCCCCGTGTAGCCTTGTTCACATCTGCCCCATGGCACAAGGAGTGTCCAAAAAACCACCATGGGCACCATGCCCCCCTTCCTCCTGGGAAGATGGGCACAGCATCCCCAGCCGTGTCCCCACCGGTGGTGGCTTACACACAAGCTGGTGCCTCCTCAGCCAGAAGGAAGCGGCATCTCCCCTTGACACAGTAGTGCTTGTACTCCTCCGGGCACCGGGAGAAGTGTCCCTGCCGCTTCAGCTGTGTCACATTCCCTGGAGGTGACAAGGACAAAGAAATCACCCCCCCCTCGAGGAGTTACAGTTCTGCCAGAGGCAGCAGAATCCCAGAGCTGGTAGGTCTCCATGGCAGGTCTAAGCTGAGCCCCCAGCATGTATGTCCTTGGCTGTGGAGTTCCAGCTGTGGCCACTTCCAGTTTGGTGGATGCCACGCGGCTATCCTAGACAAAACACCCTGCCTGACACCCACCCTGGTCCTCTCCCCTGCACCCAGCTCCCATCCAACCCCCTCAGGTCCCTGGAGCATCCTTACCTGTGCATCCCTCAGCTGTGCCACAGACGAGACCCTCTGTGCCATGGCCTGTGGTGACATTGGCATCGGCGCCCACACCGCTGAGAACTGCCAGGCCTGAAAGCACAGCAGAGGTGGCTCAGAGCCCAGCCACAATCCCAGCATCACCACCGCCACCGCCCCACCACCGCCAGTCTCCCAGCCCTCACTGCAGGGAGGGGACCAGTAAAGTGCTCCACAGCTGTGCCCAGGGCCTCCCTTCCCTGGCAGCATCAGCTTTTCCCCAGGCGGGAGGAGAAGGGAAAGCTGGAACCCATCCACCCCCTCCACTCACCAACGCGCCAGCACGGGAGCCTGGGAGGCAGTGGGGTGGGTTTTGAGGGGCACAGCTCTGCCTGAAGGCAGCCAGCAGCCCCTTTCCCTGGGGAGGACCAGGGAGGTCCTGCTTGCTGTGTTGTCCTTTAGGGATAACCAGAAAACGCACCGGGTGTAGAACAGGCAGCACTGCAGCTCAGCACCCACCAAAGCCCAGCTGCTTCCAGTGTGCAACTGCTAACTCTCCATTGCAACATTGCTCACTGCTGCACCAGGTTATGGGATGCCCAGTATGAGCCAAGCTGGAAACAGAGCGACCACACTCGCTGTAGCCATGGGATGAAGCCGGGAGCTGGCACAGCCCCGGGCGCGTCACAGCGGCGGTAACCGGATCGCTGGCATACCAGCACTGACTCAGCACGGCCCTGCTGCCAGCCCAGCCCTCCCCACTGCTTCACCCCACTGCGGTGGCACCCAGGGGAGCCGGGACAGGTCCTGCCTGATGGGGCAGGGCACTGGGTGGCTTCTGTGAAGGTGGGACACTGAGGTGAGGAGTGTTTCCCACTCCAGTGGGTGATTTTACAGCTCAGCTGTGCCAAGGCCTCCCTGAGAAGGAGGAATTTGTGCAGCTGAGCCCGGGCAGCATCATCCCCCGGTACCCGTTTTCCCAATCAGCCCTTTAGCACCCTGGCAGCAGCAGGAGGGCTGCCTGGCCAAGCCTTCAGGGTCCCCTCAGTTCCATGGCAGTGAGTGCCCAGCACACACGTCCCTCCTGGCTATATATAGGCACCACTGTGCTAGCGAAGTGCTTTGGGAAACAGAGCTGCAACGAGACCAGGGAGGAGCCTCCAGCAGGGCTTTCCCACCAGTGAGCATCCCCTCCCCTGCTGAAAGAGCCAGGCTGGGAGGAGGTGGAGCCCACCACAGAGTTTGGCCCAGCCAGTAGGGTGTGAGATGCTGGGGAGAGCCAGGGGATGAGCCATGGAGCAGCTGCCCACCAGGAACCAGCTGTGTGTGGCAGGGCACATGGCAGTGCAGGGCGGGAGTCTGACTTCACCCCAGTGACCAAGTTCACAGCTCAGCACGGAAAGCTCCCCACCAAGACGAGATCCCCACCCTTATTGCAACCAGATGCAGACCTTTGGCATCCTCTAGGATGGCAGCCCCTTGGCAAGGACCCTGGTGGCACTGCCAGGTCTGGGGGGTTGGTGCCTCCCCCGACACCAATCTCTCAGTGCCCAGGAGCCATGGGTGCAAACAACTTCATCTCTTTGATGCACGGAGAGCTCTGCTATCTGTGGCTGAGCCCTCCCTGAGCAGCCGGAGATAAGCCAGGACAGCATCCCAAACACAGGATTATTTTGCCATAACACCCTCCACGCTCCCCTGGGAAAGCCTGAATTGTAGGAGAGCAACCACCCAGGACATTTGCCTTGCTCTGATGGACACTTCAGTCCCAAACCAGGTCAGCCACCTTTGATTTCCTCCTGCCAGCACAGGTTGGGCAGGTTTTGCTGAGCGATGTCACCAGCCCTGCCAAAGGGCCAAGCCCAAACTGCTTCTGGTGCAGGCGACAGCTCCCCCGAAACCCCAGGGCTGGCACTCTGTACCCAGGAGAGTATCACCAAACCCAGACGGTGTTCAGCCCTGCCCAGGGTTACCTCCTGCCAGCCCTGAGCAGGTTTCTCACGCACATAGGGACTCTCTATGGGACATTCATGCACTTCCCAAACAGGTACCCCCACATTCCCCAGCCCTGGTGCTGCCAAGGATGGAAAAAATCAGAAGTTCAAGGCATCCACGAGCAGTGTCTCATCAACAGGTGGAAAAAACATCCTAGTTCCACTTCTGGGTCCACTCAACACCCCTTAGCCCCATGCTGGCCCCAAGGGATTCAGAGATTCCCAACCAAGATGGGGTGAGCACTGGGATGGGATGATGGTGAGTATCAGGATGGGAACTGGGGCCACAGATGTGGGTGCAGAGAAGCACTGGGGAGCACAGGGACAGGGCTGAGTAAATCCCAGGTGGGACAGGAGGGAAGGACTGGGATGAGATTGTTCAGGGGACACAGGGAAGTCACTGGGACAGGACTGGAGAAACACTGGAATGGGACTGGGGGAGCAGCGTGGTGGGTGGGGTGGGATGTGATTGAGGTGAGGGGGAGTGGGATAGGGAGAAGCAGCTGAATGGGACTGGGGGAGCAGCGGAATGGGGTAGGGTAGCACCAGGACAGGCACGGGGGAGCACCGAAACGGCAGCGGGAGGCAGGTGGAGAAGCACCAGCGTGGAACTGGGAAGCAGCCGAATCGGACAGGGTCAGCAGCAGGACCAGCCCGAGCTGGGACAGAGAGAAGACAGGGCCGGGACGGAGGGTGTCACCAGGCAGGAGCAGGGCACACCGGACCGGGACAGTGAAGAGAGGAGCACCTAGCCGGTGCCCGGTGCTTACCGGAGGCAAGGACCAGGCAGAGCAGCAGGGTACCGGGACCGCCACTCGGGACCGGGGCCGGGGCCGCCGCCGCCTCCATGCGCACTGCCGCCGCCGCCGCCTCCGCCTGCCCGGTGCCCGGCGGCTGCGGCGCGGCGGGGCGGGCCCCGGCGGGACAGGGGCGGCCGCTGCCAGCACCGCCGCCCTCCTCCTCGTCCTCGTCCTCCTCCTCCTCCAGCTGCCCGGCTCCTACGCCGGCGGGAGCATCCCTTGGGACCTCCAACGATCGAGACCCTCCCCACGCGTGTCCCCTCCCCCAGCCATGTCCACACCCCAAGCATGTCACTGTCCCCTCAGGTTTCCTCTTGCCCGGAGCAGCGAGTGCAGGAGGCATCAAGCAGCTGCCTCTCCCCAGCATCCATGGGGATTCAGGGAGCAAGAGGGGTCCCCCCCATCCCACCATCCCAGATTCCAAGGGGGACTCCGGGCGTTCCCCTCCCCACGAGGCTGGACGGCGTGGGGCTGGAGCCCAACTTCACCTCCCCAAAGCTCTTCACCTCCGGAGGGTGTGTTATGAGAAGGGAGATTTATTCACAGTGAGCCGCTAATAAAACCATCCCAAAGCCCTCGGCAGGCAGTGACGGCAGCTACAAATTATGTGGAAGGGGCTGTGCCTTGGCACAAGCCTTCTGCACCCTGGCCTTGGGGATAATGTTTTTGGGTTGGTTTTTTTGTTTGTTTGGTTTTGTTTGGGGTTTTGTGTGTGTGTGTGTGTGTGTGTGTGTCTTGGGAGCATGATTCTAGTCCCCTGAGCCATGTCCCAAGGAGAAGGAGAACCCCATGGAAGTGAAGGTGTCCCCCCAGGATACTGGCAAGTTCTGTCCTGCCATCTAGGGATCACAGGATCACAGGATGTTAGGGGTTGGAAGGGACCTCCGGATGCTCAGCTGGGGTGTGGTGCCATGAGTTGGTGGTGTCCGGCTCTCAAGAAGCGCAGGAGAGATTTGCCCAGCAAAGAGGAGGGCAGGCAGGGAGGGCTGGGGGCGCTGCTGCCTGCGCCGTGTCGTTACAGGCGTGAAATAAGAGGTGGGAAATGAAGGGCTGGAAAGAACGGGTGACCTCAAACGGCGAGCTGGCAGCTATTAATGCAAGTGCTGGCAGCCACCCAGCCATGCCATTTGGCTGCTGGCCAGGGGGTGAGTGATCTCCTGTAGCCCCAGCCAGCCAAAAATCCCAGCTGCAAGCTCCAGCATACCAGTTCCACCAGCCCCTCAGCTCGGGGCCACCCTGGCTTTTCAGCTAGTGGGGTGGGAGAACCCAGCCCCAACCTTCCCCCCTTCCCCACCCCTCCCCCCCCAAAGGCGACAGAGTGTATTGAACCATTGGAGAAACATTGCAAAGCTCTGGTGAGGGCAGTGGGGACTTGGGCAGGAGCAGGGGAACTGGCAGCTGGATGTGACACAGGGCCACCCAAGAGGAGCTGGCTTCATCCCCGTGGAGTGGACAAAGGCAGGGACAGGCAGCAAAAGTCCTTCTGCCCACCAAAAGAAAATGACCTCCCTTTGCCACCCCTCATACCTGGATAAAAATGGAGAGAAAAAGCACTTCAAGGAGATTTTAAAAGAGTTGCAGTCCCAAGACAGAGCCTTGAGACCAAGTAGAGGTGACCATACTGATGAGACCAGGCAGGTGTAGCCTTGCTGAGGTGACCATACTGGTGAGACCAAGTAGAGGTGACCATAGTGATGAGACCAGGCAGAGGTAGCTCTTCGGAGGTGACCATGCTGATGAGACCAGGTAGAGGTGGCTAAGCAGAGGTGGTGGTGATGCTGATGAGACCAGGCAGCTGTGATCATGGAGAGATGGCCAAACAGGGGAAACCAGCCAGAGGTGACCAGCAGATGGCAGCTGGAGCCCAAGGACGTTCCCGGCAGAGGTGTTGAAAGCCTCCCACAGCCCTTGGCATCCTGGAGCCCACCCAAGGTGCTGGTTTTGCACCCAGCTCCACGGTGAGGAGCAGCAGCCACGTCCATCCCTGCCCTCTCCTTGGCAACCTCCTGCTGCCTATGGACTCATACAGCACCTTCTTCAAAAGAAAGTCCAAAAAATAGGATGGGAACCCAGTGGGAAGGAAATTATCCCATGGTTCCCACAGCACCAAGCTTCTGCAGCAATAAGGACATGACTTTTCCTCCTCCCAAGTGGGGAGAAGGTTTCGAGGAGACCTGAGATGCTGATGCTGCCCAGTTCTATGTATGACAAGGCAGCCACCATCCAAGTCAGATGACTTGGATTTCGTGTCCTGCTGTTTTAGGCCTGGAGCCAGGATCCATCCCAAGAAAAGGCCACACAATGCGACAGAAGAGACTCCAGTTAAAGACAGCTCAGCCATGACCCAGCTTTTGGGGACTTCTCTGTGGCAAGCATGTGAAGCCTGGAGAAGATGAGTTCAGCCTGAAATCATTTCCAGAAGGAAAGAGGTGAAAAAATGCCACTTGTACCTCCTGCTGTGTCATAGGTGCCTTCTGGCTGGATCCCTTGGGCACTGGGAACTGGAGGAAGCAACCCCATCCAGCCATGTCAGGAGAAGCCAGCTGCTCCATGTTCCTCCAAGGGCAGAGAGACACCCTGGCAAGGTGCACACACAGCATTTCATAGAATCATGGCATGGTTTGGGTTGGAAGGGATCATTAAAGGTCATCTAGTTCTACCCCCCAGCAGGGACATCTTCAGCACGAGCAGGTTGCTCAGAGTCCCAGATAGCCTGACCTGGAATGGTTCCAGGGATGGGGCAGCTCCCACCTCTCTGGGCAGCCTGGGCCAGGGTCTCACCACCCTCAGTGTAAAAAATCTCTTCCTTCTCTCTAATCTGAATCTCCCTCCTTTAGTTTCAAACCATCACCCCATGTCCTGTCACAATAAGAACTCTTCAAAGGTCTGTCCCCAGATTTCTAACCAGCCCCTTTAAGTCCTGAAAGGCCACCAGAAAGTCTCCCTGAAGCCTTCCCTTCTCCACGCTGGAAAAAAAAAGAAAAATGTATCTTTAAAATCCCAAATTCTACTCAGTATGACCCCAAGGAGGGAGAGTGGACAAGCGACAGTGCCACTGGGCACCCTGAGAACCCACCCGATGCCACCAGCTGGGACAAGAGCTCCTTGTGCCTGGTCCTCACTGCGTATGTGCCGCTCTTGGGGCTGGTTCCTGGGCGCCCAAGGCAGAGTGCTGGATGCCACCAATCGGTCCCAGTATGGACTGCTCAGTGACCTGTGTCCAGTTCCTGATACCCACTGCTGATGCCCTGCAGCCGGTGCCCCGTCCGGTGCCCGGTACCGGCAGGTGCCGCTGTGCGCCGGGAGCTAGCAGGGGGCGGTGGCGGGGGCCGGACCGGGGCGGCGGCGGCGGGCGGGCAGCGGGGCCGGGCTGTCGGGCTGTCTGTCCGTCCCTCCCGCCGCGGCTGCCAGCCCCGCCGGCACCATGGGCTGCTGCTGCCGCCTCCTCCTCGCTCTCCTCCTCCTCCCGGCAGGTAAGTGCCCGCCGCCGCCGCACCGGACTCGGGGCACCGGGCTGGGGGGTACCGGAGACCTCCGCTGCAGGGCTGGGGAATTACCGGTTATCGGCGACCCCCGTTGCGGGGCTGGGAGCGATGTGATGGGGACAGGGAGGAAGGCAGCCCCCCCCCCCCCCACCTTGCCAAGGACAGCCCGGCTCCCGGATCCCAGATGCCCGAAGAAGGGCTTCTACTGGTTCCTACTGGTTCCCACTGATCCCACTCATCCCCCCGCCCTGCCCCTCACCAACAGGGCTGGATGAGAGGGCTTTCATCCTTCTTTTTCCTCACCCCTTGTCCCGCAGAGAGGTCCCCAGCAGGGTCTCTGAAGCCAGCAGGCAGGAGGACAACTTCAGGGGACAAGCAGCATCTCCCCCTCAAGCCTCGCAGCCCCCTTCCCAGCATCTTCGCTGCTTTGAAGGAGCTTTTATCGCTCATCCTGGCCATGACCAGAAAGGTTCCTGCACACCCAGCAGCTTTCCTCGACCAGCTAAAGGCATCTTCCCTCCATCTGCCCCCCTCCCTCAGCTATATCGAGCTCCCCCCTTGACAGAAACGCCAGAAGTGACATCACTGAAGCCAGGCAGGGCAGCCTGCTCAGTCAGTGCCCAGCTGGTGTGACAGGGAGCACTTTCAAATGACAGGTTTTCCCTTGCTCCGAGCTGGGCTTTGATAAACACCACCAGGAGCTGGCTGCTCAGGGCCATGACAAATGCTCTTGCATAACCGAGCGACAGAGACGTGGGCAAGGAGGGACACGGTGGGCAAAGCTGGTACTGAGTCGCTGGTACTGAGGGCATCAGGCTGGCTCAGGTTTGGAGCTCTCTGCAAAAGCCCCCCAACCCCCAGCCATCTCCCTAAACGGCAGCTGGGGAGGCTATGCCGGCATGGGGTCCATCACCCTGGACAACATCACCTTGTGGGAGATCTTCCCCTTTGAGGTGACCTCACTGCTGCAAGGGGAGGGAGGGAGGGAGGGATAAATCCTTCTCCTTGCAAAGGGGAGTTTGCCAATAAGCTCTTGGTTCTCTACTTTCCCAGCAAGTGCATTTGGGAGGGATGGGGATTCACAGATGGCATCAGGTTGGAAGGGACCCTCAAAGGTCATCTTGTCCAACCCCCTTGCAGTCAGCAGGAACACCTCCAACTAGAGAGCAGGCTTGCCTAGGGCCACACTGAGTCTGGTCTTGAATGTCTCCTGAGAGAGGGCATCAAACACATCCCTGGGCAACTGCATCCCTGGGATGAATCTATATTTTGCTCCACAAGGATGCCAGGAATGCAGTTCGCCTCCTTCACCATCTTCTGCCTGGCCACCCAATTGAAAGTGCCCAGCCTCTGCTGGGAGCCAGCCCACAGCCACTTGGGGGTTGGGAGGCGGGTTTTTCCCAGCACTCAGGTCAAACCCAAGGCTGTTCCCACGACCATCCCTCTCTGAAGCACCAAGGCCAGTGAGGCTTGGCAGAGGAGCAGGGAAAAATTTCCCTGGAGTACAGTCCTGTGCCTCTCGGACTGCTCCCAAACACCCCCAAAGCCCCAAATCTTACTGTCCCCATAAAAATAATACTTTAAAATACATATATCAAGCCATGAGAAAGCAAAAGGCATGACCTAAACATGCTCCAAGCTCATTCTTCAGGACTTAGTGGTAGCAAGGACGTCATTGGGCAGGAGGAAAATACAGCTGGGTTTTGCCTGGCCACATAATTAAATAAGAGCATCTTGCATGAGGAAGTTTTCATCCTGTTATTACTCCTTCTCTGGATGCAAATCCAAACCTGCTCTGCTTTCCTGACATGCCCAACCCCATACAAGTGGTTGGTGCACCCTCAAGCCCTCTTTATCCTTCAGCAATTCACCCTGCCAGCAGCTGAGATGTTTGAAAGGACGTGCAAGTGGCAGGTTTTTGCTTGAAAGGCTGTGGGTGCTTCTACAAGATGCTTCTGGGGAGGAGAAAAGCTGCTTTGGGAGGGGGTGGGGTATCAGAGCCTGGCACCATCAGCTGCTTTGAGCTGCCGTGGAGGAGATGAAGCTCTGAGTACTCCTGACTCCACTCCACCATATGTGAGCTGAAGGACAGGGGAGATGGGGATTTGTTCATCCCCTTAGCCAGTCCAGTGAGCAACAGCTTCAGCCTCTAGTACCAGAAGATGCTCAAAAAATCCTGTGCTGAACCCAGTCGCTTCCCCTCCTGGAGAAGGCTGGGATGGAAGTGATGCATCTCAAAAGCTGCTCCTGGAAGCAGCAATTAGCAGCTGGCCAGGAGAATTAGTTAGCTGCTGGGTTGTCACCTGGGCTGAGCTGCACACTACCTAGTCCTTGTGACCAGTTCCTTCCTCGCCTGGGGCAGGTCCAAGTCCTCCTCAGGCACCCATCTGCCCTAATGTCCAAAGTCGGCAGCAAGGGCCGTGGGTTGCCCAACAATCCCACCCTTCACAGCAGCTGCAGGACTGGGTGGCCCTTCATGTGAAGAGAACATCATGTTTCCCCTCCCCAGCACTGTGCTCCTTCATTATTCAACTCATGAAGCCCTTGGTCCTGAAGCCACGATGAAATTGGAGCAGAAAAGGTGAAGAGAGTTCTCAGAGGTTTTTCTCTTGAATGACAAAGCAACCTGTGGCTACTGGGCTGCAGCCAGAGGTGTCTGATCAAGATTGGTGGTGGAAAGCCTCCATGTTCCTGGAGAACCCCTGGCTGGCAGGGCCCTCTGTCCTCCTTGGGGTATGCTGGCAGGCTGTCACCTCCCTCCCCCAGGGCTGGGGCCTCTGGATGGTGTGGGACATGTGGAGACATCATGCTGCTTTCCATTGTGTAGCTGTTTCTCTTAGCTACAGAAAATCTCATGCTTTGGAGCAATTAGATCCAAACCACTTAATGACCATGCAGCAGAAGAAAACTAATCATGCAGGAAGCCAGCTCAGCTCACCACTAAATCAGAGCAACTACAGATTCATCTGACCTGGTGGCCTTGACTTCTTTCTGCAGCTTTGTCTTTTACCTTGGTGATGTTGATGCTTCTTGGCTGTCCCACTTGGGTTCTTCTTCCTCCTGCATCTGGTTTTATATCACCACCAACATGACCTGGTGTTGAGAGGTGATGCAGCAGGATCTGAGCAGGCACCAAGGAAGCAGCACATCACCCAGGGCTGCTCCTGCTAGTGTTATAGGTCACCAACACACACCTGCAATGCTGGAGATTTGCTAGAGACCTAGAGAGCCACCATGCTGACCCTGGTTTATTAATTGAAGCTCAACAGCAGCTGGAGAGGTCCAAGAGTTGCCATTTCATGGTGCAAACCCAGATGGGTGCTACCTCTGGCATAGCATGGAAAGTTTGCTGGGTCTGAGACAGAACTTAGATCCTGCAGAGCTGCTCCCAGACATTCCTATGACCCTTATTTCTTAGAAATAAGAAGGCAGAGCTCTGCAACAGTGGCCTAGAAGAACAGAAACACAAATTCAAGGTGTTTGCATCCTCCTGTTCCTTCTCCCAGATCAGTCCAGAGCTTAGTCAGACCCTTGTTGACTGCAGATGGGCCTCTCTAACAAGAGAGGAGGAAAATGATCACCACCAAAGACCAAATCACATGGTGACACAGGAGGTGAGGCAAGCCCCAGAGCTTGAAGGACAAGTTGAACCCAAAGCCAAACACAGCTTTGTTTAGTTTTAGCCACCACGAGGAGACCTTTTGCCATTTACAGCCAGATGGTAAGAGTCCTGCAGCTGAGGAGGAATTGCTGTTCCTTCAATGAAAGTAACACCTGAGCATGAGCAAGGGGGGAAGGCACCTGCAGAAACCCAGCACAAGGGATGGGAATCCCCAGCCACAGAAACCAAACCTGAGCCAGTGAGGTCACACAGAGGAAGCTCTTGGCCTGTGTTTAAAGAGGAATTGTTTTATTGCTCTGCCTCACTCAACCTGGTCAGAAACCACCACGTGCTGCAGGGCCACAGGGGTCAGGGCTGCTCTGTCATCATGACTTGGGGAGAAGCAGCAGAATGTAGGACCTGCAGAGGCTCAGGGAAGGTTGTGCACCACCAAACACGTCACCCAGAGTGAGCCACACCAGCTTATCTTAGACTTGAGGCTCCAGCTGCTCCTCTAAATGAAGCTAAAAGAGAACTCACCCTAGTGTAGATGTTTTCCCTCACCAGTACCACCACCTACAACCAATCATCCGTGGTGGTTTTCCCACCCCCTTAACAGTGCTACACAGAGAGGACACAGCTCCAGCCACCAGCTTCTATATCTGAGTCCCCAGCTGTGCTAACAGCCTCTGGTCACCCCAACATGCCTCACGAGGGACCCATGTGCCCCCTGGGCCAAGACCAAGAGCTCTATCAAGCTCAGGTGTGGTGGGTGTACAGTGGAGGACTTTTGGACCTGTGTTGTGAGTGGGTTGTCTCTAACTTGGTCTTCTTTTGTCTGTGGTGATGTTCTGATGTTTCTTCTGGTTGTTTCTTGTGTTGACCCTAAACATTCATGTCTCCTCTTGTCTTAAGCAGGGGATGAGGCTGTGCCATCAGCCTTCTTTGCCTGCTCTGGATAGGTCTGGTGGGTATCCAGTGAGGTTACTGTGGACTTTTGCTTCACTATGGTCTTGGTCCTATGCTTTTGGTGGTTCCTGTCCCAGAAGAAGCTGTTGAGATAGCCTGGAAAGTGGTGCCCAACCTCACAGCTCTTGGGCATCCCAGTGCTGTCGGTGCCAAAAAGACCTGTTAGGTGCAGTGGCTTCTTCTTCTGGTCTTATAAATCTTGATCAGAAAGGATGGGCAGATTCCTTGAGTGAGTGCAGGCAGGAGAAGCTGCTGGGAGGGAGAAGAAATCACATTAATACTGCAGAAACTCATTGTCTCTGGGACTTAGGCTGCCAGAGGAGCATCCCCCACTGCAGCTGGGGTCATGGGTGCCTTGGTTAATTCAGACTTTGAGCAGGCATGTGTTGTGTTGATGAGGTCATGTGGACCTTCTGGTAGTTACATCAGATGTGATGAGTCACGAAGAGAAGCTTGTTAAAAGCTCCATCTCTGCCTTATCAGTGGATGTTTGTTTGCTGTGGCATAGCTGCTCCATCTGATGTCATTCACTGGGGCTGGAGATGTTCTCTTGTCTTTTTTTTTTTTTTTTAAATGCTGCTTTTCAGCTGGCAGCACAATTTCAAAGCTTGCTGTGATTGCTTCTGGAGTGCCTGAGAGAGTCACTGCTGAAGAGGCTGCCAGCCCAGCTCAGGCAGCTGCTTCCCAAGCACAGCACAGGAAGCTTCCAGCTTCTGCAAGGCTGAGACCTCCACTTTTGTGTGGCTTACAGAAGCCAGGAGAGCAGGCAGAGAAGAGAGTGAGATAATCCAGCAGGTGGATGGTTCATTCCTTGGGCTGGCAGGTCAGTAGGGTCAATGGTCCCCAAGAACAAGATATTTGGGTCATAGGGATTTAGGTTTTCCTCCTCTTGGCTCTTTGCCATGCTCCTAGGGAAGGCAAAAGGACCTCTCAAAGCTCACGTGGGGCTGTGAAGTGTGACAGTGCTGCTTTCTGAGGCAGTTACCTTGTCCTGGCAGTCCCCTGAGCCAGATTCCAGCGGGGTGGTCAACTGCCTTAAGTGCATTAGATGAGCAAATGCCTCTGGGCTGAGCTATGCTTGGCATCCTTTGACAGGGAATGTCCTTCAGGCCCTTTGAAAACCTCTGCTTGAGGGGGTTTTAGCCTTTGAAGTCATCTGGCCCTAAAGAAGTTTCATAGTGGTGGTTTTGTCCCTTGCCTCCATGCTCTGCTCTGGCCCAGCTCACACCTGCAGCTCCCACAGACCAGGTGTTGGGGAAACAAGGGAACCCCCACCTTGGCTTTTCTGTTCCTTTTCAGGTGTGTTGGTAGAGGACTGGCTTTGCAGACAAGCTGGGTGCTCTTCAGGCTGCCCATGAGCTGGGTACAGTGCCATGAGAACATGAGGGTCCTTCAGCCAAGGGCTTCCTCAGCCAACTCCTTTCTGTCCCTTTTCCCTGCCCCAGCTGAGAAGCAGCCTGCATTGCCTTTGGGATCCCAGCTGGGCTTTTCTGGCAGTGCAAAGGCCCATGAGGGGTGATGTGGGTGAGAGCTGGACTCCAGGGCAGTTGCTGGGTCCCAGATAACCTGATGGAGGTGATGGCTTGGGGGAACAAGAGGGCTGGCAAAGGCAGAGGTTAGTGCAGCACGAGCAAACTGGAAGCCAAAACCTGGCTGGCAATGGCCATCAGGAGCAGGAGATGAGGGCAGGAAGGGCTGAGCTGAGCAGTGTGCTGCCTTCAGCCATGCTTGCTCTCCTGGGAGATGTCCCTGTGACTTGTGACCTGCTTGGCTGGGAGTGCTCAGCCAAAGTCCAGGCATTGTTCCTGCAGCCAGCTTTGGCTCACCCTCTGAATTTATACCCCTTGGATCTTATCAGAAACTCCCTGACTCATCCTGGCCAGCAGCACTGCCACTTTCTGAGGTCCCCATTGGTTTGCCTCTGAAGTTCAAGCAGATCCTGAGGGCTCAGGAGACATCAGAGTGCCTTGGTGACAGCAGGAATTTTGCAGGAGCCTGGGGTGCTTTGGAAGGCTGGGGAGGAGGGGGTGGGATGCCTGGGTGCTGTCCTGCTGCTGTGGTTGGGCTGGGAGCTGAGCCAGGTGGCTTGTTTGGTAACCAGACTCCAGCTTGTCATCCTTCTCCTCTTCCTTGTCCTAAGGTCTACCAGCCTTGTGCCTCAGCAGAACCAGAGCCTGAGGAAGGTGAAAGCTCAGAGGCATCTCCCAAGTGCCTGTCCCTGGGAGAAGAGCACCTATGGCTTCTATCCCAGCTCCCAGACCTTTCTGCTTGGGAAGCAGAGTCCATCACAGGAGTGTCTTGGTTAGACTTGATGGTCTCTTCCAACCACAACAGTTCTATGATTGCCAGGAAAAAAAACAAACCCAATGGGGTTAAGTATGCCAGGGACTTGTGCTCCCACCTGCCATGGGCTCTAACAGAAGCCATGCCCTAGAGCTGGCTTTAAATCCTTGGCCAAGGGTATGTTTGAGGTTTCTAGGCAGAAGATGCCTTCCTGAGAGGTGTGCTACACACCCAGTGCTGCAGAGAGCTGGAGGCCCTTGGCTGAGAGGTCCCTTCTGCTGTCCTCCTCCACAGGAGGTGTGCAGGTTGAGTGAAGCTGTATGAGCCTCCTGCAGCCTTCTGTTTGCACTGCTGGCTGCAAACACCCAAACCCATGGCTTAGTCCCTGCTCACTGGGGCTGCAGCCTGCCATCTCTGCTCTCCAAGTGTTTCCCTCTCTCCTGCAGCACGAGATGCTGACTGTGCCCTGGGATGCTCTCCTGGGTGCTTAGCAGTGAGGAACCCCACGTTGCACAGCCCCTGCTCCCAAACCTGAGTCCTTCCCACACACCACTGTTTCTTGGTGCAGCTCTGTGTGCAGTAGAAGTTGCATGGTGGGCCAGCAGCATCTCCATCCCATCTGCAACCCCTCTGGTGCAGGCTGGGTCCATGGGTGTCACCTACATGGATGGCTTTTCAGTTTGACTTGGTGGGGGGACACAGCAGATTTGGCTGTGGTGGTTGGCAGCATCTCCTTGGGGAGTAGCTTGCTGATGGGGAGGAGACCCTTCTGTGCCCACCAGCAATGCTCAGCCATGAATGATCTGCAAGCTCCTGCTCACAAAAGGAGAGTTGTCTGTGCTGCTGTTTTTCGCTTATACAAGATGCAAACTTCTGTCTCTAGACCCTGTTTGGCTTCAGGGTTCTCACAAAACTCAACCCTTCAGTGTCTTCTATCCTTCAAACTCCTAATTAGTTCATTTGGGCTTGTTGGCACCAGAGCAAATCCTCGGCTCTTCCCAGTGCTGGATTTGGGATGCTCTGGGAATGTAAACAAGAGAATACCCAGGAATGAAAACCCCTTCTGATGTCACCTGATGTTGGCACAATCTTCTTAGCTCGGCCATGCTGGTGGAGCTTCTAGTGCTGGTCCAGTGCTGAGTTTAGCCCTGTAGAGTAGAAAAGGGGTGGGTGTGGGGGTGTAAAAAAGCCCCAGGAGTCTGCTGGTGGGGACAGAGGAAAAAATGACTCATCTTGATGCTAAGGAATGGAGACAAATGAATGAATGCACAAGGAAATGGGGGGAGAGGAGAAAGAAGTGTTTTGTGCTGTCACTGCCAGCTGCAGGGTGGCTGCTGCTGGGGAGGAGCTCACTGCTCTGCTGGGAGGAGATGCTGGGAAGATGGAGGAGCTGCTTGGGGGATCTCAGTCTTAGGGGAAAATGGTGCTGACACATGCTGGGGCAACTGGTCTGGTTTAAAGCTCACCCCTAGCTATGCAGAGACTCCCCAGCTCTTTGGGTTTTAGGTGGCTCTCAGCATGTGCAAACTACAAGCTTCCTTCTAGCTTCATTCCCAATCCCTTCAGTGTTCACCCAAAGCCCAGGCTGCCCCAAGGATCTCCCTGTGGTTAATACTTCTTTGTCTCACTCCCAGGGCTGGGTGATGACTCCACAGCATCACCACTTGGCCCCACCAGCCCTCCCTTCTCCTCTGAGGGGATCCTAGAGGTGCCAGTCTTCAAGGATGCTGCTGTCTCCACACCAGTTCCTGGCCAGCCCTCGCTGCCCATGCCCACTGAGCCTGCTGAAGATGGGATGTCCTCTGGGCCAGTGAAGGGAGATGACCACAATGCCACCACCACAGCTGCACTGTCCCCCACTCCTGCCCCTGTGAGCTCCATCAGCACAGCAGACAGCCCATCTGTAGCCTCCAACCCCAACTTGGTGCCATCAACCTTGGAGACAAGCCCAGAGCTTTGGACAGCAAATACTGCCAGCCTGACAAGGGGCACAACACAGCTCGGGGCAGCTTCCAGCCTCCCAGGTGTACCTGCATCACCCTCCTCCTCCCTGCCCACCACTGACCTCTACTCATCCCCTGGGACATTCTTGTCCCCAACACCTGTCCTCCTGAACCCCAGCACCACCCAGACACCAGCACTGACCAAGGATGTCCCTCCTGTGGGGACAATGGCCATGGCTTCAAGCCTGGCCACGGAGCCAAAGTCCCCCCCAGTGACTGTGATGAGCCCCACTGCAGCTGAAGCCACAGCCAACAGCAAACCCACCCTGTCCACTGGAGTCATCATGGAAGAGGTCCCACGGGCCTTGAGCACAGGTGAGCACCACCACTCCCCCTGTGCATGCATAATGTCAACCTCAAGGTGCTTAGATAAGAGGGGCAGACACCCTCCTCCCCCCCAAACTGGAAAGGAAGAAATGGTCAACCCCTGAGAGCACCATTCAGCAAAAGCTGAGCTCTCCTTGAGGAGATGCCTATGGCACCTGCTCCACCAGTGGAGACAAGGAGCTGTAGATACCAAACCTCAGTTGCTTGGAGATGTGAATGAAAACCTCAGCCACAAGTGTGAATTGAAGCACTTCAGGATGAAAAGAGACAAGCACCTGGCCAGTGGGTGCAGCCTGGGTTAGGAAGATGTAGGGTTTGGTTCTCCCTCCTGGAGACCTCACTAAGCTGATATTAGCTCTCACTTGTCCTCTGCAAGCTCAAAGTGCTTCATAAGGTCAGGAAATGGAAGGTTCTGGAGCATCTTCTAGCCTTAGCTCACCACTAAACACTGCCTGGTGCTGGGAGGAGCATCAAGGTGTGAGCCCATGGCCAACAGGCAAAGCCCAGCTCTGTCTTGTCCCAAAGCCACCTGCCCTGTGAAATTAGAGGGGTGTCCAGTATCCTTCACAGGAGCTTTGGGAAGCAGTGAGGGAGAGTTCCCCTCCACCAGAGGTGACTAGCAAAGGTGTGTTGGGAGCAGCTGGGGTGTGGGGTGGGTGCTATGGGGCTGGGAGCTGAGCACTGCCCTTTCTGATGGACCCTCCCCAGGGAGCATCGTGGCCATTACCGTGACAGTCATCGTGGTGGTGGTGCTGGTTTTTGGAGCAGCAGCATACCTCAAGATCAGGTGAGGCTGTTTTGGGATCCTTGTGGGATGTTCGAGCCGTGGACCCCCACCCCGAGGTCAAAGCCCCTCTTAGGTATTCCTCAAGGGCAAAGCCCTGGGGAGATGCTGTCCCCAAGGCCAGCAGAGTGCTGGGCAGCTGGGCTGCATTTCCCACCACGTCTGTATGGACAAACCTGGTTGCTGCTTTTCTTCCCCACGTTTAGAGGAGCCTCCCTCAGCTGCTGGAGATGCTGCTCAGCACAGTCATAACCAGTAATTATCCCCAGGGCAAGCTGCTGCCACGGGGGCTCACCAGAGCTTAGACAATAAACAGCAGCACTGAAGCAGCTGGAATGAGGCTTTGCTGCCAGCTGAGACCAGCAAAGGTCTTTTTAATTCCCCAGGATGTCCTAGTCTGGTTCACTGGGGGCAAAATCCTCCCTGGGCTTATTTTGTGTCCTGGTACTGCCTTGTGGTAGTTTTAGGCTGTACCTTTAAAATTTTCCACAGATCTTGAACAGAGAGTGGTAGAATGTAAATAAATTGGGTGTAAAAAGGAAAAGAAGGATAATATTCGGGGGGGAAATTTCCAACCCACCACATTCCTGCTAAAATATCCCAAAGCTTGACTTAGTGAGGACTTGCATGCTTGGTTTTTTGTTGTTGTTTTTTTTTTTTTGGTCACCCTAGAGTAGAATACCTCACAAACCAGTCCCAACTGGTGACACTGCCTGGTTTGCTTTCCCCTGGCAGGCACTCCTCCTACGGCAGGCTTCTGGATGACCACGACTATGGCTCCTGGGGCAACTACAACAACCCTCTTTATGATGACTCCTAGCAGGGACAATGACAAAAAAAAAAAAATCATCAAATCCTTAATTTATAAGTGCTTCTGCAGCAGAGCATCCACTGGTGAGGAGATGGCCGGGCACTGAGCCACTGCTGAGGGCTGGATCATGGTGGGTCCAGCAGATGCCAGGCAACTGGAGGGTGGGTGGGAGTGTGGCACCCACAATAAACTTGAATTTTGGCCTTTGCGTAGGAAAGTGGTTCCCAGGACATGTTGGCTGCTTGGTTTGTAGGCAAGGGAAGCCAAATTCCACAGGGGAGGTAAAGGGAGAGGATGGAAGGACAGCCAGCAGCATGGCACCCTTTGAAAGGCTGCTGCTCCATGGCTTGGGGGGCGTGCAGGGGACACATGGGGGTTGCTGAGCCAGAGGCAGCAGTGGACAGGGGTCTCCTGTCTCACAGACTTGCTTAGGTTGGAAAAAACCCTTAAGATGGACTCAAACTGTAAGCCTAACACTGCCAGGTCACCACTAAGCCATGTCCTTTAGCACCATATCTACATGGCTTTAAAGTCCCTCCAGGGGTGGGGACACCACCACTGCCCTGGGCAACCTGGGCCAAGGCTTAACAACCATTTTGGTGAGGAAAATTTTCTTAATATCCAACCTAAACCTCTCCTGGTGCAACTTGAAGCTATTTCCTCTTGCCATATTTCTTGTTCCTTGGGAAAAGAGACTGACTCCAGCCTGGCTCCAACCTCCCGCATGGAGCTGTAGAGAGCCAGAAGGTCCCTCCTCAGCCTCCTCCTCCACATTCCCTTGCTTGACCACTTCTGCCTCCAGTTAACCACACTGTGAGTGAAAAGCAAAGCCTCAGCCTGCATGGCCCTGATAAATAAATCAGCACTAAGTTGTGCTTGAAGGGTTTGGGGCATCCCAGTAAGCCCCCAGAACTGGTCACTGTCACCCTGGAGGTTGTAGATTGGCTGCTTCCTGCAGCCCCCCAGCAAGATGGTGACATGACTGGAGGAAGCACCCCTGTGCAGGTAGGGATCAGAGAATCAGGCAATGGAACAGGCTGTCCAGGGAGGTGGTGCAGGCACCATCCCTGGAGGGGTTCAAGAAACGTGTGGCCATGGCACTTGGGGGCATGGTTTAATGGCCATGGTGGTGTTGGGTTGATGGTTGGACCTGATGATCTTAGAGGGCTTTTCCAACTCAAACAGTTCAATGATTCTCTAGTTTGCAGCATTTGCTGTCCCTGCTCTTAATTACAGACTGCTTTCTTGTGTGGGGAGGCTCAGCAGGGTGTCCTCTGGGACAACTCCTTGCTGAAGCCCTGAAGCAAGCAGGGCATTTGTGGCTATAGGTTTGGGGTGGGGGGGGCAACCAAGGAGCAACCACCATTCCCTATGGGATGCAAAGAGATGAGGCAGGAGAGGCTGGAGCTGCCATCTGACCTGAAACACAGGCGTTGGATTGCTTCAGGTTAATCTGCTGGGGAACAGGCTCTGCCTTTTGCCTTGGCTGCTGAACGAAGCATCTTGAGGAACATCAAAGCTCAGGGAGTTTGCATGATTGCTTCCTCCAACAGATGCATCATCTCCTAATTTTCATCAAGTGAGTGTAATAAATGCAGCTGGCACCATAACAGCACCTGAAAAGGTCAGGAGGAAGGAGGACATCTCCCCCAGCTCCACTTCCCAAAGGGAAATGCAATCATTCTGCTTTTTCTTCTTCCATCCTGGTCTTTTGTAGTTTATTTGGTGGCCTGGCCTTTCACCTCCTTTATTAGATTCGTGTTGGGTGGGTGGCTGAAGCCTGGCTCAAGTCTCACCTGGCTCAAGTGAGACCTCAGTGTGGAGTTTGGTAGAACTAAGTTGTGGAGACCAAGCTGTTCTGCACCCTCTCTGAGTTAGAGTGGGGTAGGAACGGAGAATCCAACAGCTTTTGGGTGGCAATGCTTGGATTTGATGATCTTAAAGGTCTTCTCCATCCAAAAGGATTCTATGAGCAGGTGCTGCACTTTCAGCTACAGGGAACTGTTTGGGCTGGGAGTATGTAGGGGTGAGATTTATGGTAGGACTATGTAAAGCCCAGAGGATCTCCAGGTCTCCACTGAGCTCCATCCCAGCCTGTCTGCCCAGAAGCATGCAGTCCAATTCAGCTACCTCCTGGATTTAGGGACTTTCAGAGTACCAGATGATGGGGGTCTGTTGGAGGAAGCTGTGCAGGCAGCTCTGACAGGGGGTAGAGGAAGCTGATGCTGGGAGCACACCAACGGGCTTTGCAGGGTGTCCACACCACACTTTGTACTTCATTTATTCCTCACACATCCACCCTGAGCCGTGCACGGTGTGTACAGCAGCACGGTGAGCTCCAGGACCCTGTGCCAGCCGGGGCCCAGGCACAGGACAGCCTGAAAAACAACAGCTGCAGCTGCCAAGTGGAAAAAGCTCTTTGTGAACAGGTTGCACAGAGATGTGCTGGAGGCCCCATCCCTGGAGACATTCAAGGTCAAGCTTGATGAGGCCCTGAGCAACCTGATCTAGCCTATGTCCCTGCTGACTGAAGGGCAGGGTGGGACCAGATGACCTTTGAGGGTCCTTTCCCACCCAATTATTTCTTGGATTCCAGGATTCTGTGGTGGGGGATGATGCTCTCAAAGGCAGGATGCCTGTGTTGAAGGTGACGGCTGCAAGCACCTCTCTCATCTTCCCACCTCAGACCCTCCAGTTTTCAGGAACCCAGGGATTTCTGTCCTCCCACACTACTGTGACAGGAAAACTCTCTACCACCAGCTTGGTTTATTTACAAAAATAGCAACTCCCCCATTTTTCCCAAAGGCTTCCCACCTCCCCCCCTGCTTTGGCTCCATTTCATCTTGAAGAGATTTTATTTATATAGAGAAAATAGTTGACATAGCTGAGTGCAGAACATCCCCTTCCACGGCCTTTCGGGCAGCAAGAGTCTGGCACCAGCACAGCAGATGACTCCTCTCCAGGTCTCCTGCCTCGGCCCCACCAGAGAGCTGGGAAGCTGCTTCCATCACCATTTCCAGGCTCCCGCCTGCCTCCCTAGTTGTGTTTTTGTTTTGCTCACTTGTCACTATGCTAAGAGCTCATCAACATCTTTCTAAGTGGCATATTCTCAGCCTCTTGGTGGAAGTAATGGAGCAAGCCTTAAGCACCCAGCAGCTCAGCCCAGAGCTGAAGCCATCACCTTGGCTTTGCACCACATGTTCCTGCAGCTCCAGCCTCCCACTGGTGATTTCCCCACCAAAAACCCAACAGGCAGTTTGCAGTGTGAGGGCCAAACCTTACCAGCTCTGTTTCCATAGCCTGTTTAGGCACCCACTGCTGGATTGTTATCATCTTCAGGTGCCACCTCCTATTCAAAGGTTATTTCTCAAGCAATAAGGAAGCTATCTCCATCCCTCTCTTGTGGCTCCCAACTACCTCCAATAAAACCATTGACCTCCAGCCTATCCAGTTTATCTTCCTGGAAGCTACAGAGAGATCTTTTTTTTTTTTTTTTGTTTTGATTTTTAGTCCTTTCTTTTACTTATCAGCCAAGAGCAGCCTCAGGCACCCGAGACAGGCTAAGACCCAAACGGGGAAGTCTTCTGCCCTCCATCACCCCAGCACACCCAGGGCAGGGTGAAGGTTTGAGCTTTGGCAAGCAAACAGCAGCTCTGCCTGGGTCAAAGGGCACAACCAACAGCAACTAGCCTCTGGTGGGACTTCACCCTTGAGTGAGCAACCTCCTAAGGGCATGCTGGAGCCCACCCACCGTCCTGCCACCTCCACTGCACCCGAAGGCCACTGTGACTTTTGCCACAATGAGCCAGGAGCTCCAAGTGTTTAAATTATTACTTTATTTTGCCAACAAAGCTACCTGCAAGTACAACCAGAAAAACAGGTGTTGAAGGCCCAGCCATTGCTCACTGGGCTTCAGATGATCCATTATTCCACAGGTTTAGGAAGGGTTGTTTTTTTTTCATAGAGCCCCCAGAGTTCTTCCACTCACCTGTATCACAGGGACCTGGACTGGCAACTCCATCAACTGCAAGGGGTTCCTGTCCTCAAAAGCTGTAGGAGATGAGCAAGAGGGGGAAAGTGGGAAGGGTAGGACCACGAGGTCCCTCTGAGGCTCTCTTCCAGCTTCTGTCACCCAGACCAGGGCCAACTCCTTGTGAAAGATTCAGGAATCAGTTCAGGTGTCAGAGAGCAACTATCTCATGACCTTGTAAAGTGACAAGTCTCAGGTACAAACTTCCCTCCAACTCCAACTGGGACCATCCAGGAGAAAAGAGAAGGAACTCACCATCAGCATGGAGGTCCTGGCACAGCCCTGAGCCAAGGCAGCCCTGCCTGGAGCTGCAGAGACAGATGCTCTGCTAGCCCTCCGAGTTATAAATAGCAGGATGTGAGGAGCCTCTCCCCAACTACGTTCCTTCCAGTTGGACAGAAAAAACCCAGATGGTGTCTCTGCAGCCAGGCATGGGCAAAACATCAGCCTCAGCCCCTCGAGTCTCCTTCTCTGCAGACTTTCAAAACCCACCTAGATGCATTCCTGTGCAAGCTGCTCTAGGTGATCCTGCTCTGGCAAGGGGCTTGGACTTGCTGTCTCCAGGGGTCCCTTCCAACCCTTACCATTCTGTGATTCTGCTGTGGGACAGGGCTTTTGAAACGTGCTCAAGCAAGGAGGAGCCTGAACAGCCTCACAGCAGGCTTTTCTCCTACCCAGGAGGTGAGGGCCAGCAGCAGAGCTCTCCCTGCCTTCTCCAACCGCTCCTGGGGGTGCAGCTCAAAACCACTCCCTGAGCTTTGGGTTGAGTTTCACAGCCACTGCCACCAGAGGAGCATCCACCAGCTCTGGGCTACCACCTCAGCACCCCAACAGCTCCACCATGGCACTCACACACCCAGCCCTGGGTGTGCAGCCAGCTGGTGAGGAACCCACAGGAAGAGAAGGCTACAGAGCAGGTTCAATATACAGCACCCCCATTTCCCCCATAAATTATGTTCTTGGACCTCAGACCATGCTTACCTGCTTTCTGCCAGCAAGCCATGAAACACAGAGTCATCAAACTTATTCTTCCAGTCCAAAACTGGGAATAACCTTTTTCCACTACTGCCAAGCCACTGCCCTGCACCTTCCTGCAGGGCTGGAGGGCTCAGCTGAGGCCCCCAGGTCCTGCCTTGCTCTGTTTGTTGGCTGTACAAGTCCCTCTCCCAAGTGCCACATACTTGGGCAGGCCCTGGCTTTATTAATAGCTCTGCTGACCTTGTTTGTGCCTGCAGCCCTGTGCCTGCTGGGACACCACATTTTCCCCACAAGGCAGTGACAATCCCCTCTGCTCCTGATTTCACCCCACACCGGCCAGCAAGGCTCCAGTTTGGCTGGCAGGAGGCAAGGGATAAGGGACACAAATCTGAACACAGCAAATTTCATCTAAACATGAGGAGGAGCTTCTTTTTGTTGAGGGAGGTGGAGCACTGGAACATGCTGCCCAGAGAGGTGGTGGAGTCTCCATCTCTGGAGACATTCCAAACCTGCCTGGATGCCATCCTGTGCAACCTGCTCTGGGTGAACCTGCTCTGGCAGGGAGGTTGGACTCAGTTTCCAGAGGTGCCTTCCAACCCCCATCATTCTGTGATTCTCTGTGAAACCTCACTGCCATGCCCTCCAGCATGAAGGACAGTTTTGGTGGCCAGGCCACCACACTGCCTTCATCCCAGGACTATCAAACCTCTCTGATCCCAAGCACCCTTCCTGCTCCTGACAGCTCTTTGCTGCTTGGGCACACCCAAGCTCAGGGAGCACATGGCAGGATGGAGATGGCTGACACTGTGCCCACCCCAAGGTCAGTGCCATGTCTCTCCCCTTGATGCCAGTCCACAGTGAGGGTGGGAAGCAGTACCAGCTCCCCATTTTAGGAATCGTAGGTCTGACTGTCCCACAGCCATGGAGAAGCTGAGCAGACCCTGCTGCTCCCCCAACGTGGAAGGGTCAGGATGCAGGAGATCAGCCTCCCCAGATGCCCCAAGCCATGGGACTGGAACTCCAGGGACGTGGGAATGAAAGCCACTTTGCACAGCAGCACTGTTCACACAAGGACTCTCCTCACCCTCCATGGGACAGGACAGCAGAGCTCAGTGCTACACCTTCCAGCTCCTACAGCAGCTCCTTGCCCATTTTCTCTCCTGCATTTATCATCCTGGAAAATTATTTGGTTTTTCCTGCTGTGACATGAGATTTCTATCCCCAGCAAAGGGAGCTAAGGGCTTGGTGCCAAGCTGAATGTAGGATACAGCAGTTCAGCTGGTGGCATCAGGTTCCCCAGCTGTCCCCCTCCCACTGTGCAGAGGTAAACACCAAAAGCAGGAGAACAAAAGGCTAAAACCAGCTGGATCCCACCTCCAAGATCATTTTCCTTCTCAACCCAAAGCAAAAACAGTCCAGCTGAGGAGGGAGCTGCACTTCCAAAGCTCAGCTCAACTGAAGGTTTTCTCTTAGCCTCCTCTTGTGGTTGGAAACCAAAGAGGAAAATTTCCAGCTGGGATGAAATCAACTTATTTAGCATCAGATCTGCGTGGTTGTGGCCTGCACCAGCAGAGTTTTACAATTAGCAGGACAATCAAAGCCTACTTTGCTCCTGAGTGTGCCAAAGCTGGCTGCCCAGCTGCACCAATTTTTTATTGGCTGAATGAACTGACAGGACTTCTGCAGGGGAAAAAAAAAAAACCCAAACAACAGAGAACCTCCCCTGGACTCACAGCACAAAAAGGAAACAATTTGCTGGTAATGAGCAGAAGGTTCTGGAAGTGATAGCAGAAAGAGACACAGATTCCACCTTCACTCTGGTGAGCCACAAGCCGATGTTGTTCCCCTGTGCTCCTCAACAGTGACACCATCCATACATCTTCAGCACGAATTCACCCACCTCTCCATGAGCTGTCCCCACTTGCCCTTGCAAGGCCATGACCTCAGCAGCAGCCCTGGACTGAGCTCTCTCTTCAAACATTTATTTCATCCAGTTAATGAGCAAGTTGCTGCATCTGCTTCTCCCCAGCAGCTGCTTGCAGGGACAATTTGCCTGCTCTGGGTTTTTAATTAAGTCTGGATTGATGGTTGAAGAGGTTCACCTCCTGCAAGGCCACCATCATCACCAGCCTTCAGGCTTTCATGGCACCAGTGCTTCTCTTGGTTCTTCCTGGCAGGGCTTCTCCTTCAGTGAGGTCCATCTGACCTGGTGGGATAACAGCATCCTTGCCCAAAGGCTCACCAGTACAGGCACTGGGGTGGTGATGCAGCCCCCAGTTAGTGTGGGCAAGCCCACCACATCCAACAGCCATCTACACCTGTACTGGAGCTCAGGAGCAGGGTGGTGGGGTGGGTTTGGGGTGGGAGAGCAGGGACATTGGCTGAGTCACAATTACTTCCTGCTCACTGGGGTGACTCAAGCTGCTCTGGTTTCACTTTTCATGGGAATTCCTCTCCAGCTTGTCCATAAACCACCACTGTGAAGGAGCAAGGAGACCCATGAGGAGTCTGGCTCAGACTGGTCAGACTCTGAAAATAGTTGCCCAGAGTGGTTGTGGCTGCCCCCTTCCTGGAGGTGTTCAGGGCCAGATTAGATGAGGCCTTGAGCAACCTGGGCTGGTGGGAGGTGTCCCTGCCCATGGCAGGGGATTGGAGTAGATGATCTCTGAGGTCCCTCCTAACCTAAGCCATTCAATCCTCTCCCCCAGAGATCACATCAAGCTCCTGTCCAGCTCATCCCAACCTCAGGAACCCAGACTGGGACCAGTTCTCACCATGCTGTGCCAAGATACCACAGAACTAAGGCAACACAGAGCAGTATTTTCCTCAGGGAGACCCAGGGGTGACACATCCAGACATCTAACCTCATTCTTCAGTGCTGACTCACTTAAGCTCAGGTAGGAGTTTCCAGAGTAGATGTGTAAGAGCAGGTCACATCACACATGATGTCATCTGTTTACTAGAGACATTATTTAACATTTATTTAGAGCAGAGGAAGTGCTTCAGAAAGAGATACTCCAGTAAAGGCAAGCCACAATGACAAGATCATTGAGTCCTGGTATTTCATACATGAAAGGGGCACTGCCAGATTAAGAACAAAAATGCTACTTCCTGGTAGAAAGAGTAACTGGGCTTTTGGAAACAGGTATTTTATGTCGTGTTCTGAAACTCTGAGAAATTGAGAACTTTCTGCATTACTTAGACTGTGAAACTCCTCAGCCAGGACATTCCATGAAGGTTGGCTGGTTCTTAAAAGCACAGCTCTACTCACAATTCTCTCCCTTCCCATCAAATCAGGTAACATTAAAAAAAAAAAAAAACAATAAAACTACAGAAAACTGGTCACCACACTCCAGTGTTACTTTATCAAACATCTCAGGCTCAGCCCCACATCAATCCTGACAATAGTTTGTGCTTCCCTTGGTGCATTTCACCACCAGAACATCAAGCTGTTAATGTCTAAAAGCCTACACCACCTCAGCCTTGGAATAAAGCAAAATGAGGACAATATGGGTGTGAAGGTGACTGCAGCTGGGCAGAGGAACCAGCGTGAAGTGACAACGTATTGGATGCGTGTCTGGGGGAGAAAGGTGGCTCTGAAGCTGGATTTTGGGGCTGTTCATGCAGGTACAGAGGCAGGCTGGCCTCATTGTGCTGGGAATTCTGCAGGCACGTGTCAACACGTCAAGCCAAGGGATGTGATTTCTGCAAGCTCACCCTCTCCAGACGCTCCGAGACCCTGAATGCAAAGGGAACAAAATGTGCTTGCCTCAAACTCTGCCATCTCAGCTTTATGTAAAAAGGCCACTCTCCAAAGCTACCAATTTTCCCCATCAGCTGCAAGCAGCATAGCTGCACCTCCACCTCCTGTTGTGCTCACAACCTTCAGCTGCCCCAAAGCACCTTCTGCTGTGTCAGCTGCGTCACCTTTCTCATTGTGAATCTCATTAGCTATTTTTCTAGGCTGCCTCTTCTCCTACATGGAAAATGGCCCTTTTAAAGGGGGTCATTCTCTCCAGAAAGAAACATTCATCCAGCACCACACTGATCCATGCAGAATGTGCTGAAGGGCCTGACTGTGCTGTGCCCTGTCCAGGAGGGAGAGGGGTGCACAATCAGCAAACCTCCTTTGCCTCAGCATTTAAACTGGTAATCATTTCACTTTGAATGAATCTGTACTGAAAATGTTGGGTTTAAATAGGTTAAGTCTCTTCCAAGGCAGAGTTCTCCCAGTCCAGCTGAATTCAGCAGGTTGTGGGTCACTGCTCCTCCAAAGGCAGCTGGCACTTTCCATCCCGGGCAGCGTTGTAGGACCCATTTTTGCACTTCATGCCTATGAGATGGAACTGCACTGTAGAGCTGGCATTGCAGTTGTTGCACAGGATCTGCACAGCAAGAAAAGAGAGAGAGAAGCTGTGGCACAAGCAGGACACTCAGCAATACATTGCAACCATGATCCTAGCAACCAGATGACTGGTTTGCAACCAGGGGACAGAGCAGAAAATACCCTTTGAGGCAGTATTAACTCTTCCAGCTCACACTGTGTAATCACAGATAATTTACTTTTAGTATTTAAAGGTGATTCCTTGTGTTAAGTCAGGGTAGACATGTTTTGCCTTCTTCTCTTGATGTAAAAAAAACACCTGAGAAATCCTCAAGTGAAGATGAGAGCAGGTTAACCAGAGGCAGCAACATGAGCCAGTCTACTGCACAAGACAGGCAGTGAGAGCTCTTCTCAAAATGTATTTTCCTCAAACATCCTGACTCCAAGAGTTGGTAGGATTTCATTCCATGTTACCAGTTCCACAGTTCTGTTAATACAAGCAACAGCAAAACAGAGGCTGCCCCTCTGTGCTCGGTGTTTGCATACCCAGCAGAAGACCACACAAGACAGATCTTCATCATTCCCTGACCCTCAGCTTGACTTCTGCTGCAGGACAGGTCTCAAGTCGCCTCCAGCGCAGCCTCCCAGCTGCCTTCCAGCAGCCAGTCCCCGTCACCAGCCGCATCCCCCGTCCCTCTAAACGGCTCAGCGCTTCTCCACGCCCCCGACTCCACTGCCCAGAGCTCCGTGGGGGGGGGGGGCAGCGCGAAAGAGAGGTAAAGAAAAAGGGGAGTCAGTGCCTCCCTCCCTCCCCTCTTGTCATCGCCGCCGCAGAAGCGTAAACAAGGCAGGTCCTCCCCGCCCAGGCACAGACCCTGCCCCTCCATGCAGTGTGGGCCGGACAGCGACGGCACCGAGCTGCCGGCAGAGGGACACAGAGCAGCCCCCTTCACTGGGAGGTGCGGGAGGGAGACACCATTTGACTGGCATCCTCAGAGGGATGGGGGAACCAAGCTGCCTGCTCAGCCGCCTAGCAGACCCCTCGCCCACACAAAGGTCCGTTTCCTGTTCCCATCCCAAACGCTCGCCCGGTAACGGACGGAGCAGCCCCGCTCACCTTCACCCGGCGACCACTCCGGGGCCGCCAAGTCAAACCACAGCGTTTAGAGCGGCTCCGGCGTGCCCAGGGCGCCTACGCGGGCAGCGGGGCGGCAGCGGTGTGTACCGCCCTGCCGCTGCTCACTGATGCCACCGTGTGTTTAATTGCCGGCACTGCAGCTGTGCAGTTGCTATGGTCTCCGGAGACGGGGGGCGGGAAGGGGGTTTTGGAGCGCCCTGCGAAAACTACACTGCTCAGTAACTGCATAGCTATTTACCCCCACACTCCAGTGTGTGATGCAGACTACCGGTAGCCCCCTCCTGCTGTGTGCCCCCTGCTTCGCCACCCCCTCACCTGCAGCAGGCAGCTCCGTCGGTAGTGCTCGCAGCCTTTTCTCCCCACCCGATGCCAGGGCCGCCCCCAACCCGCCCGGCCCAGTGGTGCAGTGTGCCAGCGCTGAGCGGTGGCAGTCAGCGCTGCTCAGTTAGCCACCCTTCTCCTTAAACACTTATCCCCCCTCTTTCTTTAAACCTTTCTTCCCCCAGAGAACTTTCCTTATTCCCTTCTCCCCCAACCCTCTTTTTTTTTTGACTCCCATTTCCCTAAAATCGTCTTCCAAAACGTTTTACTCCCTCTTCTCCAAAACCTTCTTCCCCCTCACCCCAACCTTCTTTCTTTCACCTGAATCCCCTAAAACTTTCCCCTTCCAAAATAACCCCCCAAGTCTTGCCTGTTGGATGCAGCACAGGGGACAGCAGCCCACAGCTGCCAAGCAAGGAGGTTTCTTCTGAATTGTTTTCCAGGAGAAGCTGTTTGCTCCAGGAGGACCCAGCACCCATGGGTGCTGGGGCTATCACCTGCTGGGAGAAGCACCTGGCCCTGGCTGCTCTTGTCCACTGGGGCCTTGGGTGAAATCTCAATTTTAGGCAAGTAGCTTGGTTGGATTTGTCCATGGGTGACATCAGGAATCTCTGCTCAGGAATGGCTTCAAGAGATGGGATGTCAACTGTTAAATACAAGCTGATTCTCAAGTCCTGGATGCAACAGATAGGACACAAAGTCCAGGGGAGACCAAGCCCACCCTTCCACCTGCAAGCACACACCAAGGCATTTGCAATCTGTCCTTTTATTTACAGATTTTAATATACATGTCAAACGCAGCACGGCCACAGAGCTGTAGATACGGTGACATCCATACTGCATTCTGCCATGGCACATGGATGGGACAGGCTGCATTCTGTGGAAAGACAAGATCCAAAACTACATCACACAAGGGTGTGAGATGGAACAGCAGCCTTGAGCTGCTGCAGAACAGAGTTATGAGCAACACAGGGATACCACAGGGCTGACTCCAGCCAGCTCTGGAGGTCTCCTAACAGTCCTGAGATAAAGGCAATGTCATCTTTCTCTCCCTGTGAGTTTTACACTTGTCCCACTTCCCCTCAAGGAACTCCAAGGTTCCTTTAGGGACCTAAAAGGACTGATGACTTCAGTGAGCTACTGAGCACTCAGAGAAGCCACTTCACAATGCTACATGGTTCAGCATTTCACACAGATAGTCTTGCTTCACCCAGCACGGCCAGACAACAGGCCCAGCTAAACACCTGCAAGACAGCTACCCACAGACTGGGGGATGAAAGCGTGGAGGGAAAAGGGACCTCACACAAGGTCACACTGCTGCTGAGCATTAGCAGGGGTGTGAACAGCTGGGAACACTCACAGGTTGTATTTCTTGCACAAACATTTTCTTCACTGACATTTTTGTCAAGGCAAAAGTGTTTTCCAGTACAGGTCAGGTAGCCCCCACCACAACATGGCAAATAGAGCAGCTCTCTGCTCTCCTCACTGTTCATTTAAAAAGAGAAACCCTCATGAGGGCAGCAGTTAGACAAAACCAAAGCCCAACTTCCTTCCAAATCCTCCAAACCAGCTTCTGCCCTTGCCACACACCAGGCACCACTATTTTTCTCCAAGTACCCTCAGACAAGACCTGGCCCTAGGCCAGAAAGTCAGCATCTCAGGAGTTGTGTTGTGCATGCAAGAAATGCAGCAGTGATGGCAGCATGAGCTCTGTCCTCAAGCTGGACCTGAGCCACTTCCCATGGCAGTCTGGTGCACCAACAAGAGCAAGAGATGCTCCTCTCTCCTGCTGACACCTTGCAGCTCTAGCACCTGGAAACTCAGGCGGGTTGTCCCCACTGTTTTAGCAACCTGCAGCAAGAGGAGAAGAGCAGAATGATGTCATGGACAGGCTACAAAACCACAAAGGTATTCCCTCATGATGTGCTTCCTTCGTTACAGCGACATTTAGGAATCATTTAGGCAGGAGAAGATGAGACACACATAAGACAACTTTAGCAAGGTCTCTTTTTCCCAAACTTCTACTATCAGGACTGCAGAAATTAAAGCCTACCTCCACCTTTCACAGATAGGTGTGATCTTCTCCATAGGTCTATTGCTCAACTCTGGGGAAGCTGCCTTCTAATGCATCAGGCAACAAGGTCCCTGACAACTGTGAATCAGGAAAGAAAAAACAGAGGATCAACTTCCAAAAAACAAGAGAACAATCAGAAATCACCTTCTAGGGACATAAGCAGTGCCAACGTGGAACTTAAATCTGTTCTTTGATCAAATCAGACTTCAAATGCTTCCTCCCCCAACACAGTCTGCCAAATCTCAGATGGAAGTGAGGTAGCCAAAGTGACTATCTATGGAATTACTTACCTCTCAAATAACATCTCAGTTTTACTAGGGAATTAATCTTAAAGAGAGCTGCAAGTTCTCCCCTTCTCTCCCTATACCAGGCTCCTATAGTTTCTTACTCCCTACTGCACTCAGCCCCTTGACATCTAACTCAGCCAGATGAGCTCTCTTTGAAACACGTCCCTCTTGGTTCCCTTTTAACTCTGGTAAAAATCCAGGCAGCTGAAATAGTAACAATGCAGGCTGTCTGACTTAGCAGTGAGAATCTAGTATTTAGCTGACCCATGTTTCATCATTCAGAGCCCCATATTCCATCTGTGACCTTTCTCTTTTCCCCTAGCATTAATGCCTCAGCTACAAAACCAAGCAAGTTCTGCTTCTGTTAAGAGTCACAGTGGAAATTTGTGGGTCACAGTGTTCAGAAAGTCCTGAATCAAACAAACACAGAGCAGCACAAACTATTTCATTGCTTTTTTACCTGCTGGGAGGCCAGACTTGGGTTATGGAGGTCTATAGCAGCAAGGGAAGGGACACGGGACTCTAAAATGGTTTTATTTTCCTTTTTCAGGAATCTGGGATGCCATGCTGCAAAACAGAAGGAATTACTGTTGTAATGCACTCTGCTTCCTGCCACCTCTTTAGTACCCAGGTTTTATTTAGGGACAGCAAAGCTCATACCTTCCACTCCTCTCAGTTCAGGAAGATGATTTAGCTCTGGCAAACGCACATCTGTCTTAGAGAATTCCCATTTTTTCCTGTTGGCCTGAAGGATGTTTTTTTCATTAGTCACCTGTAATCAAGGGCATAAGGCTCAGGAAAATATAGGGAAAAACCCCCAAAGCCAGAGTAAAAGAAACTAATGTGTGAAGGAATCTGTTCTGCTCAAGAGTCACTTGTACTGCATAAACAACAGAACAGGCACAGCTAAACCCACCCCATCATCAAAGTGAGGCTGCAAAATACAACACTTGGAAAATGGTTTGGATGAGTTGCCTGTAAAAAGGGAAACGTCCCTCCTGGAGAAAATATTGCCTAGGTAGTGAGTGCAGTAGGAAGCTTCCCTTTTCACTTGTTTTCATCATCAATTTTTAATGCATTTATAGTGTGACTAAATTAGACCCTGCCAATGTTCAACCCACATCCTCAGTTCTGCTTCAGTAGCACAGCACATATGGTCTACCCCTTCTGGCCAGCCAAGAGGCCATGGATACATTCTGAGCCTCGCAAATATCCTGTGTTGGACTCCTCCCCTCATTAATATTGTCCTCTGACACAAAATGTTTCATATCAGGTAACTATTAGCAAAAGGTAACAGATGACAGACTTGTAAGGACAAAAAAAGGGTTGAAGAAAGGATTATTTCTAGTTGGGACTGTAACAGATGGGATTCCTGGCAATAAAATACATACTTGAGTTCAGATTTTACCTTTGCTTTGCCAAGGGGGAAAGAAAGAGGACTCACTGATGTCAAGCTGACACTGTAACGGCCTGCTGGAGAATGCTTCTGTTGCTTTAGAAATGGGTTCAGGTATTTTTTACTCTTTTCATCAACTCTGTAATCAAAAATGTCCCAAACTTTGTATTAACTGGGGTAACATGGTGGAAATATAAAGAACAAATCCAAGACATCCAGAAACACTGTCATTATGTGCTTAGAAAGAAGGGCTTGTGGGGAGAACATCCTTTGGTGAGCTCAGTTAACAGAGCAGTTTGGTCCAAAGGACAAGCCACCACTCAAAGCAAGGCCATTGTCACAGCAGCTGGCAAACTGCTGTTCTGGAGAACTTTGCCAAAAGCAGGCACACAAGGACCCTATGCAGCTGCTCAAGGGGAAGCCAGGCTTTTGGATTCATGCACAATCTTCCACCCAAGAGCTGCTCCCAGCCCTGGCCTGTCCCAGGCCCTCAACCTGACGTTCTCACATCACCAGCACCTCTCTCACAGCTCCTCAGCAAGAGGGATGATGGATAAAAGCCCTTCTAGCTCTGCTCCCATACCTGTAATTAAGGTTCCCAGGCATATGACCCATCCCGACTGTAGTGGGAGAAACGTTCTGGTTGATGGGAGGGATCACTGTTATGCCAATGTTCTTGGCATAGTCCAAGCTGCTACTGGAATCTTTGAGGCTGGTTTGAGGGCTTATTTTGAATGGGTTGATGGCACTGTCATAGAGGGAGCTCAGGTGGGAGGCTTGGTCTGCTTTCTCTGCGTTGGCTTTCGCACGCTTTGCCTTTAAGAGCTTTGCTTCCCTGCTCTTTGGGTCGATGCTGAAGTCCTGCTGGGGAAGAGAAGCACCATCGTGTTTAAGAGGGAGCTTAGAGCAGATTACAAGTCAAAAGCCTGAGCCTGAACGATTCTGCAAGAATCTGATGGACCCTGGAGCAGCTAAACAGCTGGAATCAAAGGCACAGAACTTGCACACAGCAGCCGGCAGGCTGTATTGCACCAAGTATCAGAGCTGTGGGGGCTCACTCAACTGGGGGTCCTCAGCTGGGCATCTTCAGCACTGGTAAGACTCAGGGTGGCCTCCCAAGGTGAGCTTTCTCACATCACACTTCTCCAGGCTTTTTTAAAAGCATGGAATGGACAATTACGCTTCTGGTTTTGCTATGAAATCAAACTGCTGCACATATATATACAGAAAAAATAGTAACAGGTTTGGAGAAGAAAACTGGACCAACCTGGACACCAAGCATTTTTCTTTCTTCTAAAACATCATCTTTGTCCCTTTTGCTGATTTTTGATTTCTTTTGTAATTGATGGTCTCTGGCCTCTTTCTGAATCTTCAATTTAAGCTCCTGAGTAAATCTACATTTCATATAAGGAGAAAAAAAGGCTTCTGTTAATCTCTATGTCATCACCAGTTGATATTCAGTCCAGCCTTTAAAGTAATCAAACAATTCAACTAATAAGGCTGCCAGATAGGCTGTATCCCTTAAAATAAATCAAATCCTGCAAGCACACACATTTCATATGTGTGAAATGGATATGAAATGAAGTGAATTCCTCAGCAATGAATGTGTTTGTACCCCAGCCTGGTGTGGATGCAGACAGTGAGCACAGTGTAAGCTTGTGCTGGCCAAATAAGGCACGACTGGGCACACACCCTGATGAATTAATGTGGTGACAAGGTGCTGAGGCAAACATGCCACTGCAAAGTGTTCCCTTTCAACTGTTCTCCTACTTCCAGGAAGGCTAAAACCAAACAAACCCAAGACATTCAGGGACTGTCAGCTCTGCAAACCCAGCATTCTATCTTCAAGTGCAACTGGCTAACCTCCTTCTAATATTAACCCATTTTGGGCAAAAAATGAATTGTTTACCTTTCAGCAAATCCATCTTTGGTAAAGAAATCACACTGCAGGAGCTCAGCACAGGATGGTCTCTTGTCTGGATCAATCTGCAAACACTTCTGTCAAGTGTCAACATCAGAGGGAAAAATATGTTAGAAATCATAGAATCATAGAATTGTTTGGGTTGGAAAGGACCTCCAAAGTCATCCAGTCCAATCCCCCTGCATTCAGCATCCTCCACTAGAGCAGGTTGCTCAGAGCCTTGTCCAGCCTCACCTTGAATAGCTCCAGGGATGAGGACTCAACCACCTCCCTGGGCAACCTGTTGCAGTGTACCTACACCCTCTGCAGCCTTCTTGTAGCCCCCTTCAGGTACAGGAAGGCTGCTATTTGGTCTCCCTGGAGCCTTCTCTTCTCCAGGCTGAGCAACCCCCGCTCCCTCAGCCTGTCCTTGTAGCAGAGGTGCTCAGTGATCAGTTAATTACCTTGGCTAAGTCTAGCACTGCAGCAGGGAGCTTGGGATATCGTTTGTCCAGAGATTCAGCCTCCTTCACTTCAGGCAACCTCATGCCAGAAAAGAGGGGATTTTTATAGAATAACTCTTGGTGTCTTGGAATTAAATTACCTGGAATCACACAAACAAAGCAACCACGTGGAAGCAATACAGAACAGTCCCAGGGAACACCTGAGAGGCTGAAATCATGGGTGAGCACTACTGAAAGGGCCAACAGGGTGTGCTTACCCAGGCACTTGGTGATGTGGTAGAGCTGGTCAATGTCTGAATCTCCAGGGAAGAGAGGCTCTCCTGTGAGCATTTCTGTTATCAGACAGCCAATAGCCCACACATCCACAGCTCTGGAAAGAAACAAACCATCCCAGCTCAGCACAGCTTCATTCACCTTTTTCCTCTAAATGCTGAACCAGGCCAGTCTTCAGCAGGTTACAACCCCCAAGGGCAGCTGTGTCCCCCTAAACAGCGAGAGAGCCATTTATCAAACTTACAAACGTCCTGAAGAATAGCAAAGATTCAGCTCTGGAAGCAGGCAAATGCTAGCAGAAGCCTGTCAGGTGTAAAAGCAGGATCCAAACCCCAATGCTTTAAAAATACTAAGAACTCAGAACACATTAGTAGAATCTTGCACTTTAGAGAGCACCAAGGTAAGCAGCTCTTCTTTCTGCATCACTTCTTCAAGCACATTTACTTGAACATTAAGTTTAGGTAATCCAGGGACATATAAAACCCTGCACAATTGCACTAGCAGAGCTGTGAATGACACAGTTTAAGTTCTGACCTGGAGCACCGAGGATCCCAGTGAGAAAAATCTCATTCATCCCACCTCCTCCCTCCTGAAATCACAGAATGGTAGGGGTTGGAACTGATCTCTGAAAATCATTGAGTCCAACCCCCCTGCCAAGGCAGGATCACCTGAAGCAGATCACATAGGAACATGTCCAGGTTGGCTTTGAAAGTCTCCAGAGATGGAAACTCCACTACCCCTCTGGAGAATTGTTTGGATTTTTCTACCTTCCCTCTATAACTCCAACAGAGAATGCCCCACAGTAGTGCCCACAGACCCCTCTGCAGCCTTGCCTGCCAGTCTCTTACTTGCCATACTTGCTGTCTCCCACCAGCAGCTCTGGGGCTCTGTACCAGCGGGTTGCCACGTAGTCTGTGTAAGCTTCCCCAGAGGCTGCCAAGCTACGGGCAAAGCCAAAGTCACACAGCTTGACAACTCCTGACTGGGAAACCAGGATGTTCTCTGGCTTAATGTCCCGATGTATTATCTGCACAGGGAAAAGGCAAGTCAAAACAAATAAAATGACCTGTGTCTACAGAGTAAGTTGACTGGCTTATCAAAAATAGTAGCTCCCTCACACTGACTGGCTCACCAAAAATAGCAGCTTTCTCACACCCAGGTAGAAAATCACTTTTTTTTCCAGCCGTGGGAAACATATGGAGGCTGTAAGAGACAGTGGTGTGCACACAGTCCACGACCGAGTGCACAGGCAAACACAGAACATCTAAATTTTGGGTGTGTTTTATGTATCTCTCTGCATATGTTCTGCAAGTGTATTTACTGGAGGGATTTTAACAGGCACAATTTAGGATAATTGAAAATCTGGCCTAGACCACACATTTAAAAGCTGGAAATGCTGCAAGGGTCATGGGCATGTCCTGCAGTTAAATGCAAAAAGTATTTTAGGATTTTGTAAGAGACGCTTTCCCCAGCTTAAAAGTGTATCAATGTGTGTTATTGTGCACAGTTACACAACTGGGGTTAAATTGAGGAACCACTCAGCAATCAACAGAGAGGTTCTGAAAATACTGAAAGAGAAAATGCCAGCCTACATGTTCATATAGACTGGGAACATCAAACTTTTGAAAAGATAAGCCAAGCTGCAATGATGTCCCACCAAGTATTGGATGCCCAGGGACTTCTGAACTTTTCCCTTGAAACACTCCCACAAATCAGTCAAACTGCTGGATTAGCTGACATCAAGCTCTGACATTTTATATGAAATTCAGTCCTTCCCTTCTGCCCTGCCTCAACCAAAGATTTATTTCTCTAAGTTTTAATATATATTTAAAATAACGCACATCTATGAATCCGAGGTGAACTGCAGCACTACCTCCTGGTGCATACTTACATTGTGGCTGTGACAAAAGGCTATTCCTCTGATGATCTGAAACAAGTATTTCCGAACCCTGCTGTAGTCCAGCCCATTTGGAAAGGCCTCGAGGTCATCAAGCACTGTGTGATCCACAAATTCAAACACCAGGTACCACCTTTTCTTCTTTTTATACACTTCCAGCAGGTTCACCAAATTCTCATGCCTGAGTTGCTGTTATAAAACAGGAAATATCTTTCAATTGCAAACCAGCCAGGGTGCTGCCTTGGAATGCTCTCCTTGTCATGGCACTCACATTCACCACTCTTAAAAACAACTCATAAAATCAGCTTGTTGGTATTTTAGAATACACTTCACTTTGCAAACTTTGTTTTATTTTTTGATGTCATAGTAACAGGATGAGGGGTGATGGCTTCAAACAGGAAGAACCTTCATTTAGTTTAGCCATCAGGAGGAAATTCTTCCCCATGAGGGTGATGAGGTGCCCAGAGATAGGTGGCCCAGAGATGCTGTGGTGGCTTCAAGCCTGGAAGTGTTCAAAGGCAGGTTGGATGGGGCCTTGCGCAATCTGGTTTAGTAGAAAGTGTCCCTGTCCAAGGAAGGGAGGTTAAAACTAGACAATCTAGAGGATCATAGAATCACAGAATGGTTTGGATTGGAAGGGACCTTAAAGATCATCTATTTCTAACCTCCCCTGCCATAAGCACGGACACTTTCCACTAGATTATCGTTTCCCTTGCCTGCAGCAGAGCAGGTTACTAGAATAATAACTACAGGAGCTTCAAAATATAAAAGCTCACACTCTATTAACCATCTCGGTGCAATGGCTTGCAACGGAGACATAAATGTCTCCCAGATGAACGAGAAGCTACAAATTTAAACATAAACCCACGAAAAAGCCATTGGTTTGGTCTGACTTTGCTGGAAAACACAGGCCTGCTCACCTCAGCTGCCCCCCACAGTCCCCTGCTCACCTTCAGCAGCCTGATTTCCCTCACGGCGATCTTCCTCACCACAGCATCATCCTCACTTTCCAGGAACTTCTTGACGGCGACAATCTGCCCGTTCTCCTTGTTTCTACACCTGGTCACCATCCCGTAGCTGCCTTCTCCCACCAGGCCCAGCACTTGGTACTTCTCCATGGCCACAATTTCCCTCCGCGGGCAGTCGAGGGAAACTCCTCTAGGCCGTGGCAGGTTGAAGGGATGGGGCTCGGCTGAAGGGGCCTGGGTGGAAGCTTCAGGTCGCGCTGCTGCTCCACAGGCCCAAGCTCAAGGCACGGTTGCCAGGGCAGCGGCCCGCCGTAAAGCGCCGCCGCCGCGCACGCCCCACCTGTCGCAACAGCCGCGCCGTACGGCACGCCGCTGCCTGTGGCTGTGAGGGAAGGCAGTCTGCTCTTGTGTTTTTTTTTTCCTAATATCCAGTCTAAACCTCTCCTGGCACAACTTTAGGCCATTTCCTCTTGTTCTAGCACTAGTTACTTGTGAGAAAAGTCCGACCCTCCACCTCACTCCCACCTCATTTCAGGGAGTTGAGGAGAGAGAGAGAGCAAGGAGGTCTCCCCTCAGCCTCCTCCAGACGAAACAACCGCAGTTCCCTCAGCTGCTCCTCACTGGACCTGTTCTCCAGACCCTTCACTGGCTTCATTACCCTTTTCCGGACACTCTGCAGCACCTCAGTGTCTTTCTTGGAGCGAGTGGCCCAAAACGGAACACAGTGGCCTCACCGAGTACAGGAGAACGATCCATGTCCTAGTCCTGCTGGTCACGCACTCTTCCTGTTTCAGGCCAGGATATTGGTGGCCAGCTTGGCACAAGCTAGCTTATACTTTGCCAGCTGTCGACCACCACTCCCAGGTCCTTTTCCACCAGGCAGTTTCCAGCCCAAATCCTGGAGTATTCATGGGGTTGTTGTGACCCAACTGCAGGACCCAGCACTTGGCCTTGTTGAACCTCATCTCACTTGCCTCCACCTGTCCACATCCTTCTGTTGAGCCTCCCAACCCTCCAGCAGATCAACACTCTCACCCAACTTGCTTCCTGACAAAGCCAGCCTAAGAGAACACCCAAGACATGCTGGAAATGTACTTGACTATTAATGAGTAAAAAGCCTTTATAAAGCATTTTCCTTGAGGTTCTTTTCCTAAAGCCATTAAGGCACATCAAGAACAAGAACAAGTGACTAAGCAATCTCATCCTGGCGTGAAAATGTGTGGTGGGCAGTGTGCCATGATGAAAACCAGTATGAATTCATTTAATGAATAATCCCTGCCTGAGCAGCTGTGTGCTGTGGCAGCTTGTGTTGCTAGGAAAGTGGCAATGAGCAAGGTGGAATAATTGTGGAGTTAAAATGGATGTATCAGCGCTCTTGCTGGGCATTTTGGTTGTTAAAGCATGGCAGTTTTTGCATATATTACTGTGCTCTCATAAGACCTCACCTGGAGTGCTGTGAACAGCTTTGGAGCCCTCGACACAAGATGGACATGGACCTGATGGAGCAGGTGAAGAGGAGGGCCGCAAAAATGATTGGGGGTCAGGAATACCTCTGCCATGAGAACAGGCAGAGGGAGCTGGGGTCGTTCAGCCTGGAGAAGACAAAGCTCCAGGGAGACCTTAGAACAGCCTTCCACTACCTGAAGAGGGCTACTAGAAGACTGCAGAGGGAGTGTTTGCAAAGGCCTGCAGGGATAGGACAAGGGGCAATGGTTTGAAAAGAGAGAAGAGGAGAATGAGATGGGATGTGAGGAACAAGTTCTGCACCATGAGGCTGCTGGAATCCTGCAACAGGTTGCCCAGGGAGGTAGTTGAGGCTCCATCCCTGGAGCTATTCAAGGTGAGGCTGGAGAAGGCTCTGAGCAACCTGCTCTAGTGGAGGATGTCCCTGCTGACTGCAGGGGCGTAGGATTGGATGACTTTTGGAGGTCCCTTCCAACCCAAACCATTCTATGATATGATTTTATGAACATGGCAGGCAATTTACAAAGACCTGTCAGGTCTGACAATTTTTCTCTTTGGGGGAAAAGCATAATATATGTTGCCAAAATACCAGTTCCCTGAAAAATTAGCATCATTGTGAGACAGCATGAACTGCAGTGATACTGAGACCTTTCTCATATTCCTCTTGAGTCACATCAATACCTGTCACCTTCTGTAATTCATTGCTGGTTATTTTTATTTCTCTTTCACCTTCATTCTCACTTCCAAAATGCAATCACTGTAATGCACCTTTCAAGGTTGACCTCACATTTCCAGGGGAAAAAAAAAATCGGGAGCTCAGTTGGCATTAATTTATTATATTCCACCTTCTACTGCTCTTCATTGTGCCTTCTCAGGGTCCCAGAATCTGGTCAGCACTGCTAACAGACAACTAACTTGGCAACCAGTTAACTCTTCCAGAGCTGAGATACCCCTTTTGGCTTTCTTAAATGAAAGGCACCAACTACAACCACATATAGAATCATGGAATCATTAAGGTTGGAAAAGACACTCTTAAGATCAAGTCCAACCGTAACCCAACTACCATGACCACTAAACTATATCCTGAAATGCCACATCTCCAGCTTCTTGAACACCTCCAGGAGGTTTGGGGCTGTTTAAGGAGTCTTGAAGATGTTTGGGGCAGTATAAGGGTAGAAGAGATTTGGGGTGGTTTAAGGAGGTTTGAGGAGGTTTGGGGTGGTTTAAGGAGGTTTGAGGGGGGGTGGAACTGTTTAAGGAGGTTTGAAGAGGTTTGGGGCTGTTTAAGGAGGTTCGAGGAGGTTTGGGGCTGTTTAAGGAGGTTCGAGGAGGTTTGGGGCTGTTTAAGGAGGTTTGAGCGGGATTGGAACTGTTTAAGGGGGTTTGAAAAGGTTTGGGGCTGTTTAAGGAGGTTTGGGGTGGTTTAAGGAGGTTTGAGGTGGGTTGGAACTGTTTAAGGAGGTTTGAGGTGGTTTAAGGAGGTTTGAGGTGGTTGGAACTGTTTAAGGAGGTTTGAAGAGGTTTGGGGTAGTTTAAGGAGGTTTGAGGAGGTTTGGGGTGATTTAAGGAGGTTTGAGGGGGGTTGGAACTGTTTAAGGAGGTTTGAAGAGGTTTGGGGCTGTTTAAGGAGGTTCGAGGAGGTTTGGGGTGGCTTAAGGAGGTTGGGGGCTGTTTAAGGTTTGAGGGGTTTGAGGTGCGCTCCGCCTTCGCCGCCATAGCGCCCGGGAAGGGGCAGGGCCGCAGGCAGCAGGGCGGGGCCGGCGCGCGGGGCTTGCGGCGTCCGCCCCTGCGCAGCGGCCGCGGCCATGAGGCGGAGTGCGCGGAGCCGCCGCCCGGCCCTTTGTTCCGTCGGGCCCCTCGCCGTCGCTGTCCGGTCTCACCGTCCGCCTCTTTCTCCTCGCCGCCCGTGATGGCGGCAGCAGCAGCGGCGGCGGCGGCGGCTTGAGCCCGCCCGAAGGGAGGAGGAGCCGCTGCCCAGGATGCGATGGGGAACTGCTGGGCGCAGTGGTGCTGTGGGCTCTTCTTCCGGAGGGAAGCCGCCCGGCTCCAGCGGGGCGGAGGGTAAGCGGGCAGCGCGGATACCCCTTCCCCTCCCCGGGGCGGGGAGGTACTGGGCCCGCCCGGCTCCGCCTTCCCTCCTCCTCCTCGGGAAGGTGAGAAGCGGCCGGGATGGAGGGCCCTGAAGCGGCCGGTTCCAGTTTCCCGCCGAGGGCTTTGAGAGTGGGACTGGGATACCTTGGGGTAGGAGGTGGATGGCAGGTAACGCACCAGTGCCTCGATATGGACCCAAAGGGCAGGGGCCGGTGGGTCAGGAGTGGGCAGTGGGTCAGGGTCTGGCTGGACCCGGGCTGTCCCTGCCGCCCCCTCCCCACAGCAGCAGCGCGGATGGATTGAAGGCAGGAGAGAAGGCAACGCGGAGCGGCTGCTTTAGCATCTCCGGATGATGAAATGCGGCTGAAGGGTTGCTCAGCTCAGTGCAGTTTGCACGGCTGACGGTAAGACGTTTCCAGAGATGCCTTCGGTTAACTGTCACTGGGGATGTGCTTACTCCTTAGTCCTCTCCCACGGCTGTTTTTCCAGAGGAAGGTTTTTCAGGTCAGCTGCCAAAAGCTGTGAGGGCTGCTGTGTTTGTGCAAAGCTGGAAACTTACCACATCTGGAATGTGATCTGGTGTTCTCTGAGTCAGAGGCTGGGACTCCGTTGGGGCAAAGGGTGACTCCTACAGGAGAGACAGGATCATCTGACACAATAATCTTTCACATATCTTATAAATATGTAACCTGTGTTTTGTCCTGCAATGCTCAGTTTGTGGATAAGATGCATGCCAACAAGGACGTGGTTTTATTCTGTGTGCTTTACCAGTATTTGATGCTTACCAATTACTGTTGACTGATGCATTAGGATTGAAGTCATTCCAGATGGATACACTGAGCATTTTATATACTGCAAACTTGTGGCCCCCTGTCAGATGCATTTGATGCTCTGTTTGTCCTGAAGAGCTTCTAGGAATGCTTTTAGGAGAAATGGGTGAAGGACCCAGGAGAGTGTATGTAGAGGATGCCTGCTTGTATTGTTACTGCTCCCTGAGAACATCTGAAATGCCTGAACAGTTGGCCCTTGAGTTTCTGTTTCTCGTACTGACAAAAATAGATAATACCTGAAAGGTTCTTGCTTCATCTGTGTTTTGCGGAGTCTCCATTCGTAGACTAATAAACTTTTTTTAGCAGTCAAGTAAGGTGACAGTAAATCTCCAGAAACTTTTATTTACCCTGCAAATTATTGCTTTGGCTGTGGGGTCTCTTTGGGCTTTTATTTCCCTCCCTCAATTACTTTTAACTTATTTGTGAGCACTGGGAGACATCCCCTGACTGACTTCCAAAGAAAATTATGATGGAGATAAAATATGATATGATCAAAGTCATTCAGGCCTTGGCTGGGGTGTTGCTTTTAGTACAGCAGAAGTAAGTGTTGGTTGGAAGTACAGAAGGAGCTTTTGTACAAGCACAGAAATGCCTGAGGCTCTGCGTTTATTCCTGATAGCAGTCAGCACTTGCAACTGGAAACTCCAGTTTCCCCAACAGTTCAATGAAATGGATGTTGTAGTGAAGTGCCAGTGTGCAGTTGAGTGTTCTTTTGGATGATAGCCAAACCTCTTTTGATAGGTAAACATGTGCTCAGGTAACTTAATACTGTGTTGTTTTTCTAGAGGACAGTGTTAAGATAGTGAAAGTATCAAGGAGGAGACTTATGCCCTGTATAAAATTAGATTGTCAATAACTTTGTAGTTAAAGTGTTGTCTTGACCTCTCTTTAGATGTTTTTCTCTAAGCTTCACTCTTCTGTCTGTGCCAAGCTGTCACAACAAAATGCATTGTTTAGCACTGATGTTGTACAAGATGCTCTACTAGGAAAGGCTTCAGGGAGACCTTAGAGCAGCCTTCCAGGACCTGAAGGGGGCCTACGAGAAAGCTGGGAAGGGACTTTTTACAAGGACTTGTAGTGATAGGATGAGAGGGAATAGATTGAAGCTTGAGGAGGGGAGATTTAAACTGGAGATTAGGAAGAAATCCTTTACAGTAGGGGTGGTGAGACACTGGAACAGGTTGCCCAGGGAGGTTGTGGGTGTCCCCTCCCTGGAGGTGTTCAAGGCCAGGTTGGAGGAGGCCTTGAGCAACCTGGCCTAGTAGGGGGGTGTCTCTGCCCATGGCAGGGAGTTGGAACTGGATGATCTTGAAGGTCCCTTCCAATCCAAACCATTCTATGAAAGAGCTCAGTATCATGATGAGCAAGAGCTACTGCCTGAAATAGTGTTTTTTGATTTAAAATATCCTGAAGGTATTGCAGAACATGCTAAATATCTGTACATGTCCAGTCTAGCATCCTGATGAGTGATTTCTTCTCACTCGAGGGTGTTGGTCTTTCATCTAGTTCTACAGACATTTACATGCTTTGGCTTCTTTCTGCCTCTAGCAGTGATGCAGAGCACAGGGCAACAAGTAAACGTGTTTAATACCTGAAAATTTTCTTTACATTATACTTACTAATTTTAAATAGCTTCTGGAATGCTTTCAGGCTTGTTTTTCTTCTGCCATGAATTGAAGACAATTCTATAGTGTAACCATAGACTTATCTTTCCAGATCAAAGTATTTTAGAACATGTTCAACAGGAGAACACTACACTATAGAGGTGAGTGCTTACACTTGTAGTGATTTAAAAACAAAATGGGAAAAACTGCATTCTGACAATGCCTTTTATGCTTTTTGCAGTTTATTTACACTGGAATCTGGATTATTCTGTTGCTGCACTGGGTGGTGAAATAGTGGTTCTTGTAGCACCTCAGAACATTAATTTTTCTTTTCTGCTTGTGTATTTAGTTCTTGATGGCATGGTCATGATGAATCTGATTCTACAAGAAGCTAGAATCTGAGGTTACTTCACAGTTGGTTGCATTTGTAACCCACTTTGTTTACTACAGAGATCCTTTCTTGTCTACAGAGTATCACCCTCTCTTGCCAGGGGTAGTGTAAGGTTAATTTTTAGAAGATTCCTAAACTAACCTGGTTTACTTTCTCTGAGTGTTCCTTTTAGTCTAAAAGTCCCAGACCTTTCAGGCTGGCCCTGTTACTGAGACATTCATAACTGTTGTGGCTGATTTGGCTTTCAAGAAGGGGGAGCAGGTGTATGTGGTGGGGAAAATCTGTTTTAGTTCACTGCTTCCAGCTGTGCAAGAATTTGTTCCTGCAGCAGCATAATAGGGTAGAAAACAATGTTCTGTCCTCCTCCCTAATGGTTGTTGTCTCCTCCCAAATCATTACTCATGCTCTGCTGATGTTAGTGTCCAGGTCCATAGGATTCTTGCAGTATTTCACTGCATGCAAGCTGACTCTTCTGCAAATGGTGTGGAGAATTTCCATTTGCTTTGGGTGTGTGTGATAGCTGAACTTCTGCTGGATGAATTTATGCAGCTCAGAATGATTCATGTGTTCTTGCTTGCTTTTTCACTAATGAGATTTCATTTTTATCAGGGCTCTCACAGAAGTTGTAGTGAGACACATGAAATATGTTTTTAATTTTGACTCTTGAGAGAATGTAATGTTTAAGAAAGAAACCTAAGGAGATGGGTCCTACTCTAATCTTCTCTGCAAGTAGGGGCTTTCAGAAATAGTGTTGATGTCCCACTGTTATCATTGGAGTAGTTTGTACAAGAGAGATGGAATATGTAATCATGTTTGTATGTCTTTGCAATTCAATATAACAAGTCACTAAAGGTTATTTACTGTTTCTTTGCAGTTTGAGAACTTGGTGGAAAGTGATGAGGTAGGTACCTAGATCATCAGGTGAAACCTGCCAGTACAACCCTTAAATAGTTCCAGGATGTGTATCTTCCTCCCACTTTATGCTATGATATAGACATAAATTGCAGGGTTCTTGTACTGTGAGTTTTGTTTTCTCCAGGGGTGAATATTTAAGACTTTGGAAGAGGTGAAGACCTGACAGAGAACTGATTGGGGGCAGTATGGGAAATAAGCCTTTCAGGAAGAGAGCACAATGGACATTAGAGAGGAAAAAGGAGGGGAAAAATGAGTAAGACTTAGAGAACTTGCTCCTGGTGTAACTCTTGTATAAGACTCAGCAAATGCTCTCTGTCTGAGAACAGAAACAGACCTGGGTTGCTTTGCTTTGGGAGTGCTCTTTCCAGGGTGAACTGGCTGAACCATGCTTAAGAAAAAAATAGAAGTTGGCCTTAAAACTGCACTCTTGATATGTTGAATACAGCTTCATAAGGAGTGGGGGACACACCACATTTTCAGTACTCTGCCCTGTGTTTAAACACATGAGGACTAACAGTTTGGTTCCTGAAATACCCCACTGCAATACCTATTTCCAGTTGGAAGTACTTCTTTGCTTTATTTAGCTACCTCAATTTACTGTATAACAAGATTTAATTTTTTTTTATTAATTCCATATTAAAATGAGGACTTCCCCCCCCTATTTGTAAAGCAAATATATGGGAAAAACTTAATTCACACTATTTTCTTTCCCATCTTATTTGGTTTGGATTCTCGTGCTCATGGGTGGTTTTGTTTTGTTTTTTGTTTTTAACAGGGGGAAAGCCCAGGAAGCAGTCACAGGTAAGATTTTGAGATTTGGGACCTTTTCTTCCCTCTGTGACTGTTAAATTTTTCAGAGTTTCTGTCAAAATCCTGTCTTTTTAAGCTGTCAGCTAGGTGGAGAGAATACAGGTCCAAGTGACCGCAATGCTTAACCATGTCAAAACAGAATAGATGATGACCCTCCTGTACCAGACAAAATGTATAGCAAAGAGAATCTTTATCCTTGCTCCCAAGATCTGCATTTAAAGTTGCACAGGAGTTAGTGCAGTGATTTTTTCTTTTTTCCCCTGAGCATGTCAATATTTATGTAAGGAGAAGAAACTGGCATATATCAAACCTTGTTTTGCAAATATGCTTTCTAGGAAGGTACAAAAAAAATTGCTTATAAAACCTTACTTTGCAACTGTGCTTTCTATGAGGGTACAAAAATTGCTTTTAAACCCCTGTTTTGCAACTGTGCTTTCTATGAGGGTGCAAAAAATGCTTTGTAAGCGTAAGGAATGGCAGAGTTGTCCTGAGTAAACTGGAACTTTGGAACTCTGCTCTTGGGAGCAGCAGGCCCAAAGCACAGCTTGTTGAATTTGCATTAAAGGACCAGTGGAGATGACTATATGGATGTGTTGAAGTAGAACTTAGTATTATCATGACTAAATAATAGATGGAGTCTTTTTGTCTTTCTCCCATGCTTTTAGACCTCTGACTGAAGAAGAAATTGCTGACTTGAAAGAAAGGCATTATGACTCCATTGCTGAAAAGCAGAGAGTTGTTGATCTGAAACTTCAGTCAGAGGTAAGCAGTTAGGGTGACTGGTAGGGTAGAGAGAATATTTCTTTTAAAGTAGTTAAAATCAACCATGAACATGAGGAGATTCCATTCCCATGAATGGAATAATTGGGTTTTGTTCATCAGTTGGCATTTTATACTGTACAAAATATACAGAGATTGCTGTGTGACTGGTTTCATCAGAGATTGCTTTTTAATAGCTTCTTAGCTGGAATACTAAAATGAAATGTCTGCCTGCCTGAGATCTGTTGAATTTACTTTTCTTTTTGAGGAAAGGCAAAATGGGGACTGCACTTGATTCAACTTTTGTGCTCATTTTTTTACCCCCAGAGCTTTTTTTAAGGGTAAAACCACTGCAATTTGTCATTTTGTCTTAGTGTTGCAGCAATTAGTGGAATATGGTATAGAAAACAACACAACTGGAGAAGGACTTTCAAGTACCAGTGAAATACGCGGCTGAAAATAAATTTTAAGTCTCACTGTGCAGTTCATACTAAAATGCAACAGGCCTTTAGACCAATTCACTAATGATGTTTATTCAATAGGATAATGTTTAATAATCTACATTTCTTGGGATGGTTGTTTTTTGGGGGGGGAAGCTGCTAGATTCAGTTAATGAAGGACAAAATGTTTATAGCTATAGTAAATTTTTATTTTCATTTTGTTTTCTAGTAGTCCTTTTGTTTTATTGTATTTATGGCTTTATTGATAGGAAGATAGATAGGTTCTGCTTTTGTTAACCATTACTGTTTTGTTCATATACAGTTAGCCTTACAAGAGGAGAAGTTAAGAATAGAAGAGGAGGCTTTATATGCTGCACAACGTGAAGCAGCCAGGGCAGCAAAGCAGAAAAAGCTCTTGGAGGTGAGGGGAAAAAGACCCCAATATATATCAGAGCTTCTGTTCTGTCATTCTTTGTATGTAGACTTTCCTTATATCTTTTACCTCTAAGGAAATGTAATGAGGAAATTGCTTTGGCTTGTAAATTCCAGTAGAGAAAAAGCCATGATTTGAAAGTGGAACTGAAAATTACCAGAGTTGCTTGAAACAGCTTATGCTGCTAAATATAAAATCTTGAATAAGAGATGCAAGCAGCTTACGTTGCTAAGTATAAATCTTGAATGAGAGATGTATGCTTTTAATCTATAATTACTTTAACAGGCTTCTTCCATTATATAGAAGTTTACTGATCTTTAAATTCTGCCTTTCTAGAAAGAAAACTTGAGATTAAGCACAAATCATGACACTTAAACTTGTAAAAATGTACTTTATATATTTATGTACCTGTTCCTTATCTCTGGTTTGTCTTAACATGAAGAGAAATGTTTCTAAGTCATCTGAACCTACTGGTGATGCTGTTTGGAGCAGGAGGTTGGACTAGGTGACCTGCTGAATTCCCTTCCAATCTGAGTTGTTGTATCATTTTGTGCCACTAAACATGGGATATGTCTTCAGCTACAAGTAAATGTTCAGAAGTTCAGATTAAGACTAATTGAAGAAGTCTGAAATCCAGAGTAGATACAGAGGGAGATCTTGTCTGTATTCAAAAGTGAATGGAAAGTTTTCATTTCCAGACTGATAGTGATGTGAATTTTCATCTAATACTCATGCTGCTAAGTATAGGTCTCATTTCACATTTCTCTTTCAATCTTCTTGCCATTTGATATGGGAGGGTTAATGCTTTCTGACCTTTTTAGCTGTTTTTTTTTTTTTTCTTGGTTTATTTTAACACATTTTGGTCTATATAAAGTCAGCAAAAGTAGATTCTTTTGTGGCTTCCTTTGGGTTTCGTAGGAGTTCTGGACGAGAAATTCTATTTTTCATGTCTTTCAGTATTTTTACTATGCACATCTTATTCAGAAAGTTAGATGGAATGCATTACAAAGGTTTTCATTTCCTCCTCTCATCAAATGAGTACCACTTACCTCCTTTACAAACAGCCTCTCCCCAAACCCATGAGGATTTCTAAGCAAGTGTCTTTTGTATAGGTATGCATCAAGTATTTAACCTTTCTAAATAAACCAGAAGCTATTTGGAATCCATAACTCAACTTTGCTGTTTGGGCAGAAGTCTTCTAAAGGAGCAAATGGCTTTTCACTGGGAGTTTGGCATCCTTTAAACTCATTTGGCTTGCTGATATTGCCCTACTAAATGTCAGGGCCTGTAACAGCAGAGAATTTTAAGAGATGTGTATCCTGGAACTGGAGTGCTAGAAGTTTGTGACCTGGCAAAATGAGTGAATAATTTAAATTGGCTATTACGTGGGAATATGCATCTGGAAAGAAAATAGCTGCCAAAGTCAGTAATTGATTTTCACAGACTTGTTAACTATGTTGGTGCCAAGTTTCTGTCTCTTTCTCCCTGCATATTAATTCTTCTCATCTATAACCACCATTAGGTGATACTTCTGCTTCCACACTTCCCATTTCTTTACTGGCTTCAATCTTCTGATACTTAGTTAAAACACCAGAGACTGAAAGTGTGCCAAAAAGCAAAGTCAGTATCATGCTGGGATTGAAAAATGCTGTCTGATCCAGTGCAGTTATCTCACAACCCAGCATAGAGCAAATTCTTAGAAGGAGCTAAAGTTGACATGAAAAATTCTAGGTTATTTACCCCTGCATCTCTTTTGCAGAGGCAGCTCCATTAAGGTTGAAAATAGATTATTTTCTTTTTCAGAAGATAAGAGTAGCAGACTTGGCTGTAAAACTAGCTCATTAATTTTTACCTTACTTGGTCATAATCAGTGAACAATTATTGCTTCGTAACTGATTTACCCTTAATCCCATAGTTGCCATGCCCCATTTTTATGCTCTAATTTCTCCAAGGCAGGGAAAAGAAATTTGAGACAACTTCAAGTTGTTTAATCCCCCAAATTTAAGCAGAACCCTAAGCATCTGTAGTCCTTCTAAGCACAAAATAAATGCATTTGGGGCTTGCGGCTTGCATTTTTCGTTCTGTTTTTGATAGCGATACCATGAAAGCTTTCTACCTTAAGAGTGTAGAGGTATTAATGCTTTTGGCCCAGGAAGGCACCAAAGCTTTTATTAATATGAATGAAGCACTTAGTGCTGCTACAGACAACCAGAGGAGAAGGCAAGGTGGCTTTGTATAGGGATACAGCTAGGAAATCTTTTGGTTTATAAATGGTAGGCTGACTGTTCTCATGTACAGAGCAACCCAAATCAGACATAAGCCAAGTGTCAGTTGTGTGGGGAAAATATCTGTGGCTTAAGAGAAGATACTAGAGGACAGATGCAGCCATGACTGAGGTGGTTTTCATATTTTGCACCAATTGATGCTTTTTTTGGTGCATGAAATAGGTTGAAATGTTGAGAGTTCTGCTCACAAAGCTGACTTTTAAATGGAGGGATTTCTGAGCTTATAAACAATAGCAGTTACATGTCATGAGCCCTCCAGCAGCACAAAACATGATCTATATTTGAATGAAAGTCAGTCTCTTCCTGAGTTGTCCTTAGACTGCTCCAAGGACCAGGACAATGCATCTTCTAATGTCACAGCTGAGGAAATGTTTAGTGTGTTGAGTAGATTGCTCTGACTGCATTCGGCTTTTTCAACCATTTACTTCTTTTGATAGCAACGTAGACAGCAAAGGATAGCCCAGAGAGCACATGCTGTTAACAATGGAGAATATCAGAGGTAAGATGTAAAATTTTAATCAAGAGTCATGATTTTTACTCCTGTTCCTCATCTCCTCCCCACAAAAAACAAAATAAAACATGTTTTTCAAACCTTACCTGCGCAGCATTGCTAACCAAATGGATACTGAATGTAAAACCTGTGTTTATATGGAGAATATTGGTTAATATAAAAACATTTATGATTCAGATATGGAAAATCTTGGTTAATGTACAAACATTTATTATTCAGAACCCTGTTTGAAATGCCCAGTTAAAAATACACACTAATTAAATGGAGAACTGAATAGTTTATATACTAATGAAGTAACAGGCAGATTATCTTTCATTTAATTCTCTTCATTCCCACCTTCACTGTTCCGTGTTGGGGGGAGGGGAAAAAACCCACAGACAACCCTGCAACTGGTTTACTGTGGAAGGATAGAGTTTAGAAACTCTCAGTTCAAGTTTTGAGTGGAAGAGAAATAGGAGGGGCTTTTAGTTGGAGAAGTGGTTAAAAAAGGTGGTGTATGGTGTGTGTAGGGACTAGCCAGCTGAGGTTTCATGGTATGTGTAGGGACTAGCCAGCTTTTAAAAACAAAGGACTGTAGTAGGAGGACTTTAATTCATTAAAGGAATTGAAAATTAAGGAGGCATTATCTTAAGTGACAAAGGATGGGAGGGGAAGGATTGTTTTGTGACAGTAGCTAATTGATTTTTAACAGAAAATGCTACTAAAAATTGAGCAGAAGCTCAGACTGAGAGAGAATGTGATGAGTAGGGCTGGGAAAGGCCTTTTGTAGATCATTTTATACAGATTTTGTTTGAAGGTATATATGCTTTGTAGCACAGACCTGGGGGGGGGGGGGCACGTGAATTAACATATCTTTTGCAGCATCCTTAGAGGCTTCTAAAGCTAAAACTAGTGCATGCATTGTTCTTACAGCTCTGTGGCAGAGGAAGATCTTGATTCTTTCTTAAGAAATGCAAAATTCCAGTATGAAGCTTTTCGAAGTAGTAGTAAGTCTTCCTTGTTTTTTACATGTCTTTAAATGTTAAGTGACTGAGGAGCACAGGGTGCTGTTTCTTTTTCTACATAAACATCATTTATTTAGGTGGGGGTTGGTCTCTTCTCTCTAGTTTCAGGTGTTAGGATGAGAGGAAATGGCCTGAAATTGTGCAAGGGAAGGGTTAGGTTGGGGATGAGATGAGGAAAAATTTCTTTGCTGCAAGAGTGGTCAGGGATTGGAACAGGCTGCCCAGGGAGGTGGTGCAGTCCTCATCCCTGGAGGTGTGCAAGAAACCTGTGGCCATGGCACCTGGGGACATGGTTCAGTGGCCACAGTGGTGTTAGGTTGAAGGTTGGACTGGATGATCTCAGAGGCCTTTTCCAACCAAAACAATTCTGTGGTTTAGAAACTTTGCATTTTTAACTCATGATGCTTCAAGTGCTTGAAAACTTCAGCACATCCCACTTGTGCTGCAGCCATTCCAGTTCTCAAAGCAAATCCTGTAAGCAACCAAGCCCTGGGCATAGATTTTGTTTTACTAAGGCTCCTCTACCATCTTTGTGGAGGCAATATCAAGGAAGTGAACTTCTCTTCTAAAACCTAACTGTGCATTAAAGATGCAAATGTGTGGCTTATTTAATCATCTCCTAGTAGGATTCTAATTATTTTGCTAATGGTTAACTTTTTTCTAAGTGAGGCACAAGAGAGGATTTGGCTGCCTGCATTTCAAAAACCTACTCAGTTTAGAGGACAGTAATTTTATAACCTTAAACCCCTAAGTTTTATTTATATGTGATAGTAACTATGAAGCTGGAGAACTGATGGTAATTCTTAAGAAATGCTGCCTGTAATTTGGGGGCTTTTGGGGCAAGGATTGGTTTGGGGTTTGTGTTTTTTTTGCAAGTTTTCACACAAATCAAGCCTCCATCATAGTAATTTCCTCAATAATCTTAGTTAGACTGTATTGTTAAATGGCCTCTTGTAGTATTTTATTGATGTTCACTATTTAAAAGGTGTTGTATCATCTTTGATGTGATGCATGAAGTGCTTTTTCAAATTTTCCTGAGCTTTAAAGGCCAAAAAGGATGATAAAATTTTTCTTCGTAAGTTTTTATTTTGCATATTGAACCTCGAATTTGTATTAACAAATTAAAAATATTTTTTTTTTAATATAGGACTTTCATCTGATGCTACAGTGCTGACACCCAACACAGAGAGCAGTTGTGACTTAATGACCAAAACAAAATCGACCAGTGGAAATGATGACAGCACTTCATTAGATCTGGAGTGGGAAGATGAAGAAGGTGTTTATCCTGCCATTCAGTTTCATTCTGAGCTTCCAAGTTAAAAATGCTGACTGTGTAAACTATATCTTGGTTGTAAACCTGTCATTTTCAAAAGGGAAGATGATTTCAAACTGAATTGTGATGGATTTCTGCCAATTCTGTAATGAATGGGGTTGTTCATCCTGGAGCAGACTCCAGGGGGACCTTAGAGATGCCTTCCAATACCTGAAGGGATGCTACAGGAAGGCTGCAGAGGGACTTTTCATCAAGGTGTGTAGAGGCAGGACAAGGGGGAATGGTTTGAAGCTGAGGGAAAGTAGGGTTAGACTGGAGCTGAGGAAGAAGTTCTTCAATAGAAGGGTGGTGAGACTCTGGAACAGGTTGCTCAGGGAGGTTGTGGATGCCTCCTTTCCTGGAGATGTTCAAGGTTGGATGAGGCCTTGAGCAGCTGATTCTACTTGAGAGAGGGAGGTTGGAGAAGATGATCTCTGAGGTCCCTTCCAACCTGAGCCATTCCAGGATTAAGCTGTCAATTATTTTTACATAGGAAATGGCTATTTTTACATAGGAAATTGATAATTGTAGTTATCTGTCTGAATGATTTAATTTCTCTGGATCCTTCAGTGGATGTTTTCTCCTGCATTTTGTGGATCTGAGCTACACTCACACCAAAGCCAACGGTAAAGAACTGGCGCCCTCTTGTGAGCATGGAGCAAAAGGCAGTTTGCTCTTTTCTTTAAAATGTTGGAAGCTGGGCAGGAATCTCTGACCCAACAGCAATGTTTCCTTAAACCCTAATTCTTTTTATTAGAACTTGTACTTGAAAATTAGGTCTGTAATTCCAGGAGAGTATCCCAACTATCCTGAGTGCTGCGGTTGCAGGTTTTTTTTCTGTTCTCTTTAGATCTGCAAAAGCTTCTATTTTGAAAGCTACTCCAAAACGTTGAGGCCTTCGCTCTTGAAAAGATCACTAAATATAAGCTAAGATTTCTTTCATCCAATGCATAGCAATTTTTTTTAATTTATTTATTTTTTATATATATATATTTTTTTTTTTTTATTAATAGGCTGCTTTTGTGTAGCTGAAATGTTTAGTGATGTCAAGAGCAATAGTTCAGAAGCCTGGTTTAACTTTCACAGATTTAACCTGAAATACCCAGCAGCAGCATCATCTCCTTTTATTTTTCATCTGGTGTGTGCAAAAGCTATTGGCATTTTAGAGGAGCTGAAGCTAGAGCAGGGTCATGTCTGTTGAAGTGCACTGGATTTTACACTGAGAGTAACTAGCACCAGTGCAGAAATAGTGTTCTAGGAACTCTATATTTACACTGTCCTTAAGAGATGGGAACATTGCATTCTCTGCTGCTTTTACAGAATGAGGTGTCCTCCCACTCTTATGTCCTGTCTTTCTAGATAACTACTGAATGCCAGATAGGACCAAGATTTAGCCTTTACCAGGCAAATCTGCATGCAGAGTTGCCTTGCTCAGTTGACTGGTTGAGGTTCTTGTTGCATATGGGTTTCTATTACCCTTGTTGGGAAATTCAATTGCATTTAGAATTAACAACCTGTGATATTTTTCTCTTTGTTGTTCTCATATCACTCGCATGTTGACTTAGATTTCATGTAGTTTTGAGGTGAGTAAATAGGAAGTGCTGAGAAGTGCCAAAAACTGCCTAAAAACAGAATACTCATTTTGTTGTTTTATTCTGGTTCTGGCTCCTACTGGCTTGTGCTCTACAAAGGGGAGTGATTTTTAAGAGGCAGTATATTTCTTCTCCCTGGTAACCTCAAATCTGAGCAGAAAAGATGGTAACATAGCCCATGGAAGATTGCTTATGCTTGAGAACAACTTGTTGTCATGGCTGCAAGGAAGGAATGTGATCATCTGAAAGAAGTGCTAGTCAGTGGTGCAAGGGCTTGGAGGAGTTTTTAGCATATTTTTGGTAGATCTGGCCCAACTTAAGTGTGTTAAAACAACCTTCTTGATGGGGTTGACTACTTGGGATAAGAGGTGGAGTTTCTGTGTGTGCTGGGAGTGTTGTCATACACCACACTGCCAAAAATAGCATCTTGGATGTCTTTGTGCAGTTTTTGGCTGATGTTTGGCCTTAATTTGTGTGAAATTAAAGAAACCTTTTCAAACTGATGACTTTTCCTAGGCAAATGCACCCAGTACCTATCTAAAATTTATCTGCTCTTTAAAATGCTTCGTGTTTGTGATTAAATTACAAGGGAAGCACAGGATTCCCCAGACATTTAGCTTCTCTGGAAATGGCACTGCACCAAAAATCTTCTAATATTAACATGTCCATAATGTGAGGCAGCAAGCTGCATATCTAGGAGACAGAAACATTGCTAGGGAGTTGCTTCACTGTGGTGTCTTCCTTAGAACTCTGTAAATCATTGTCACTGGTGGTTGGATTTCATTTGGGCCAAAACTGACTGCAGGCTATGGTTTAATCATAGAATTGTTTGGGAAAGACCTCTAAGATCGAGCCCAGCCATCAACCTAAGATCACCGTGGCCATTAATCACAGAATGTTAGAGTTTGGAAGGCACCTGAAGGGACCTCCAGAGACCAAGTCCAACCCCCCTGCCAAAAGCAGGATCACCTAGGGTAGTTCACTCAGGAATGCATTCAGGTAGGTTTTGAAAGCCTCCAGAGAAGGAGACTCCACAACTCCCCTGGACAGCCTGTTCCAGTGCTCCATTACCCTCAATGTAAAGAAGTTTCTCCTCACACTGAGGTGAAACCTTCTATGTTCAAGTTTGTATCTAATGACATGGAGAGAATGGCAGGTTATGATCAGGGCCAGGGAACATCCATAAGGATAGAGACCAAGTAGGGCTTGATGTTTTACTGCAAAAAAGAAGCTAAGAGATTAGCACCCACAAACTCGACCAAGATAAAAGATAGAAAGTAGAATCTAAATGGGTGGGCTGGAATAATTTCAGACCCTGAACTCCTTTCATTGTGTGTCTTGGCACTCCTAACAGTGAGTCCCATGTAAACACTGACTTCGGTCCTGGAATCATACAATCACAGAGCAGTTTAGGTTGGAAGGGACTTTAAAAGACATTAAGCCATGTCCCCATCTGCCATGTCCACACATTTCCTGAACCCCTAACATGAACAGCACCACCAGACAAAAGCTGTTGATGCTCAGGAGTCAATATGACCAGATCACTAAAGGCTTCTTGTTCTAACGTTCTAGCACAAAAGGTACTTCCCTCCAACATGATGTCTTTCTCCTTGTTGCAGGCATGAACAGGATGATTCCCATGAGGGAACGCTCCAAAACAGAGGAGGATATACTCCGGGCAGCCCTGAAATTTAATAGCAAGAAGACTGGGAGCAATGCAGCGTCAGCCTCGGATGACTCCAACGGGCTGGAGTGGGAGAACGACTTTGTCAGCGCAGAGATGGATGACAACGGCAACTCCGAGTACGCCGGCTTCGTCAATCCTGTGCTGGACCTGTCTGCATCTGAGGGCAGGAGAGCTGACTCTGGCCTCCAGGACAGATAGTGGAGCCCTTCCTTGTCTGTGACCAAATGGTGAAAAGTGAAGTAGAATGTACAAAGCTGATTCGCTCTTTTATAACCTGGTTCCCTTTTTTTCTTAGGAATTGATCAACAGGGAAGGGGAATGACTTGCTCTCTGAATTCGTTCAGAATTAAGTGCAATTTTATCATCTACCTTCTAAACTTTTATGAAAACTGGAATGGTTTTATTGTGTATATTTCTGGATTTAATGTAAAATGATCTGCACTAATTGAAGCTTCATAGCTTGACCTATCTATATTTTAAGGAGCCTTTTTTGGGACGTTTTTACTGGGTTTGATTTTAAGATGCATCTTTGGCCTAATGTTTATCTCAGTCTTACATCATTTATCAAATACTTGAATATAAGAAATTAATTCTAAGAGTTTCATTTCCATTCTGTGCTTTCTCTGGTTCTTTAGAGGGTGTGCTTAGCCAGCTGCAAGACAAATCTCTCACTTGGCAAGCTGCATTTTTCCCTGCCTAGCTTAAAGTCTTCCTAGCCTTGTGTTGTCTTCTTCCCATTTTTTTTTCTTTATGCTAAGCACAGCTAACTTCAATAAACATAAGAGAAATCATCAGGTTAGGTAAAATATTGTCTTGTATAATACGCCAGACTTAGTGTGTGCTAGATAGAAAAACAACTATAAAAATCCTTTGTGTCAAACTGGACATTTTAACCAGTATCTAGTAGAGAACTGGGAGGACCAAAGTCTTGATGTCCATGCCCCTCTGAACAGATCAACATCTGTTACTATACGCTCCTTAAATTTCTTTAGTTGGGGAAAACTTGTAATAACTCATCTCAACTGGAACAATTTGGAAAGCAACATTCTCTGAGCAAACTGGGGAAGGGCTGATTGCTCTTCTGCTGGGGTGGGGAAAAAACCCAAGAACCTAAAACCTGAACTCCTGTAATCTGCATTTTAAAAGGGAAAAAACAAAGTTCAGGTTACTAACCAGCATGTTTAAGTGCTCAAGCTTTTTGTTTTTTGTGCCTCTAAACTGGATGGCTCATACTGCTGACGTGGAGTGAAATTCCAGGAGGTGTTCAGTCACTGCAAATCTGGTGCCCTGTATCCTGTGCTCTCCCCTGGTTTTTAATGCAGATTATACTTCTTAGAAGGAGATGGCTGAAGAGAAAGTATAAACCGCTTGTAGATGTCAAGCTGTCCCCAAACTTTCAGTAAAGCCATTCTAATTGACTGTTATTTTGTGTAGCTGTTTTGTTTTTCCCTGAAACAAGAGGAGTGGAGGTGTAACTTTCATTGTGGAGTAGAAGCAACACAGTGTGAAGGAGTAGATCTGCATCATCACAAGAACTGAATTTGTTGGTGTCAGTTTTAGATCATCTGAGGTCTGTATAGATGAGGGTCACTACAGTGTGGTCCTCTTAAAAATACCACACACTGGGGTTAAATAGGTACAAATACCAACGGTAATGGGTAGCTAAATCTTGTTGGTAACATTCCATTTCCTAATTGAAAGTTGTAGCTGTGTCACAGAAAATATTTTACTGTAATTATGTTTGCAACGCCTGTAAGAAGCTTTAAAAGTTTGTACACATCAAATGTATATTTTGGGTTTGGCATAAAGTGTGTAACTTCTCCTGAATGTTTATTTGTATAATATTCCTATGGAAAATGAAAGCAACTTTCTCAACATGTAAATAACTTTTTTTTTTTTTTTAACCTGCTGAAACTGAAGTACCCTGCAGTGGTCACTACTTTTTCCAGACCTGTGGAAATGAGGTTGACTTGTCCTGACCATGCTTTGAGGAACTAAACTAGCTGATAATCCTGTGTTTAGAATGAATAAGCACTGAGGAAAAAGGAAGCTGACTCCAGCTGGAGGCTTTTATCATGATGGGCATGTTCTGTAGCCAGGGTTAACAGCATTCTCTGCTTTTTTTGAGGGACTCAAGGATTTTATGGTCAATATTTGTGGAAACTTAGGGAATAGAAAGATTATATAAACAGCTCCTGTAAAATGTGTATCTGTACAAATTTAAAAGGCATTAAAATTTTCGGTCAGACTTGCATTTGGCAACGTTTTCTCTGTGGCTGTGTTGGGCAATGTTTTCTCTGTGGCTGGTTTTGTGGCTGCCAGGTCATACGTAGTGAAAATGTGAAATGTTAAAATGTTACACAAAACTACCTCTGCATCAGCTAACTAAGGAATGTTTAAGTTTGAATCCTTTCTTGAGACCTGTTGGAAGGGAAACTAACAAGCTGTGGTAACAGAAGACTTGAACTTGAAGCCTTTCTATCAGGAACAAGATGTTTTTCATGGAGGCACTGGGTAGAAGGTTGGATTTGATGATCTTAGAGGTTTTTTCCAACCTTAATCATTCTAGGATACCAGTTATACCTGTTTCTGTGCTGAAGTTGAGCCATTGTTGAATATAAAATCAGTTGATGAGACTATCTGGGCAGTCTGTTCAGAGTTATTTGGTTAAAACAGATGTTTCTGCACCTTTCTGTCATTTATGCCATGACTGATTACTAGAACAGCAGAGACAAGCAAGAACTTAGACAAAATCTTGGCTGCCTCTGTGTGTGTAGTGCTCCTCACAATTGCATTAGCAATGCATCACTGACAGTCTTGGGGTGAGGGGAGGCAAACAGAATCTGTTTCTGGTGAACAAAGTAGGTTCTGGTATGTTTATATGGTAACTCTTCTTCACTCAAACTCACTTCTGCAGGTCAAATCCATGCAGTTGTAGGATCCTCCTAGGAGAAGATTCATTTTTAGTATGCATTTGGGGGATTACTCCAGGTAAATACAGTTGTTGAAATAGTGTTTGGAAACCATTAAATTGCTGTAGACTTATTTTTTCATTACCAAGATTTTCTTCAGGTTCCTGGAGATGTGCCTAAGGAATGCTTTGCTCTAGATCTGTGGATATCCATAGAGCCCCTCTGGCCAGGGTAAATACAGAATCCGGTGCAATGCAGCACTCTGAACTTTGCAGGCCAGACAGAAGATTTTTTCTCAGGTAAATGCTGTTTGTAGACATTCCTGTTGCTACACTGCACTTGAAAATTTGAGACTTGAGATTGTCACTTTCTTTAGATACTGGCCCAGAAAGTGTAAGCAATTAATATGATCAATATTTGCATCTTGCTGTCTTGCATTTGCAGGTAGTGGTTGCTCTGTCTCATAAAAGATAGGAAGACTCGGGTCAAAAGCATACAAAAGGCAAGCAGCCAACAGCTAATGGGAATCTGCAAGCAGTAGCACTGTAACTGGTGTCATGGAGATGCCTGCTCAGGTTTGTTTTGTTAAGCTGAGGGGCTGGGTGTGTGATGGAGGCATTTGTGCCAAGACAGCAGCTGAAGTGCACATCTAGACCAAAAACTGAAGTGTCAGAGCCTATTTCAAAGAGCAGAAAACATGGGAATGAAGAATTTTTGGCAAGGGTGAGATGAATAGAAAAATGAAATCCTCCATAAGCCTGTTGTTTGAGTTTCGGTGCCTCTGCCAGGACTTTCACTTGTGGCTGTTTGCCTTAATCATCTTGGGTTATGTTGTGTAATTCCACTGCCCTCCCCCCAGTTATAATTGGTTTTGTCATGATTAAAGCTCAAATGCATCCTGATGTTTAGGGATGATGGTTTCTTTCTTTCTTTCTTTTTTTTTTTTTTACTCTTATGTATGCTCTGCTCTCACTCTTTCCAGTGTATATTTTAAGTACACAAAGTAGTTGAAAAAATTAATTGAAACAACCTAAGGAATCCTTACATGAAAACAGCATTTTAAGAGAGCTTGGGGTGGGGTGGAGGTAGAAAACTTGCTGGAAAGTCTTTTAGTCTTGGAGCAATGCCACTTTTAGGACACAGTAGTGCCAGAGAAAATTTCTTGGTTAGATTGTCCTAAGGAATGTTATTCACCTTAAGTGCTTTTAGATTGTAGTTGCAGAAGACCTTTACTAGGCAACCAAATGCTTTTATTACAAAATTGATCTGGATTTTTACATACCATGATCATACATACCATACATACATACCATACGTGGCATGGTTATTTACACTCACAAACAAAAGCAGTTAACTTGCAATAAAAACTTAGTTAAATCTAAAAACAGAAGAAAAACCTTGTTGCAAAGTTAGTAAAAACATAAAATCACTTAAAGTGCATCAAAATCTGGAAGTTACAGCCTAGGCCTGGAAATACTGCTGGGAATTTTATGTCCAAAGCAAGGCACAAAGTGTAACAAATGCAGCAAGATATTATGTCTATACTTGGTGTGTCAGTGTGAGCTGAAATTCCCCCCTCACTGACAATAACCAGGCTAGCCCAGTCTGGAAGCAAATGAAAGCTGTATTTACAAAGCAGAATCTACAATCTATGATGAAAAGCAATGAATATGTACAAATATACAAAATTCACAACATTCACAAATACATACAATCAACAGAAAAGCACAACCAAGCTCCCTTTGCTTCCCCCAAAGGGGACCCTTCCCAAAGGGGCCTCCCTCTCCCAGGAGCTTCCCCCCCAGGTCCCCCTTGGACAGAAAGCAGAGTTAGTTAAGCAGAAAGTTGTTAACTTAGCTGCCAAGGTCAGTGTGTTATCTTCAGCCAGAAGAGAAGAAGAAGAAAACAGCAGCCAGACAGCCCAGCAACTGCCCTGACTGCAGAACACAGAATGTGCAGAGTGCCCCACTTTGTTTTGGGTAATAGTTCTTAAACATTTCTATCTGTCCAATGGAAGTGTTTAGAACAATCAGTATTTTGCTTTCTTACACCCAATAGTGACTTATTTACACTCGTTCACTTTCTCTGTTTTGAACTTTGCAAGGTAAAAAATTAAAAAGACAGTTTCAAACCATCATTTAACCAAAGGCTAAAATACTGTTCTGCATGCTGTACATTAACTAATGCCTGTTAAATATACCTCCAAAGTCTGTGGGCACAGTTCTTGAATTGAGTCTGTTGCAGAGATTTGAGTGACCTTCTGTTTCCCAGATGTTTGAGGCAAATGGTGGGGATTGGAGAGCATTGCATGTCCTGGTGAAGACTGGCTGGAGTCTGTTGAAAAAGTATGTTCTGGTATGGCTCTGCTGAGAACAGCAAGGAAGAAGACTGCTGTGCAGTGGTGAGAACTATCAAGAACAGTGGACTGAGATGGCAGCTTTCAGTTTGGGAAGCTGAGTGGTCTTCAGATGACCCAGATCTGATGCAGCCTCCTCCCTGCTAGCAGGACTCATTTTCATCAATCTCTATGGGGTTTTTGCCTTGGGACGCAAAGGCAGAAGAAGAAAAGCCATTCTCTGGTATAGGCTGCAGTGATGGCAGGCATCTTTCTTGTAAGATTGGCACTTGAGCCAAGTGTAAGTGAGTCTCAAAATAATCTGTGGCCTCCCCTTCTTGAATCTCTGCTAAGATCTGGTAGTCCCCAAAACAAATGATGCACTTCCAGGGCAGGTCAATTTTGTTTAAGTACCACAGTTCTGTTTTGTCCACAATCAGTTTCGTTTTCTTGCTCATGTTCTTTATCTCAAAAGAAGATTCTGAGCTGTTGAGTTTCCTGTAGAACTGCAGTGAAAACTGAATCCGAGAAACGCGAGTGTCCAGTAAGTTGTAGTGGCAGATGTTAGAGTCACGGCCAAACTTGGCCACCTCATCTGCCCTGACCCGTTCTCTCTTACAGAAATTCAAGCACCGAAACATCATCTTGTCTTCTTGGCAAGGATGGTAAAAGGTCAGGTGGAGACAAGTTACTGTTTCTTCAGTGTCAGCTTCTTCATGAGAGATCATGATGCAAAGAATTGGAACTACCGAGAAAGAAAGAAAATCACAGCATCAAATCATAGAATCAAAGAATGCCAGAAGGGGCCTCAAGGATCACCTGGTCCAGTCTTTCTAGGTAATAGTGTAGTTGAAATGAGCTGGCCCAGCACCCTGTCAAACAGAGTCTTAAACCTGTCCAGTGTAGGGGAATCCACTACTTCCCTGGGGAGGTGATTCCAATGTCTAACTGAAATCACTGGAGTACCAAAGGAATTTACTTTGGTGTGGCATTAAAATACTTCATATGTTATTGTATCACAGAATGTTAGGGGTCAGAAGGGACCTTGAAAGATCATCCAGTCCAACCCCCCTGCTAGAGCAGCATCACCCAGGGCAGGTCACATAGGAATGTATCCAGGCAGGTTTTGGAAGTCTTCAGAGGAGACTCCACAACCTCTCTGGGCAGCCTGCTCCAGGGTTCCAGCACCCTCACAGTGAAAAAGTTTTTCCTTATGATCCCGTGGAATCTCCTCTGCTCCACCTTGCACCTGTAGCTCCTTGTCCTGTCATTGGACATCACTGAGCAGAGTCTGGCTCTGTCCCCCTGACACTGCCCTGCACATCTTTACAAACATGAATGAGGTCACCCCTCAGGCTTCTCTGCTGCAAGCTAAAGAGCCCCAGCTCCCTCAGCCTATCCCCAGCAGGGAGATGTTCCACTGCCTTCATCTTTGTGGCTCTTCACTGGACTCTTTCAAGCAGCTCCCTGAGGTCCTTCTTGAGCTGTGGGGCCAATATTCCAGGTGGCTCTATGTAATTTATAGCAAAATGGCTGACAGTAAACACAACAAAGCCACTAGAGCGAAGAAGTGGGAGTTGAACACACCACTTGGCTAAAGCTTGTTGGGTGTCCACAAGATTGTTGCGACCTGCATGCTGTGTTTTACAGAGTAGTTTTGAGACTAGAAAGCATTGGACCAGTGACTTACAAATGCAGTCTGATTGTGGGCAGTGATAATGCAAATGTAAAAAGAATGCAAAAGCTGGAATATCAGCAAGACCTACAGGAAGAATTGGAGGAATTGGGCCTTTCCCTGCGTGTCTATCAGAAAATACCAGAAGTACTTAACTGGCACTGAATGTAACAAAACAACTTTCGCTGGGTTTTGGACGTGGGTTGTGGGGTTTTGTTGGGTTTTTTTGTTGTTTTTTTTTCCCTTCTAAGTTTCTCACATGCAGCACAAAAATGCTTGTTCATGAATTAAATTCTGTTCCAAAGCCCCAGTGACTGCAGTGCAGCCAAACAGAATCAGTGTGACACCTTAGGAAACATGGCCATCTGGTCCTTTATGCCTGACAGCCAGGATTTTCCTCCACTGAAATTTTGTCTAAAGGAAGAAAAAGCAGAAAGCAGAGATTGAGTTCCCAGTTACTCACCAGAGCAACATATGAGCAGCCATTTACCTGGAATCATGTAGTGCAGGTATTTGCCATGTTTCTCCTTCTAGATGACAATAAATACTCAACATTTCATACACTAATCCTGAGCTTTCTCACTGGCTTCATTCAGTGAATGACGCTGAAGAGCACCTCACAATTTATAGTCTGCTCATTTTATGAGATGAATCATCACTGCAGGTTAAGTATCCTGGCTTGTGGGTTAAGGCTAAATTATACCACTGTACATGAACAACAAGCACAGTGAATGGTGGGGTGCCTAGGGTTTCACTTTGTGTGAAACTTCAATGTTTCCTCCTCCTTATACCCTTAATGCAGTAACAGCAACAGTTCTGAGGCAGTAGTTGAGCAACCTCAGCTGCTTATTGAAATAGGCTACAACACTGCTTCTACCACGCTTGGATGATTAGAGAAATAGATTGAAAGTTGCTCTCAGAGCTCACTTGAAACCAAACTAGGAAATACCCTTTTGACAGAAGCAGAGAGAGATGATGCCCTGACAGCAGGTTACTCCTTTGCCATCTCTCAGACAAGCAGTGGTTGCATCAGTATGTATCCACCCCCTCCCTTCTCCTCCTAGGGAGCTGGAAGTAGCTCTGAGCAGGAGGCTGGACTGTTTCTCTTCAGTTCTGTCCTTTGCTGTTTTGCACCAATAAGAGGAAGTGAGATGTTATATGAGGTCAGCTTTCATTAGAGGGGAAAACCGAGTCCTTCTGCTCCACAGATCAGCCTACAGAGACTGTTTTCTGCCTTGAGACTTGGACTGAATTTGGTAACAAATTAAAAGAATGATCTGCTTCAGTTAGTGTCTTCCTTAACTGATTTCTGAGAAGCATCAGGACTGGGCAAAACATAGAAATGTTTTAAAAAAAAAAAATCTGTTTTGAGAAATCTTCAGTGTACAGGACTGTGTATCAGATCAGTGCAAACTCTTGGTGTTTTTAGCAAACCTGAAGTTGTTTAGCAGTAGGACAGGTGCTGTTGTAGCTGTTTAATCATGTGCTTAAGAAATTTACAAGTGGCTGCATTTATGAATGGGGGAAAGAATGGCCACTGACTGCTTCAGCAGCACTCCCTCAAGCTGGATATCAGTCACTCCCATTTTATCTCTAATTATCTATTCAAGATTCACAGATTGCATTGGGTTGGAATGGACCCTCAAAGGTCATCTTGTCTAACCCCCTGGCAGTCAGCAGGGATACCTCCAACTATATCAGGCTGCCCAGGGCCGCATCGAGTCCCATCTGGAATGTCTCCCGGGACAGGGCCTCAACCTCATCCCTGGGCAACCTGATCTGTATGTGTTCCACCTCAAGCACCCCCAGCTCAGCTGCTGAGTCCTGTGTTGAAGGTTTATTGAAGTTGGACTGAACATTTGACGTGAATATTGTAAAAGGTTCTATTTACTAGATGTATGGGAGAAAGACTTCAGAGAACTCCTAACCAGAGAAAGGAACTTTCAACAGTTAAATCCAAACTTCTGCAACTGTTAAGGGAGTCCAGCGCATTGCTGTCTGTACCTTAATTCGGTTCAAAGTGTCATCTTACCTCTTTCCTTTCTCCCAAAATCATCTCCAGTGTGTGCTTTTAGACACAGGAGAATGACACAGTAGTAAGAACAAGGACACACAAGTCAAGAACCACAGGGCTCCTACTTGAGCATTTAACACTATTCAACAGCTCTAAGTTTCTACCTACAACTTTCATTTCAAACCACGCTGAAGTGAGGCCAGGGCACTGCTGAGTATGATTTTTCAAGCACGTTCCACAAGGCCAGTGATGCTTTTTGCCTCCCTGGAATGCCATGCTGTGCCCACTAGCCATACCCTTTGCCCTCTGCAGAGCTTCCAACCACGAACTTAGCTCATCCCCATGCAGGTTTGTCCTGTGTCTTGCTGCAGCCAGCAGTCCATAGGCAAATACACTTCTGTCAGCTCCCAACCTGGGAGCTTGTGCTTAGATTTTGGATTTAAATATTGGAAGCTTTTCTTCCCCAGTTGGGAGTTCTACAAAGTCTTTCTCCTGTCCAATACATCTAGTAAATAGAAACCCTTCTAGTATTTACATGAAATATTCCGTCCTACCTCAATAAACTTTTAACACAGGGCTCGGGAGCCGAGCTGGGGATGCCCAAGGTGGCACACACGTAGATCATGAATAGGTATCAGGGGCTGTGGGAGCTGCTAAGATCCGGCTTCAGGGAGTGCTGCTGAAGCACTCAGTGGCCATTCTTCCCTTTCCCCCATCCATAAACGCAGCCACTTGTAAACTTCCTAAGCATGTGAACGAACAGCTACAACAGTACCACTCCTACCGACAAACAACCCGAGTTTTGCTAAAAACGCCACCTTTGCTGGAGAACGTGCCCGAGCTGTTGCCTACAGAGCAGAGCTCTGTGCCACCTTACCCCACCCAGCTTACACCCTGCGGCTCAGCTGCGGTACGGCAAGGACGACAGCTTCCCAGATACCCTCGGAACTCACTGAGGGGATCTCGCTCTCCCTTAAGCCCGCTCCTAACCACCCGTCCCGGGCACCGCCTCACCTTTAGGCAGGAAGGCGGGAGCGCACCCCCGGCGTCTCCGGCTGCCGTCGGTTCCGCCTCGGACGGTTTGCACGGAAGGAACTTCGGCTGCCGACGGCTGTACCGACTCCGCTCCACTCGGTAGCTCTGTGTCGGGCGGTGGGAACGTGGGGAGCGGCCGGCGGTAGCGGCGCTGGGCCCTCCCTGTGGGGGTGGCTGTGAGGGAGGGCGGGAGCGGCCGGCCGGGGAAAGGGCTGGAAGGGCTGGCGCCGCCTCGGACGTGGTGTCCTGGTGGTGTTTCTTCGTGTATCCTGAGCTTCCCTTTTACTATCGGGAATAAACCGGGGGAAAAGTTAAAAATGCATAGATTAGCCTCCGCTCTGTCTGAGATTTATCTAAAAATCTTGCTTTGGTGAGCAGTACTCAACAGCGATGGCAGGTATGCGATCCACACTTTGCAGGCTCAGGTTTCTGCAAAATAATTTCAGTTTCATCCCCAAATGAATACTTGGAAGAGTAAAACGCTTTGGTAAGCATCACATTAGCATAGCAATTGACTAATGATTTTCTCAAGTCTTTGTTTATTTGCTTGAAGCAGCAGTGATTCAGCTGTTTTTGCACTGCCTCTGGGGGGGAAAGAAACCAACCCTGATCTTTCCTTGGCTGCTGATCTAAGATGAGTGGAAAACTTTTGGTTTCACTAGAAATCCTGAGGCAGCCTTGCCATCTGGTAGGAAAAAATGAGCAATTCTCTCTCATTCAGCTGCTTTGTTTTGTTCCTGAGCCCAGAACAGGAGGCAAAACGCAGAAAGAAGCCTGCTTCACCTCAATCTGAATCCTAGGTCCTTGATGTCCTCTCTTCTCCATGCTTGGCCAGTGTTGTGACGCATGAGGTGGTGTGCTTCAGTAACTCCTGTAGGCTTGATTGCTTTGGCAGGGGGTGAAATGCTGTGTTGGCTCACAAACTCTTTTTTCATGTGTGGATTCTTTTTATTTATTGAACAAACAGGTGAAATCCTGGTGGGTTGGTAAGTTCCTCTTGTAGTTCTTGTGAAATAGCTCCTGTCAAATGACCTTAGCAAGCTGGAGAGGTGGGTCCATGCCAACCTTATGAAATGAAACAAGACAAAGTGCAAGGTCCTGCACCTGGGTTGGGGCAATCCCAAGCACAAATCCAGGCTGAGTGATGAGTGAATTGAGAGCAGCTGTGTGGAGAAGAGCTTGGGAGTGCTGGTTGACGATCCGGTTTGATGTGAGCTGGCAGGGGTTGCTAGCAGCCCAAAAAGCCAATGGTGTCCTGGCCTGCATCAAAATGTGTGTGGCCAGCAGGTCAAGGAAGGTGATTCTTCCCCTCTGCTCCAGTGAAATGCTCCTTGGAGTTCTCTGTCCAGCTCTGGAGCACCCAACACAGACACAGATCTGCTGGAGAGGGTCCAGAGGAGGCCACAAAGATGATCGGAGGGCTGGAGCACCTCTCCTACAAGGACAGGCTGGGGGAGTTGGGTCTGTTCAGCCTGAAGAAGAGAAGGCTCCAGGGATACCTTATAGCAGCTTTCCAGTACCTAAAGGGGGCTATGGGAAAGCTGGAGAGGAACTGTTTATTAAGGGCATGGTGGTGATAGGACAAGGGCAATGGTTTGAAACTAGAGCAGGGTAGGTTTAGGTTGGGCCTTAGGAAGAAGTTTTACTATGAAGGTGTGAGACACTCGAATGGGTTGCCCAGAAAAGTTGTGGACAGCTCATCCCTGGAAATGTTTAAGACTAGGTTGGATGAGACTTTGAGCAACCTGGTCTACTAGGAGGTGTCCCTGCCCAGGATAGGGGGGGTTGGAACTAGATGATGTTTAAGGTCCCTTCCAACTGAAGCCAGTGTATGATTTGTTCGTGCACACAGTCTGCTATGTCTGCTGCACGTGCCCTTCTCCTCTTGCATCAGTAAAAACTGTGTTTACAAGAAGTCATGTTGAAAAGCAGAGGAGGCAAACAGATTCTTCCAAGTTTTTCCCTTAGCAGAATGCCTTTCGTGCAGCAGGCAGGGCTGGGTGTGTGTGCTGCTCACATAATAACGCTTCTGGAAAAGTCAGAATTGTGCAACTCTGCTAATTTATTGCATCTCCTGGTGGTTTTAATTCCTGTCAGCCCTTTGGTTCCAGAAACAGCCTGTGTCCAGGACTGAAAGAGACCTCTTCTGAGGTATGTAAGAAACATTCTTTTTTCTCCCTTAGGATTATGTAACCCTGTATTAACTACTTGTTATTTGTTAGTTTATAATTTAATTGCCACTGTGAATGGTTTTGTACAGGAAGGGACAGGAAATAGATTTCCTTCTGCTCTCTTCCTAATCTAACTTGTTGAAATGCTGCCAACTTCAGGAAAACAACTCCAAGTTTGTCCTGTATGAGAAAAAACATAACCAGACAATCTGTGCTTGGGGATTTTTTGGGTGATTTTCATGCTAAGATGGTTATGTGGTTTACTAGAGTTCATTCAAAAGTGAAACTGCAAATAAATGTGGGAAGCTTTGCAGGGCTGAGCTGTGCTGTGGGGTGAGCAAGCTGCTGGGACTTGGGCCAGAGGAGATGATGTCAACGTTAACCTTGTAGCTCTTGCTGCTGTCCTGTTTTGTGTTGTCTGCACAACCCCTTCCTCCCCTGGGGCTGTGATTTTCCCCAGATATGCTTTTGTGAATCTATCCTGGTGTCCCTGAAGTTTTCCAATGGATAATTGAAGTGATGGACTCCGCACTGCAAAGCTGACAGCACACAGCATTCCCCTGGATACAAAGACAGTGAGACAGGAAAATAAAGGTGGAGCAGAACTGTGCTGTATTTTCAAGTTGCCTTTCAGCTGTCTGTTTTGCAGACATCTGTATTTGTTGCCTTGCAAATCCCTAGAGAGGAGGAAGGCCTAGGAAAAGTCATGTCCATTACTTTAGATGGACATTTCCTGCTTACATATGCATGATGTGGCTTCTCTGTAATTATTGGTTGCACGTTTATAAATGCTAGCCATTGGGCTTGTAATGTGGAGGCTGAAGGACTGGCTTGGTTGCAGTGGTGTATTGTTTTTTTCCAACAGCTGATTCATAAGGCTTTGGATAACTCCAGAGTCTGGAAAATGGAAACTCTTACACTGCTTTCAGTCATGTTCACCTTTGAAAAGCTGAGAGTCAGGAAGGGCAAATATGTTTCCTTCTCTTTCTGGAAATTTCTTGGTAGGTCAGAAGAGTTATAAAATCATAGAATGGTTTGGGTTGGAAGGGACCTCCAAAGGTCATCTAGTCCAACCTCCCTGCAGTCAGCAGGGACATCCTCCATTAGATCAGGTTGCTCAGAGTCTTGCCCAGATCTCCAGGGATGGGGCCTCAACCACCTCCCTGGGCAACCTGTTCCAATGTTCCACTACCCTCATGGTGCAGAACTTGTTCCTAACATCCAACCTAAATCTCATCTTCTCTAATTTCATACCATTGCCCCTTGTCCTATAATCCCAGGCCTTTTGGAAACAGTCTCTCTGCAGCCTTCTTGTAGCCCCCTTCAGGTACTGGAGGGCTGCTATTAGGTCTTCCTGAAGCCTTCCCCTCTCCAGGCTAAACAAGCCCAGTTCCCTCAGCCTGTCCTCATAGTAGAAGTGCTCCAGCCCCCTGATCATTTTTGTGGCCCTCCTCTGGACCCTCTCCATCAGGTCCATGTCCTTCCTGTGCTGAGGGCTCCAGAGCTGGATGCAGCCCTCCAGATGAGGTCTCACCAGAGCAGAGGGACAGAAGCACCTCTCTTGACCTGTTGGCCATGCATCTTTTGATGTAGCCCAGGATCCCATTGGCTTTCTGGGCTGCAAGTGCACATTGTTGGCTCGTATTCAGCTTCTCATCCACCAGAATTCCCAAGTCCTTTTCCACAGGGCTGCTTTCTATTACCTCATCCCCCAGCCTGTATTGATAATGAGGATTGTTCCCCGCTGTTCCTCCCATGTGCTGTGAGTTAGTGAGTGGAAGGACTGGTTTTGGCTACCTGCATTCTAGTGAATTCTTTCTGAATAGCTCAGTGTGAAGCCTTCCTTCCTGAGCTTCCTCCCTGTGCTTTAACACACCATAGGAAACATACCAGAACATTCCTGGAGGCTTTTATGAGCGCACATGCTGCAGTTGGCATGGTTGTCAATGATCTGCCAGGCTGATCCTGAGTTGGGGATGCTGTGATAATGTTTCTCAGACACTTAAGGAATCATGTCCTGCATAGTCCTGTAAAAGCTTGCATCAGAAATATTTGCAGTGGATTTGAACGCGTTAGGGTCTGATTTTAAGGCGAATATGTCGATGCCATTTTTCTGCAGGCTTGGCCTGTCACCACAAGGGGACAGAAGCCATGTTTTGATGTCACCCATGCAAAAGATGTGAAGCACAGCCTCTGGTTAGCAGAAAGCCTGCAAAGAGAGCACTAGGTGAGTAAGTTGCCCTGTCTGTATTCCCCTAATCTGTGCAGCTCTGTGGGCATGGCTCCCAAGGGACACATGTTCTGTTCCCTGACTTTCCCTGGCATTAAATGTCTTGCTCTTCTCTTGCTGTGGCAGTTACCTGCCTTGTGGGCCTGGGCGTGCTGGGTAGCCAGCATGGGCATGCTACTGCTCTGCCTCCCCTGTCCCAGAGCTTGCTGTCCTGTGACCTGAAATCATCCTTCACTCATTCAGGGATGTACAGAGACACAGAAGAGGAAGTTGGTGAGAGATACCACAGAATGATTGAGGTTGGAAAAGACCCTTGGGATCATCAAGTCCAACCATTAACCCTACTGTACAAAGTTCACCCCTAAACCATATCAGCAAGCACCACATCTAAACGACCTTTGAACTCCACCACCTTCCTGGGCAGCCTGTTGCAATGTCTGATCATTCTTTCCGTGAAACAACTTTTCCTGATGTCCAGTCTAAACCTCCCCTGTGGCAGTTTGAGACCACTCCTCATTGTTCTAACTACCTGTGAGGAGCTATCAACCTCTCTACAGCATCCTTTCAGTTGTAGAGACTGATGAGGTTTCCTCTTAGCCCCCTCTTCTTCAAACTAAACAGCCCCAGCTCCTTCAGTCGCTCTTCATCAGACTGATTTCTCCAGGCCCTTTCCCAGCTTCCTTGCCCTCCTCTGCACTCGCTCCAGCACCTCTACATCTCTCTTGTGGTGTCCAAAACTGGGCACAATACTTGAGATGTGGCTTCACCAGTGCCAAGTACAGGGGGAAAATTACCTCCCTACTCCTGCTGGACACAGGATTTCTAATACAAGTCAGGATGCCATTGGCTTTCTTGCCCACCTGGGCACGCTGCTGGCTCATATTCAGACACTAGTCAATTAGAATAGAATAGAATCAAGAAGGTTGGAAGAGACCTCAAGGATCATCGAGTCCAACCTGTCACCCTACACCTCATGACTATCTAAACCATGGCACCAAGTGCCACGTCCAATCCCCTCTTGAACACCTCCAGGGATGGTGCCTCCACCACCTCCCTGGGCAGCACATTCCAATGGCCAACCACTCTCTCTGTGAAGAACTTTCTCCTCACCTCCAGCCTAAACCTCCCCTGGCACAGCTTGAGACTGTGTCCTCTTGTTCTGGTGCTGGTTGCCTGGGAGAAGAGACCAACCCCCTCCTGGCTACAACCTCCCTTCAGGTAGTTGTAGACAGCAATGAGGTCTCCCCTGAGCCTCCTCTTCTCCAGGCTAAACAGTCCCAGCTCCCTCAGCCTCTCCTCATAGGGCTTGTGCTCAAGGCCTCTCCCCAGCCTCATTGCCCTTCTCTGGACATGCTCCAGCAATTCAACATCTTTCCTAAACTGAGGGGCCCAAAACTGGACACAGTACTCAAGGTGTGGCCTAACCAGTGCTGTGTCCAGGGGTACAATGACCTCCCTGCTCCTGCTGGCCACACTATGCCTGATGCAGGCCAGGATGCCATTGGCTCTCTTGGCCACCTGGGCACACTGCTGGCTCATGTTCAGCTGCTGTCAACCAGTACCCCCAGGTCCCTTTCCACCTGGCTGCTCTCCAGCCACTCTGACCCCAGCCTGTAGCTCTGCATGGGGTTGTTGTGGCCAAAGTGCAGCACCCGGCACTTGGACTTGTTGAATGCCATCCTGTTGGACTCTGCCCATCTGTCCAGCCTGTCAAGGTCCCTCTGCAGAGCCCTTCTACCTTCTAACAGATCAACACCTGCTCCCAGCTTGGTGTCATCTGCAAATTTACTGATGATGGACTCAATCCCCTCATCCAGATCATCAATAAAGATATTGAACAGGATGGGGCCCAGCACTGATCCCTGGGGGACACCACTAGTGACAGGCTGCCAGCTGGATGTGGCACCATTCACCACCACTCTCTGGGCTCGGCCCTCCAGCCAGTTCCTAACCCAGCACAGAGTGCTGCTGTCCAAGCCACAGGCTGACAGCTTGGCCAGGAGTTTGCTGTGGGGGACAGTGTCAAAGGCCTTGCTGAAGTCCAGGTAGACTACATCCACAGCCTGTCCCATGTCCACCAGGCTGGTCACCTGATCATAGAAGGAGATCAGGTTGGTGAGGCAGGACCTGCCCTTCCTAAATCCATGTTGGCTGGGCCTGATTCCTTGGCCATCCTTCAGGTGTGCAGTGATTACCCCCAAGACAATCTGCTCCATGATTTTCCCTGGCACTGAGGTCAGGCTGACAGATGATTGTTGAGAGATGATTGTTGCTTTAAGGTCTTAAAATCCAGGCTGGTGGACCTGTTTGCTTGGGTGTAGGCAACGCTAGGGTATAATATTCACTGAGTACACTTGAGCACACACACACTGTTCGAATACTACCCTGTGTCTGCCTGCTGCTCTTCCTCTCTGCTCCACAGCCCATTTCTTGATCCAAACCACCCCAGAGCTGTTGAGGGTAGAAGGGCAGGAGCCAGTAGGTGGCAATGTGTGACCAGACATGGGGAGCCACCGTTTGTTTGGGGTGGTTTGGTGTTTTGTGGTTGTTTTTTTGTTTGTTTTTTTTTTTTTATTTAATTACTTTTTTTTTTTTTTTTTTTTAAGTCAGAAACTCGATTTCGATCTCAGAAGAACTGTTGTGGTACTTGGTACCTGTAAGCTAATGGTTATAATGGCAGTGGTCACCTCCAAGAGTTTGTTTGGAAAAGGCATAGCAGTGTATGCAATGAGCTGTAGCTAGGATCTGCAAGGGGTGATTATCACTGTACAGCAAACTAGTGCCTCGTGTTGAAACAGTGTCTTTCCTGAAAGACACCTGTATTTGAAAGATAAGACAAGATGTTCAGCTGGATCTCAGTGTGAGAGGGAGGAGAAATGCCTGGGGAGGAGGTGTGTTCACTGAGCTTTTAGATCCCAGTGCCAAGAACAGCTCCACTCCGCAAAGCAGAGAGGCCTGCCAAAGGAAGGACAGCATAGTTCCCTCTATGTTTATTTACTTCTTTGCTCCTTGTTTACTCAGGAAAAAGAACTCTTCCACTTCCCATCTCACCTGACATAATAAACTGATGAGGAAGCTCACCTTGACTACTGAAGAGAACTATTTCTTACAAGATGGACTTTGTTTAGCCACTCCCCAAATCCTCACTTCCTTTCTACATCACAGTCTCCCTTTGTCCTCCTGAACCCTCTGGCATCTCCGCTTCTTTCTGTTATCTCAGTTTCTCTTCCATCTTTCTGCCCCTCTTGCTGTCTGTTGTTCTTCACTCTCACCATCCTCCTGATTGTTTTTCCTACCCCCTCTGTAGTTCCCTGCACCCCTTGTTTGTTTTTTCTCTGGAGCCTTTCTTCTTCTGTTTGGATTCTCTTCCTTTCATCCTTCCCACTGCCCTTATTTCTGCTTTCTCCCCAGACTGTGGAAAGAGGTGAAAGTGTTTCTTGTGACTTGGAGCCTCTTCCTCCAAAGCTCTGTCTTTGGAGGAAGGTTCATGCAGCTTAGTGGGAAAGATGCTCCTGTAATTCCAGCTATATGACAAAAAGTGGAAAAAGAAGAGTAAGAGAGGTTCACTGCCATAGCAATCTGTGCACAGCTGCTGATTTGAACTCTGCTCACAGGATTCCCATCTATTAATCACTGGAAAGGTTTTTGGTAGGTTTCTTTTTATTTAGCAGTAACCATGACTCTGCCTTTCAGTTACTTGGTGTCATCTCCCATCTTTGTGTGTGGAGGTGATTTTAACAGTTGAAGCTATGCTCCTCTAGTTGTATATCACTACAGTTCATGCTGTACATGAACTCCCTGCATTTGTTATGTTGTGGAACTTCTCTCAAACTAGGAAGAGATACGTCTTTTACTCCTCCAATTGCTTCCAAGGAGTATGCACTTCATGTGTGACTGTTTTCCCCTCTCCAGATACCCTGTGGCCTTTCTACATATGACCTATGATACCTTCCTGATATCTCAGGTTTTGACGTTGTCAGATTCATGAGCTCTGTGAGACTGGATTTTATCAAGGCTGCTGCAGGGAGGTCTGCATTGCTGTGGGTAGCCCAGCACACAATGTGGCACCTTGACCCAGTTGTCTGTGACAGAGGGCATGTCAGGAAGTGGAAGTTCCATTTTCATAGCATATCATCAAAGTTTCACCAGGGGAGGTTTAGGTTGGATAGTAGAAGAAAGTTCTTTACGGAAAGGGTTTTCAGCGTAGAACAGACACCCCAGGGAGTTAGCTGAATCCTCATCCCTGAAGGTCTTTAAAAGCCACAGAGATGTGGTGCTGAGGGACATGGTTTAACACCAGACTTGGCAGAGTTAAAGAATAGTTGGACTCAATGATCCTGTAGGTCTTTTCCAGATGAATCAATTCTGTGATTCTATGATCAAATCTCACGTTGAAGATCTGCACCAGAGGAGGTTTGAAGTGGTGAATGACAACCATGGAGTGAGGGTTTATCAACCTTTATAAATCTCACTGGCCAGCAGCATTCTTTGCAAGAACTGGAACAACAGTCCAGGTTTCCTGCAAAGATTACAGCAGAGTATGTTCTGCTTTGGTCATAACCCTTTTATTTCAGTTGGATGTTCTCTGTTCTTTGATATTCCTCTTCTAGAGATCTCAGCTGAGGAAGCTGCACTGTCTCAAAGCAGCCAGATAGCAGCAGTAACCACAAGGCATCACAACGCACAGCTTGACTAGTGGTGAGTACCTTAAATGCTATATTGGGAATTGATAAGGTCCTAGCAGTGACAAAATCTAGTTGCTGCATTGGAGAAAAAAAAAAAAAAAAAAAAAAAAAAAAGCCTGTTTCCTGTTGCTCTGAAGCAAATCCATTGGTGTGTAAAATCTGTGACAGTTGATGTAAAATCCAGTGAAATGGTTTGGCTGAAAGCAGAAACTTCATGACTTCAGCATGCTTTGGAATAGCCTCTAAAACGCCCTCTGTACTTCTATGTACTCACCACATGAGGGACGATGTGGTCTTGTCTCCTAGGTACTGAGGAGCCTTTCTAAATGTGTTGGGATTACCAACATTGATACTCTCTTAATAGAGTAGCTTAAACATTGCCTTCCCCAGGACCTAGTTTTCACTGCTGAGACTGAATCTGCTCACTCTGCCTGTTTTGACACCATTTAGATGGAGGTAATTTGTTGTGTACAACGCAGACAGAACAGAACCAACCTTTCTAGCTCCTTTCAAAAGCAGTGACTGAACAAAGAAAGTTATGTGGGAGAGTTAAAGATAAGCTCTAACAATAAGCTTATCAAAAGATAAGCTTTGACTGGTTCTAACATAGTAGAACCAGTGTTATACAGCATTTTGTGGTGGGTTTTTTTCCCTTTGAATTTGTGTTAAAGGTGTTAAAGATTCCATATTCTGTGCTGCATGGCAATAAAAATTCTATTCCATTATCTCAGTTTATAGCATTTAAGGGCACTCAGCTGTAAGAGATGCAGCCTGCCTTGGAGGTACACGACCCTTTTGTTGGGTTTTTTAACTTTGAAGATATATATAATCATGTCCCAAACTCTTCTACCTGCCACAGCTTTGTTGTGGAGCTTGCTGGCATGGTGCAACACTGTTTTCCTTGGGTAGAGACTGTCACTGAATTAGTTTGACAGTGCTTTTGCTTTTTAGCTGGCATCCTAAAACTAAGTGACCAAAAAACAGACCTGAAATAAAATGTGAAGCTTGCTGAAATAAATGTGAGCTTTTCCACAGAAAGGGACCTAAGATGGGACAGAGACAGAAAGAGGAGACAAAAGGGAATCATGTTTCAATAAATACTCTCACTGTGGCATCTTCTGTCTCGCTCTAGTTTATGTTCATAGATTCATAGAATGGTTTGGGTTGGAATGGACCTTAAAGATCATCCAGTTCCAACCCCCTGCCATGGGCAGGGACACCTCCCACCAAAGCAGGTGGCTCAAGGCCTCAGTGTTCTTGATCTTCATGTGCTTGATCTTCAGAAGTCTGACCAGGAACACCATCAACTTTTTCAAACTTAACCCTCTGTCACCCTTTCAGATTTGTTGGCTGTCACCTTTTCAAACTCATCCATTGTAACCCCCCAGAAGCCTTGCTCAGCTGTGAGAGAGAGAGGATTTGCCCAAGGAAGCAGGTGCCTGGTTCATCTTCACCTTTTATTGTTCTGGTACACCCCTCCACCCCCCACCACCTTGGAGCAGTTGCTGTCTGATGATGTTTCAAAACCAGACATTTGGATTAGTGTAGGCTCTAGTTGTAAACTGGCATTGAGAGGTGGTGAAGGCAGCCATGGATCTCTTCCCTCTTGTGCAGCCCCTTGCTTTGGAACTAGGGAGACACTCTTGGTGATGGAAACAGTAGGATTTGACAGGGAGCACTGGTTTATAGCTCTCTGCAGAGTCTCACAAGGGAACACTGTTCAATAGGCTTCAAAGTGATTCAGGCATGGCACAACCGTGGCTGTGGCCACATGTAATATAGCCTGTAGCTCTTTAAAGAGGATTAGCCTTAGATCAGGGACAGCATTCATTGCTGGATTTCATGTAAAGGAGAATATGCTAATGAAATGGAAATGTCTACAGCAAACATTGCATAATATTGAAAACCTCAAAACTGAGCATTGTGCCTTGATGTCTCTGCTGGAAGTCAAACTTTCATACCCTGTTTGTTCCTTAGAGCAAAACTGAAGTTTGTAATATCACCACAAGAGTAAATTAACATCTAGTTTGCAGTTTTGCAAGCTAAGCTAAAAGGATAGCAACAAGCATTTGAAGGGAACTTTTCAAACACTGTTGAATGCTTTAATGATGTCATAGCTCTCCAACAGAGGCAAAATCCTCCACATCTCTAAATATCTTCATTTGGGTTTTCTGCAATATGCATTGGCCTGGTTTTATTCTGCACTCTCTCCCTGTCTGCCTTTTGGTTGCTCTAAACACCGTATTTGGGCTTAAGAGAGTTTTAGCATCAGTCCTGCAGAGACACAGTATTTCTGACATGCATTTTTGAGCCATTTCAGCTGTTTAAGACATTTTCTGTCACTACACCAGCCTTCGTCGGCTTGATTTGGCTCTCCCATTTTTTTGGACAGTCTTTTGAATGCTTAAAGTTTAATGTTGTATACATCTGGAAAAAAAAAGTTCCCAAACTTCAAGGGGACCTGTGATTCAAACTGTCTGACTTGAGATGTTGTGAAGGAGGTCGTGAACATCTCTCAGTTGTATTTGGGAGCACTGGGAAATCGCTAGCCACTTGTGAAAGCTGAGTTGTGTTGCTGCATGTAAAGGAACCCATTCTTACTGTCATGTTGCACCGTATGTCGTTTATCAAACCTACAATCTGTGCATTTGTAAGCTTCACAGGAAATTTGTCACCCTCATGTGGAGCTGACTCAGTGTCTGGACTGAAAATCTTTGCCCGTGGAAGCACTCAGACCTGCTGCCGGTGCTTTCCTCCTCGCCCAAGTGAGCAGGCATTCATGTGAGGCTCCTCTCAGCAGCCCAGCGGTGCGTATTCATGGCCTGGGGGGTGATGCCCATGCAGCACATTCAGCCAAATGCTAGGTATAAAATACAGTGATCAACATTATATACCCCAGTGGGCTGTTTTGCTTTTGTCTACTTAAAAGTGGTGGCTTGAAGCGCCTCATCCCAGTCTGCTGGGGAATAAAAGTCCAAAGAAAGCCTTTGGGAAGAAGATCCCTCTGGCTCCCCCTCCAAAACATCTACTTTCATTACTTCATAGCTTTTCCTCTCCACACAGCTCCGTACCTTGGGATGTGGTTGTTCTGGGATTTATGTTTGGTGGTAGTGGATGGGTTTGAGTTTTTTATTTTGCCATTTGGAAGAGGGTTGGTTTTTGTTTTTTTTTTTTCTGTAGACGTGGAGGGTGGTGATACATATTCATGAAAGAAAAGTCTTTCACATTGCTCACATTGACAAAGACTTAGCTGTTTCACACAGCAAGCTGACTGGAATTGTGTGGGGCCTGCCTGACCAGATTAGAGCAAACAGCGAGCTTATTCCTCCACTCGTCAGGCCTCCCCTTCCTAACAATTTCCCCAATTGTCATTTTGACAAGGCTGTCATTAGGTGATGGCTTCTTTTGGCCATTTTCAGATAAAGATAATTTCCTTAACTTCCATTTTATTTGACAACAAGTAGTTTGGGAGAGAAAGGAAGTGCTTCAGTAGTTTATGGATTAAGGGTTTGTCACTTCAAAGGCATCTTTGATCTAAAAATATGTGCTGTACCAAATTCATTATGTCTTTCTTTTTCTTTTTTTTTAGGAACTTTTTAATTTATTGATCTGCCCCTCAATTATTCCCCTTTTTTTGCAGCCTGTAATGGTACATGGGATAGTAATGGTGAGAGGAAAGTCATGACCAGGGTGAAACAACAGGTGCTTTTGTTTGGCAGCCAGCACTGGCTCTATTGCAGATCTGCTTTTAGCCAGAGGGATGTGGTGGGATGGGTGTAGAGCTCAGTTCAAAACTGGAAGACAGAGAATGAGAATATTTTTCATAAGGAATAGCTTACTGCAGCCTTTCTGAAACTCTGGTTTATGTCTGTACTGCACTGAGAAATCCCAAACCTCATTCTAACAAATCAAACCAGGAAATATCTTTTCCTGGTCTGAAACTGGAATGTACCAGAGAGCACTAAGCCCAGCTTTGGACAGGGCAGGTGCAGCAGCTGCTGAGTAGGTTGCTTACCTGACCCCATCCACCTGAGGCATGCTCAAAGGTGGACTTGATCACCCTATGAGTCCCTTCCAGCTCAAGATATTCCATGATTGCTAGGTGGAGGTCAGAACAGGCAGATTTCTCTTTGGGTATGTGGTTAGCAGTGTTACAGGGATGTAATGGAGCTTTGCTGGGCTTTTGCAACCCCTGCTTCAGCTGTGTCAGACGCTGGCCTTAACTGCAACCCCTCCCCTGCTTTTTAGGGCTGACACAACTGTTCAGTGCTCTAGCAGTGTAAATCCATCACTGTGGCTCCCTTTTGCAGGCTTAGCTGAAACTGGGCTTTGTTCTGTATTAATATTAATATCTGTTCTACCTAATTACTTCAGCTTTCCCTCTCATGTTACCTCCGTATTATACCCTGCCTGCTAACCACCTCCTTGCTGCTGGAGGCTGTTCTTGATCCCATTTCTAAACAGAAGCAGTTCAGCTTCAGCTCTGGCTGTGGTAGCTGTGCAGAGGCAGGCTTTTTTTTTTTTTTTTTTTTGTCTTTCCCCCCTTTTGCCTGCTAATTGGCTGAGACCACCAGAATTTGGAGGACACAGATGTCACTGATAGTTTGCCTAGGGAGCACATTCATGCCCATCTGTTGCAGTCTAGAAGGCTGTTCATATATCCACAAGGCCTTCATTTAATTCTTGTCAGAAAGTAATGTAAATCCAGTTTACCTCAGAGGTCACAGCCAAGATTTATGCCAATGAGCCCCCTGCAATTTACACACACTGTAGTTGTATAGGATGAAAAGAAAGCCTTTCATGTTGGTGCATATTAACAAGAAAGCTTGCCTTAGGAGAGGCTTTTTGATTGAGGTTCTTCCTTATTTTAATACAGCCAATGCCAGTTGGGATATCCAGCTTTACCAAAAGAAAACATCTAATCTTTAAGCCAGAGAAGTAAACTAGCTAACTAAATAAATAAAGCCCCTAGCAAATCCTTTTTTTTTTTTTTTGTTGTTGTTGTTGTCACCATTGTTTTCAAACCATCTTTTCTCTTTCATGTGGCAAAGCCTCCCTATACTGAAAAGAAAGGTAAATGCTCTAGGAAAACACCAGCATGTGTGCACTGAAATAGTCAGGAAACTGAATTTGCTTTCTGTGGAAGATGATATTAACTCAGTTGTTGTCACCTTTGCAGAATTATTGTAAGCATACTTTCTTTTTGTTTGTTTGTTTTGTTTTATTCCCTCAATCTGCCAAGTAGAAAATAAAGTTGGGGCTGTTATTTTTGACACATTGGATGGGAAAGATTCCAGAAAGCTTGTGTTCAGATCTGCAGGAGGAAGAGCAGATGAGGGTGCTGTATGAGGTGCATGCTCTCTGTTACCTGCTAAAGGAAAAAAAACTGGCCTCAAAGTTCAACCACTCTTCTAGGGACAACCTTTTCTCATATTTTCAACCTCCCTATGGAAAGCAAGGGGAGACAAAATATAATATGGAATGAAGAGGAGACCATACCTTGGTCAGCTGCAGGAAAGGGTGCAGCCATGCTGCTTCTGTGTCATGATTTCACCTCCTTATTTAGCAAGTGACTATACCAATTATAAAAGCTCCCACCACAATGAGTGTTGCTTCACTGACCTCAGTAGGCCATGGTACACCCTGTGCTGCTGTGTGCAATCTTTGCATCGGGCAGTTAATTACTTGATTAGAACAAAGAGACTGGATTTCATAGAGGGGCAGGCAAGGATTTCTGCCCCAGCACATATCAAAAATGCTCTGCTGCCACATGCTGTTGGCATGGCTAAGATGTATGGGAAAGCCTCTTCCCTTCAGACTAGAGGGAAAAGCTGGAAGTGGTGGGGATGGTTGAATTGGAGAATAGCTGTTTAAAATGAATCACTCTGAAGTACTTGGGTTATTAAAATTGATGTAAGGGAAGGCAAAGTAGTAGACAGGTAGGTGTGCCAACAAGATTACTATGGACTTTCAGAGTTGGGTACCTCTGCTTGGAGTTCAGGAAATGTGGACATGGCACTTTGGGAGATAGTTTAATGGCCAAGGTGGTCTTAGGTTGACAGTTGGACTCAATTATCTCAGAGGTCTTTTCCAACCAAAATAATTCTATGATTCTTTAGGCCCAGTGTAGTTTGAGGGTGTTTGTTTCAGTTATACTGGCTCTGCTCAGAAGGGTCCTCCTCCCTTTTCTTCTTTCCTTTCACCTCGTTTTTTTCCAGCTGATGGATTTTACTTCAGAAAGCACTTTCGAAACTTACAGGAATGAAAATCAGTGTCATTTGCATGGTGTCATAATGACCAGAGTGGTTTGGGATTAGGAGGGAGGAGAGCAAGGCAGCCAAATGAAAACAGGGCTCAGATTCTAAGTTTCAGCATAGCACTTAAAATAATTAAAATGTTTATTTGAAAGTCAAAACAGGCTGGGCTATAAATAACTATCCATTCCTCGATTGATTGTGTTGAGTCCCAACCGAGAGCTCTGGGAATAAGGTTTATTTGCTCCCTGTTGGGATTAATCCATAAATGTAGTCTCCACATGGAACTCATCAGGTCTTTGCTTCCTCTTCATTAGTCTCCCTGGAACTGGAGGGTAGCCTGAATAAGATGAAAATTAGGATAATATATTTTCAGAGAGAAAAGGTCTGGTGATCTCTAATTTGTGTTTCAGCACCATAATGCTGTGGAAAATTTCCCAAATGATGTTGTGGGAGAAACCAAGGCTTGTTATCCTTGCCCTGTTTGAAGGTTGAATGCAGCAATTACATCTTCTTTTTTCTTAAAGCCTCCAAAGCTAATTGCAGTCTTAAACTAGCTAGATTGACTCCCAGGCTGCCTTCTATCCACAGCAGAACTTAAAATTCCTTTCTCTTGACAAATCTTTTGGTCTTCTAGCCCAGGGGCTCTGAAATGTCACAGTATGGCCCATTTCTTATTAAAGAGATCATTTCACTGTAGCCCACCCAATTCCTCCCTCCTTGTTCTGAAGCCCAGCTCCGATTAGAAGGCTACACTTAACCACACTTTCTCACCCCCTGAGACCTTTGTAAATTTTTTTCACCATATTTAATGCAAGAATTTGATTAATTCCTAATATTTTAATGCAGGCTTCAACCAGAAATAGCAGGTGTTTTTTTTTTTTTTTCAGCATTTCTCTTTTAAATGACATCAAAACACTCTGTGGCCAAAGCTGAAGTAATAGAGCTGTCGTGTCACCAGAAAAATATGCTCAAGTCCTCAGTTGGATGTAAAATTGTTTTAATTATGAGGTTTGAAAGCATTTCTCAGCTCCTCCTTAGAAAGCACTTTTGTCCAGACCGTTTTGCAGCATATCAGCTGCAATTTTTCTCACTTCAAAACTGTCACCCCCTTAAAGTCCTGCTTGTTAGGATTTAACGTGCTTTAAGAAAGCTAATTAGTAACCACTGAGAGGACTTTAAAAGCCTCTACAAGTTTTTGCTGGTTCTGCTGTTGGGCTTTAGTCTCAAGTCCTGCCTTTACCCCAGGTTTGTAAGCTGTGTGCTTGGTTATTTTCCCATCCCAGCTGTCACTCAGTGCTCCAGCTGTCACAAAACACAACTTACAAAGTGGCATCTGTGTAAAGGATGCTGCTGTCGTTTAAAGCTCTACGCTGCGTTTTAAGCTGATTTTATGATGCGAGTCATTGCCCCTCGTGATGAGTCTCCAAAGGCTGCCTTCCTTCAGTGTACTAATGTACAGTTTATTGCACTTTTCTCTCTACTTCCAGCACTTTGTGGTTGCTGCTGTTGTAAATCAGCATTTATTACTCTAAGCTTGCTGTTTATTCAGAAAGAAAAAAAAAATGCACTCGAAGAAAAATGTCTGGCTTGCTGACATTCATCTGTCACTGTTATGGATCTGGCAGTTTCCTGGTGAGTTAAATCTTTACCATCCTAGGAAGCCAAGTGCTGTACTTCTGCACTCATTGAAGCTTCCCCGCTAAGCCCCAGCAGTTCTTTGTGAGACCTGCAGTCTGTGTGGCTCACAAAGACACGGGGCCCTCCTGCTTGCAGTAAAGACCCAGCCTGGCCGTCAGTCTTATTTCCAAGACCTATTTTGGGCTCTGGACTGCAACTTAGATAAGTTGTGCTGTATCTGTAAGCTCCCTTGGCTGCTCCTAATGACATGTTGTTTGGTGTGAAGGCAACTTGTTTGCTTCAGTGCATCTTCAGAGGAAATTGTGCTTATGAACAAGTCTTTACCAGGGCTGAAAGGGCAGCTGAATGCAGGCTTTCTCCCACACACTTCTACATGCTTTTAGCATATAATGGTCCGGGTTGGATGGGACCTTAACAGGTCATCTCATGCAACCCCCTTGAAGCAGTGTCCTCCTCTTGGTTGGACTAATGATCAGAGTGTATCTGAGATGTGTATCTGCTCAGTGATTACTAAAGAGGACTCCCTAGAAAATGAGATTTTTGAGAAATCAATTAGACAAAGGACTGGAGTCGAGGCCAGATGGCAGGGATGCTTCATCCCAACCTGGGAGGTACTCCTGGGACGGCTGCACACTCCTTCCCGCAGGGCTGGGTAATCAGAGAAATCAATTAGCAGATGTCAGTGCAGCTACCAGAGCAAGCAACACTAGCATAGGTGTGTTACTGTGATTGTAGCAGAGGAAGCTGCATTGCTTTCCCCGGGGATAACCAGCATCTGAATCAGCTTTTCTAGACAGGGTGGGAGGAGAGGACTCTGCATTTCCCCAGAGTCTGCTTTCTGGGTGTTGTCACCAGGTTCAGCCCTTGCTGACGTGGAGGTGCTTAGGGAGAAAGGATCTTTGTGAACTAGGATATAGATTACGACCTTATGCTGTGGGCAAGTCCCATCAGTGTGGTAGATTTTAGTCGAATGACCTTTGTCAGCAACAGATAGTTCAGCCCCATTCCCTGGGTGGACTTTGGACCATGCTGTAGCTGTCGTTGGCCCCATCTCTCTTGATCCTGATGGGAACCCTCTGCCTGGTCCATCCCTTTGCCATGCAGGGGGTGATCACAGCACCCCAGCAGCAGCACCCACCTGGCTTAAACCCTATGGGATGTTGCCCTGTGTGGGGTGGCCCTGCTTACTCTTACTTGGAGCTTAAAAAGATGGAGAGCCCTTTCTGGATTTTCCTTCTACTTCATTTTTTAATATCCTGGGTCAGGATGGGCAGAAGATCCAGGGGAGGCCTTCACCTCTAAATTCTGCATTTGTGGCCTTCTTTTAACTTTGCCTTGTTTAGGAGTTGTTGATACACAGTCCCTGAACACACTTATAAATCTTCCTCCAGGAAGGCATTTATCATGCAAAAGCAACAGTAGAAAATGAAGGTGGAATTATGAACTTGGGCAGAGCCTTGAAGGGGAGGGAAAACAGCCAAAATCCCACCTCAGTGTTTTGTTAGAGAGGAGAGCTAAACCTGAGTGCAGACTTTAGCTTGTGCTTATTATAAGGACTCTGACCTGTATTGTGTGTTTTACTTGATTGTTTTTCCTGGTGGCTTCATTTTTTAGCAGCTTTTTGATCACAGAGTTGGTTGACTGAGAATCACGACCAGAGCAGCAAAACCTTGCTGTTCCTCAGAGCATCTTTTCTCTTTATGGGCTTTTGGTATGCATTCGTTGATAGGGTAGACATCTCACAGACCCTGAGGAGCATGGCTTCACAGCACCTGAGGTTTCTAGCTGTCCACTGAGATACCCAGCAAACAGCGCTGACCTCAGATGGTATCTCTCTTCCTCTCATGTATGTGATGAGTAGAAACAAGTGTGTGTGACTTGACATCACCAAGACATCAAGAGCAGCCCTAAGAACGGAAGCTAGCTTTGTTTTGGTTGCCTACCCTGCTCTCCAGTTGTTCTTATGTGCCTGTGCTCCTGCCCTCAGTCTCCCTTTTATGGCTGCTTTTTAAATGTCTTCTTTCTCTGGCATTTGTCTGCAGAGTCAGTCGCAGCCCTGCTGACTAGCTCCTGCCTCCAGGCTCTTTGCTGATCAATCCCATCTTTTTGCCCTGCTCCACCTGCCCTTCCACGGCAGGCTCTCTGATCCTCTCTGCTTTCGCATGAGTGCATCTCTTTTGCCCTCTGCTTTTCAATCTGGCAGCCTGCTCTTGCTTGGTGCTGTTGAGAACACAGGCTTTCTGCCACCAGCCCTGAGATCCAACCATCCCAGAGCTGCTAGAGAAAGGAAAAAAAGCTGCCTGGAAATTTAGCTGCTAAAACGTGAATTGTTTGAAGTCAGCATCTGTGTTCCTTTGCACCCTCCTCTCCTCTTTTGCAGCCGTGGTTTCCTCAGTTTTAGAAGTGTTGCTGCCTACGTTGCTTCAAACTGTTGGAGAACTTTTCCAAATTAAAGTGTCACCAAATCGGTGGAAGAAAAAAAAATACCCCAAAGTATTTCATGCTTCATTTTTGAGAGCTGCTCAAGAGTTTTGGCAGACGCTGAGCCAGATACATAGGATGGAAACTGGGGGGAGTGAGGTTATTCTATATTGCTGTTGGCAATGTCCTAAGCACCTGGAGGATTTGGGCTCAATCACCTTAGAGGTCTTTTCTAACCGAAAAAATTCTATGATTCTATGACTTGCAGTAGAAAAATTATGGCAGGCCAGGCAGCTGAGTGAATGCACAGATAAAAGCAGTCCAAGCAGATGCTGGCAGACTTCTGCTACCAGGGACTTCCCTCAGAATGACTCTGGTAACTGGGAAGGATTTGATGTTGGTACACTGCACATCAAGTGTGAGTTGCTCAATGGTGAGCAGATGAGTCTGGCTGCTACCAGCCGATCTCATCCCACAGCCTTGACAAGCAGGCTCCTTCAAAGACCAGTTTTGCTCCACTACCTTCACCAAACCATGGCAGGATGCTGTGTTACCTGGCTAGTGTAAGAGGAGGGGAGGGAGCCATGTGCTCCCGTGCCCCAGGGTAACAGTGATAGCCCCCGCGGTGTGGTCCTCCACCCGCGCACGGCTCTGCCATTCAATCCTGGCTAACAGCGTGCGACAGCCTGAGCCTCCCAGGTGCACAGGGCTTCAGCACAGCCTGGCTGGTCACTTCCCTGCTTGGGCTTTCGTGGCTCCATTGAAGAGCCCGTCCTTTCTCCCTGGCACCTCGGAGAGGTTCACCTCGCACAGTTTGTCCCCGAGACCCTGCAGTCATTTCACACACTCCTCTAATCTCCAGGGTTTGCAGACAGCTCCAAGGCTGTCATGTATTTTCATGTATTTCCCCTATTATTTCTCCCTGCTTGAGCCTTTCAGATAATTGATGATACTTTAGTTAATCATTTTCCCCCTCCTTTGTTCACCAGGTACCTCAGCCTTGAAGGGATCCTTTTCATTTAGAATCCGTGTCTTCTCTTAAGTAATTGATCACCGTGCACCCGGGGACACCCAATTCACAGCCGAGCGGGATCAGCCTTCATGAATAATCAAGCCGCCGCCGCCGCGCTGCTGCAGGAGTGCAAGCGAGCTCTGGATGCTCTCCTGTCAGCACAGCCTGGCACGGCAGAAGAAGATCAGCAACAATACCAGCAATGCCAAGGTGAGGTCCCCAGGAGAGGTGGCAGGACCATGACGGCAGCCACCAGCCCTCAGCCCTGCCCTATTTTTCTTCTTCTCCTGGCAGATGAGTGTCAAGAGATGCCTGGATTTCGAGGCCATGAATGGGATGTGGGCTACAGGCAGCCAGGGAAAGAAGTCCACTTTGTTGAAGTGAATTGCTGTCAGTTCTAATTTTAGGCTTCAGTAAACATGAGGCTGTAAGGAACAGTTTAGTTTGGGGAGAACAATGCCCAAAAGTTTGCTGATGCACATAAATTTCAGTTATTAAAAAAAAAAAAAAGAGGAAAGAAAGAAAAGAAAAAAAAAAAAAAAGGATGCAACTTCTGAATAAGGGCACATATTTCCTCTCCTTTCACAGGAACTGGGGGAGGGCCCTTTCTGTTTGTCAGCTTCTTCTCATATATTAAAGAGCTCATTACCTGAATCTTTATCTTGTAAAATGTGTGTGACCTCTATAAGTGGTGTCCAAAGGAAAAAACAATAAAACAAAACAACTTGCAATATCCCTCTTGAAAAGAAAATCCATGCTGGCTAATGGCTGGAATAAATAACCAGGAAAGGAAGGAGTATTTAATGAGGGCTGTAATAGAGGGTTCTTCATCTGTTTTAACACTGATATTACCTGCTGGAAAACCAGCATTTATTTTGGTGTTGCCCACTACATGCCCTGGTGCTTTGAGAGTGGTTTGTAAATCTCAGTGGTCTTTTCCAAAGTTTTCAAAACAATTCTATGATTCTGTGATTCTATGAATCCTTGATTCTCTGAATCTCTGATTCTATAATTCTCTGTCTTAATTCCAGATTCTCTGAATCTATAATTCTATGATCCTATAATTCTCTGGTTCTATGTCTTAATTCCAGTGGAAATCCACTTCTTTTCAAACACAGAAGGGTGTAATACACTGGGTTCAGTTTCCCCTAGGTTCACATTTCCAGAGGGCTACATAACTTCATTGCCACAGCTTTTTCAGTCACAAAATAAAAGCCACATTTGAATTGCTGAACTTGTTTGAGTGACACCTTTTTAGCACAGGGTAGGGAGGTTATGTGCTCCTTCTGCCACATGCAAAAATAACTTTTATCATTACACAAGAATGTAGTAGCAGATAAAGGTGAAATTTCTGGGGAGGGGGAAAAAAAACAAAGGCATTAACAAAAACCCAGAAACCCCTCTCTCTTCATGTGGAGGCTTTCCTTTGCGTGACACATCTGCCTGCTTTCCAGTTTGGTGTTAATAATGTTTAGTTTTGCTTTGCATGAGTGCCTCAGCCCTAACGTTAATTTGATCTCTAAAATCCTTTGTTTGTCTCCGGGAGCAGAGCCGTTGAGAATATGTTTTTCTGACCATCCCTTTTCTTGCTGGGAGGTCAGCTGCCTTTTTCTGAAGCACCTAAGTCTGTTTGCAGTGCAGGGTGGTGTGTAAGTTTCTGTTATGGATACTAGAAGATTTTTTTTTTCTCTTCTCTTTTTGTTTTGTTTTGTTTTCAACAAAGGCTACTTTGTTTCCTCATCACAAATTCTTTTAAGTTTTATTATGGCTTCTCAGAATAGGCTCTTGAGCTCCTAATCAGGTAGCCCTTTCCCCCCCTCATCCTCCTCCCTCCTTTTCTCCTATTAAATGCCACAAAGTATGAGAAATAATCAGTTTAGTTCCAGATAAGGTAAATCAGTGCCCTTATAATCACTCGATTAGACATGGTCCTTCAGGTAAACCGCTTCAGGAAATGGGCGATCAGAGCCTGAAGTGATGCTCGGGCTTTTCCGAGGGCCGTGTTCCCATCAGCTGAAAGAAAAATACCCAGCAGCGGGGCGGTGACAGCGACATTAATAACTGCTGGGGCTCTCTGCCCGGGGAAGTAAGGCAGGGCCTCGCAGGTCGGCTCCCGGCTTCGGGGGGACCCTCCCAGCCTAGGGGCGGAGGGGGCTTCTTTGCCCCCCTCTCCTCCCGGGGCTGCCTTTGTTTGCCCCAGCTTTCTCAGACCAGGCGCAGGGGGAACTGAGAGCCAAACACATATAAACGGGTGTTAGATGGGTCTGGAGAGCTTTTTTGTTTCTTTTTAGACTGCAGATCGTTCCAATCAACTTCTGTGCCAGTTCAGCCTTCATTAATTAATGAATTTATATTGCCTGTGGTGAGAAGAGCTCTGTTAAAAGCGTACACTCTAGTCCTGGGAGTTGGATTTAGCTGAAATCTTCAGGACTGTTCACATCAGCTTCCCAACTGGTTGATGTCACCAGTGGATGTATTCTTTGTTCTTTAGTGCACCAAGTACTGGAAAGTAGGAACCAGAAAACAGCAACAGTATATAGCAACAGTATATAGCAACAGTAGCTATATGCTTTAGAGAGAACACCAACAGCCATGTAATCCCACTGGTTATTTTCATAGCTGTCTGATGGGATCAGATGAGGAAAAGTGCTTGCTGTGACTGCCTTCAGGCCCCTTCCATCTTCCTTTGGAAAAGATTTTGGGAAGCTTACTCTTCCTCCTACATGAGGGGGTAAAATCTTCTGTCCATCATTTTCCATTCTTTGTGATGAGATGTGTGTCCCTGCTCCTGCACTGATTTTTGTAGTGAGAGATGTAAGGGTGGGAGCACAACCTCCTTTCCCCTCCATCCACCTTCCCACAGAATGACCACCATGGCCAGGACTTGGCCACTTGGCTGTAGCATGAAGGGCTGAGCCCCACCAGACACCACTTCAGAAGGGCAGGGAAATGTGGCTGCTTGTGAAGCTGGGATGGGTAATGGGCAGCATGTCCAGAATTGCAACAAGTGAGAAAATATGGATTAGACAAAGTGATTATCTTTTTAAAGATGACTCATTGGAAAAAGGGGTCTTAAATATCCAACTTCCCACTTTTTCCTGGAAAAAACTGTACTGGTGAATGCACTGTGATATGAGCATGACATAGACTTTTCATGTAGTAATTTAGTGATTTTTCTACAGTCATTCCCTAAAGGACTGATTAAAAAATATGTAGTCATACATTTATTGCACTGCCTCGTTAAAGTGGTCTCTGAGTAGGGCTTTTTTTGTGGGGATTAATGGCCAGAAGGGTCTAGATCTGCAGCTGATGATCACCATTAACCCCATCTGGTCAATAATCCTTGTTAATCCACTTTCATTGGCCATTTTAGAGTCTGCCCAGCCGAGTGGTTAGCACAGCACAGCTTCACCCCTCTTCCAAGGAAAATGAAAGTGTGGGCTGCAGCTGAAAGGAAGGGACAAATCCAAGCTCAGATCTCGAGCTGTGTGCTCCTGCTAGCAGCTGTGTCTTTAGTTTGGTCAGGTTGGAGGTCCAGCTGAAGCCAATGGTTATGTGACGAGAAAGGCCAGGCTGAGGAAGTGTCAGCCCATGGGCCAAACTGTGCTTTTGCCTTGCAAGCTCTGGCACATTGCTGGAGGATGAGAGGCCTGGTGTGAGAGCTGGAAGAACTTTAAAAAATACTTGTACTATGAGTCCATTGTGCCTGGCCTTTCCAGTGCTTTGGGCATGGTTTGGAAGCCCCTGGGTGAAAGGTGTGAGAACTGGAATTTCCATGCAGCTTCATGTTGGCCATGCCTGGGTAGGAGCATGTCTGGACCAAGGGCACCTTCTCCTAACTTCTTTTTAATCTACAGTGACTGCTTTGAGAGGAGGTTGGGTAACACAGCTTTTAAACTGAATTATCAGTCAAACAATCATTCTCCAAAGCATATGCCTATTATTCACCATATCCTTCTAGAGCTTTGTCTAACTGCTTTACCTCCCAGTTTGGATGTGGCTTTTCAAGGTGGCTCTGCCACTGTCACCAGCAAGCCCTGAACAAGGGAGGCAAGTCCTCTGTGCTGTTGGCCCCATTTGTTCTGCCAGGAGTCCTCTCCTCACACAGGGGAACAGGTTACCTCCTGTCTTGGAGTAGCTCTTCACGCTCAGGCAACCACCAGCCGGTGTGACTTCCTGCTAAAAGCCTTTCTAATGGCTGGTGGCTCCCATTTACCTGCAGGGCAGAGCAGCCAAGGGTGACTGATGACAGGCAGGCTCACCTTCCCTCCCAGTGAAGCTGGTGGCAATTGGTCAGAGCTGGTAGCAACTGGGAGAAGGTCCAAGAGGGAGGGGAGGTGTGCTTTTTGCAGGGTAGGTGCTCTCATAAGTGTTGCAGCTGAACTTGCTGCAATATCTTTACCTGCTCTTTGACCTTTTCAGCTTTGCTTCCTGAGGACTTGAGGACTCTTCTGGAGGAGGCAAAAGAAATGAAGTGGCCCTTTGTGCCAGAGAAGTGGCAATACAAACAAGACCTTGGCCCAGAAGACAAAACAAACCTGCAAGATATGATCAGCGCGAGGCTCCCTGATCTGCTGGTATGAAGTTCAACACACCTGCTGTGTAAAAAATCCCACTGAGGTGCTTGGGGGTGCACAGAGCCCCTGTAGGTTGTACCACCTGTGCATTTAGGGCCTTGTTTTTCTGCACAGTGGCAGCAGTGGGTGAGGAACTGCTTGGCAAGCAGAGGTAAGCAAGGCTGTGGTGGGATGGAGCTGCTCACAGCAGCCAAAAGGCTGAAGCAGAGATGGGACTTTTATTTGGTTTTGGTCTTCAGAGAAGAGAGGGACCCAGAAGCTACGTATAGTTTCTGGTTATTTTCATTAAAGTTGAAGTAACACATGTGAAACATTGTTTCTTCCTCCTTGTGAGGTAGCTCAACTGCCATCTTCCAAGAGAAGGAAAGTCCTGCCCTACGCTGCCACTGCAGCCAAGGCAAGGTTGTAAGATTGGTAGGAGCTCTGCTGTGGGGTCAGGCTTCTGGGCTGTTACCTCCAGAGCTCACAGTTCATGGCTATGCAACACCATGCAAGGCTGGTTGGGCATCTTGCTGGCACCTGCAGCTTTATCTGCTATGCCAGTGCAGGGAAGATAAAATGGATTCATCTGATGAAGTTTTGAGTGTGTCCAAGTGTTTGGCTACCACTGTGAGGAAAAAAGTGCCCAAAGAGTAATGACAATAACATTGCAGAGTAGAGGTCGATGGCTGTGCCTCATCTAGAGGTATACAGGGATTGCCCATGCATTGAGCACCTTGGAGAACAACTGTCTTGGTCATTGAAACATGCAGTGATGTCTTTGCATTCATGCCCTTTCTGCTCACTTTCTTGCTCAGCTCAGGCTAGTTTGGACACTTGCTTTGTCCCTTCCTCTGATGAGTGAAGGATACTTGGCTGTGTAAGGAGTTACAGGATCCAAATGGTTCTTAGAGATCCAAATGAGTTTGAGCTTAAAAATTAGAGAGCAGCAAGACAGTGGACTGCTTTTAGCTCTTTTGATTCTTTCAGAGGCTTGGCAGACATGTAGCAGAAGGCTCCTTTTCAATGACAAACACAATATCTAAGCTAATGAGCATCCTTTGGCAGGACACATGTAAAGATGAGTTTGGAGAGGTTCTGGTGGTTGGGTTTTTTTATTTTTTTGCTTGATATGGTTCATGTCTGAAGCAAACGCAGTCCCATTCCTCATGGGAAGGGGCAGTCTGGCCTGAAAATCCAGGGTGGGGGAGCTGAAATCCCTGCTGAAATCCCAGCTGCAAAACTGCTGTTAACTCCGAGGTGGCCAGGAGATTCTACCTGCTTCAGAGAGTGCCCTGCCCAAGTAAGTCCAGCAGATTTTGTCTGGGGACAGCAATGGCTTTGACTAGCAATGAGAAGCTCAGAAAAACCAGAGCTGGGAGGTGTCAGCCCCAACATCCCCAGTTGCAGGGACACTGAATTCGCTTGGGGTATTTCTTTTCTTTTTCTCTTTGGTGTGTGTGGCCTCAGACAGAAATTTATGGCGGAGGTTGACCTCCTTTACAATCCCCGCGCGGCTCCCTAACTTGGGAGCGTTTGTCTGCTCTCTCCCAGGACAAACACCTGCAGTAAACTCCCTGAGAGACCTGGCTAGATGGGAGATTAATGTGGCTGTAATAGTGGAGCAGTGTTTGCAGCATTATGCCCTCTCCCCAGGTAGATGGATCTTTTCTGAGATGATACCAATTATTTATTGCTGAAACATCTGTTGATAACTGCAGCTGCCCTTGTTAAACAAAGCATATCATGGGGTCACAGACTATAGGGACCTAAAATCCTGCCTCATGCTAGTTTTAGACTATTCACCCACACCCCCTGAAGTCTGTTGGTTGCTGTTGTCCTCAATGTTCCATCCTGTGGTTGAAAATACTTTGTGAACGTTGTGCTGCCTTTCCCCATGTGCTTTGAAGTATTATTTCATCTTCCTTGGTAATTTATATTCCAGTGTCATTGTACCATGGGAAAAAGGGAAAACCTTTTTTGTTTTCCATTTAATTGTAGATAGACTGACATTTTGACCTGTATTATTAGTATTAGTCAGGAAAAGGGATTTTTTTTCCCTTCATCCATTCCTTCTCCCTACCCTACTCTTTTTTTTTTTTTTTAATAAAATTTCAAGGCTGCTTCAGTTCTTTGAATAAAAAGCTGGGGAGGCGAGGGGGGAATGTGACTGAAGAGAACTGATTACAGTGTGATGAGGAAAGATAAAAGTCTGAGCAACTTTTTTCTTCTTTTTTTTTTTTTTTCCATGAGGGACAGAAGAATAATTTAATTCCCTGGAGGAAAAAAAAAAACCACAAACCAAGTCTTTGTGGATTGATTGTTCAGAAAAAAGCTTTTAAAATTTTTCATCTCTGTTTATTTTAATTTGCCATGCTTAGAATAAGCTCATAAACCGTAATTCATTACATTTAAAAAGTGCTTTGAGATCCCTCAATGAAAGGCACTTCATTACCATAACACCCCAGTGGTGTTCCAAGGAGGCAGAGCTGCCTACCAGGGCTCACCACGAGGATGTTTTACTCTGTGAGTAGGCTCAAAAGCTCCAGGAGACCAGTGCAATGAGTAAGAGGATTAAGCTCTGGCTTCAAGGGTTTGCCTTAGTGTTGCACTTTCAGAAGTAGGATACCCAAGGCTGGTGGCTGTGTGTTGGTTTGACACATCAAGAAGGGGAAGCCACCTGCACCCTTTTAAAGTGCCCCTCTTGTGCTTTGCTGTGGGATGCTCATTACTGCTGCAGGCTGGAAGGCTCAGCTAAAGCAGCCTGGGGTGGGGACAGAGAGTAGGGGCTTTCCTCATTACTCACTTGCTGCAGCCTTGGTTCAGTGGGAGCTCTGGGCAGATTTTGGAAATGTACACAAACTTTTCTCTATTTTCCCTTCTCTCTCTCCACTAGATCATAGAATTGTGTTGGTTGGAAAAACCAAAACTAAGGTCATTGAATCCAACCATCAACCTAAGACCACCATGGCCATCAAACCATGTCCTGAGTGCAATGTCCACACGTTTCTTGAGGCCCTGCAGGGATGGTGGCTCCACCAACTCCCTGGGCAGTCTATTCCAATGCCTGACCACTCTTTCAGGACAAAAAATATTCCCAATAGTCAGTCTAAACTTCTAAATGTCTAGATGAAATTACTGAACCTCCATGGGGATTTTAAGGCAACGAATTTACTGCAGTCCTTGAGGCAAAGCAGCACTTCTGGTTTTACAGAATCTCTGTGTCTTACAGAAGTTGAAGTTTGGGGGTTTGGGTTGTTTTGTTGTTTGTTTTTTTTTTCACTGCCAAGCTCAACATCCTGTTTTCCACGTTTCCCTGGCAGGTTTTAAGAAAGCCTCCCTGCTGGCTATCAAACCAAGGCCATCCTGCAGCCTCTTTGGTGGGAATCTGCAGTAAGGTTTGAGGGTGATACCAAACCACTCTGCTCTGCCCTAGTGAGGCCACAGCTGGAGAACTGGGTCCAGTTCTGGGCTCACCAGTTCAAGAGAGTCAGGAAACTACTGGAGAGAGTCTAGCACAGGCTACAAAGATGCTGAAGGGTGTGCATCTGTGGGGTTTAGACTGGGACTGCAGATCCAAAAGGGAGGCTGCCCGGGATTACCCTTCCTGCAGATCGTCACTATCCCAGGGGATGGAAATCACCTTCTTGCTCTGTGACCAGCCAATAGAGGGCAACATGCCCATGTTCACATAGGCTGTGATCCCACAAACCCTGTGCTGGGTTTCATTGAAGGACCATTCAGTGCACACAAGTAGGATGACTGACACCACAGTAACATTTTAATTTTGTAATTCTTTTGCAAGATCAGAGCCATTGTAAGGGTGTGGGGCTTCACTTGACTTTTATCATACGTATCCACAGTTCCTGCAGCCAGGCTCAGGCATTCAGCCATGGATGGATGAGGGTCTGGGGATCAGGTACAGTGCAAATACAAAAGGAAAGCCCCCAGCAGTAGCCTTCCTGCAGGTCCCTCTGCAGGGAGCTGTGCAGGCTGATCCTGTGGATGGGGGCGCATGGATCCTGGTCCTAGTGGCACAGAATCCCATGGGACTTACTGGGAATATTGAAAAGAGTAGAAAATAAGGCCCTGCAGCCCTTGGCTAATTACATGCTGATCGATTGCCATTAGGGAAATCAATCCGAGGGACATTCCCTAACTACCCTTAGGGGTGTGTGTGTGGCACTTGAGAGCTGGGATCCTTTGAAAAAGAACTAAAGGAGGGGGCTGAGGATTTAGTTTTCTCCTCCTTCTAACTGTTGGTGTGGTAACAGGAGAATTAAAGCCCTAAATTGCAGCCCTGGGATCTTGGTTGTTCAGGCTGACCTTTTGCTACCTGCCTCATAAGAGCTCTTCTTGGGTGATCCCAGTGAAACTAAGAGTGGTGCAAGGGAGAGCTATGGCTGTGAGCTCAGCCCAAGAGGGAATCTGTGGCACCCCAGCCTCCCTTAACTGTGCAATTTCTGACACTTTGTAAATGAGAAGTATCGAAGATCCTTCAGCTGTCCAAGGTGACTGCCCAGGTTGCTGCCAGCACCTCTGTCTTTAGCTGCACGTGGGGGAAAATGACAGCAGAATGTATGTGGAGCACCAAATGAAAGAATAGGAAGTCTGATCCAGGGGGTCTGTAAGGTTGTTGATTCACTTTGTGCATCAGGAGTGGGATTTCCCCCTCTCAGGTGCAGTTTCATGGAGTATTTCCTCCCTGAAAAAGACTTTAAATGTTGTGTTACTGAGACTGCTGTGAGTTCCTTCCAAATTAAACCTATTCCTAACAGAACTGACATTTTGAGGACACAGATTTAGGGAACAGGCTTTGGGATTTTTAGCTGATTATAATGACCTTGATGTCACTCTCTCAGGAGGGTTCTGTGACTGGCATTTAGCAATTTTTTAGTATTAAAATATCCCTTCAAAAGAGAATTTTAATGTACCACAGGGAATTGCCAGAATGGTTTAGATATAGTCTGGGTCTTGAGCACAGCAGGACAAATCAGGGACACAAAATGATTGTTGCAGCTCTCCTTGGTAAGAATTAAGACCAGATAGTCCTGCAGCTCATTGCATCGCCAAGCCCCTGGTGCCTTCTCAGATACACAAGGCCCCCAGGGACTCCCCCTCTGGTACTTTCTCAGTTGGTGAGAAGATGTGGTCAGTTGTAAAAGCCTGACCCATTCTGTAGTGTTTTGAGCTGCTAATAATGGACCTAATGCTGCTGCCATTGAATATAAACACCCAACTCTCTGTTGCCTTCAGGATGAATAACTTCAGCTAATTAACAGCTTCAGAAGCTGAAGCCACTAAATGGGGTTCTCCGCTGCTCTGAGTGGAGAGGGAAGTGTCTGGGAGCTTCTTGTTCCTCACTCTGCAGCTATTTACTGCCCAACTCCACTGCCCTGAGGTTCAAGTGTGCCTGCACCTCATGGACACGCTTTCTGCTGCCCATCCCAGAGGTGGTAGGAGGCTTAATTCCTTGTTATTTGTGGAGTGGGCTCTGATTGCCAGCTGAAAGGCAGGGATTGATAGAGAAGTCCCGTGCAGTGACAGCAGCTTTGGTGTCTTGGAAAGACAAGCTTTGCTAACAGTGCGTGGGGTAAAAGGGTGAAAGACTTCAGCCAAATCCATTGGTGTTGTGATTCTCTGTTTAATCTGACAGGGGATGAACGGAGGGGGAAAGAAAACTGGGCAATTTGTTAGGGTTCAGTGGAGTGCTAACTAGGAGCAGTGCTTGGGAGAGAACTAAAGCACCTGGGTGGACACGCTGCTGAAACTCCTGCCTCATGCACAGAATCAGAAAGTCTTTGTGGGCTGCTTTTGGGTTTGGGGTTTAAGATTTTAAACCCCAAAACCAGTTGCAGTTGAGGCAAAGACTGCGTAAGTCTGAGACAAATGGAGATAAGCAAAAGTAGAAATCCAGAGTGTCTGCAAAACTGCAGAGACACCCTGAAAATGCAATGATTCCTGCCCTTGCTTTCTAACCTTGCCGCTTGCTGAGGTGTTTTTCCAAAGGGGACCCTCTAGAGCCCGCAGGCTGGGGCAAGGGGGATTGCCTCCGGGATCTTCTCTTTATAAAGAAGGCAGAGAGAGTGGATTAAATCAATATTTCATTTATTTGGGCTTGTAATTCCTCTTACATCAGCTGCCACATAAAGATTTTCCCCTACTTTCTTCCCCTCCTCCTCGTCCTCATTTACTATGCACCAATAATTTCCCTTTGACGCTTTCCTGCCAGTCCTAGTGCCAGATGGCCCCAGTTCTGAGCTTCTCCCCTCTCTTGGGAGCAGCCTCCATTGTCAATGCAAAGGAGGCGTCGTGGCTTTGAACCCAAAGCTGGGACCCAAACTTCAGCCCTGGTGCGAGGAGGAGCTAACCCACTAATGCAGGAAACCATGCAAACAGCACACCCTCCCACTCAGCACCATTAAGGAAAGAACCCCTTCACTAAAGGGCTGTTTTGCATTTTCCCCAATGGTCCATGTATAGAAATCTGGTGCAAATTTAATTCTCTCACCACCTGATTCCACTTCCCAGCCGCGAGGTTCCCTTTGTGCCCTAAACTCAATTAGACATATGCATTTCACATCATGGACACAGATGTGAAAACAAAGTCTGCACCCACCTCGCTCTTTCTCTCCCTCTCTCTCTCTTTCTCTCTTTGTAGATGTGCCCACGTCAGTTTTAAAGCCATAAAGAGAGTGAGTAAATCTGTTTAGGACACCAGCCCCACTATGCGAACAAAGTGTCGGGCTGCAGCGAGCCCTGGCTGAGCTGCTGATTGTGTTGGGGTGGGCTGTGACAACTTGGATGTCAATGGAGTTTCCCCGGGGCTGGGCTGGGTGACAGGGAGCTGCCCTGGTTCGTTTCAAAGTGGCCTGGGGAGGGTGTTGGTGCGTGGTTTGGGTGCGTGCCTGGCACCTCTGCAAGAGCTGTAGGTGCTGAGGAATTTTCCAGCCACACGAGCTGGCAGGGAATGAAAGCAGCGGCTACGAATTTCCTGGTGTACTGCTCGGGATGGGGAGGGGACAGCACTGCAAAGGCTGACATCGAACCTTGTGTTGCTGTGTGCCACACAGCATGCAGCCCTGCCTTTGAACAAAAAAATCGCCCAGTTTCTCTCCCTGCTTTGACTTTTCTCCGTTTTTTGTCCATTTGGGTTTGGAGAGGGACACAAGAGGCTTGGGCATTGAGCGGAGAGTTAAATTATGCAGCTGCAAGACTGCCAAGCCCTTCAGAATGGGATGCCTCGTTTAGATTTTCCACAATGCTATTGAAGTGCTTATTTTCCTCCTGAAGAGACACAAACAGATGCAAACTTCTGTAAACACTTTAGAAATGAATTCAGTGAGTTTGGCCTCTCAGCAGTGCTCAATAGCTGACAGAAAAATGTCTAATTAGTGCAAGTGGAAATAATAGGGCCACTTGGATTCCTTCCATCCTCCTCCAAGTCTACTTTTCCTAGGAACTGAAAGGCTCTTTTGTTTGGTAGGTCACCCTCTCTCAGGCTTTTGTGCTCCCATCTATTAAAGGAAGAAGGGAAGGAAAAAAAATAGATTAGGCGATGCTCTGTGCTTAAATATATGGCCTGTTGATGAGCATTTCCAATGGCTGGTTTGCAGTGTCAGTTTACAGGTGCTTGGAGAGGGGGATTCCTCCATTGTTGGCCAGCACAAGCAGAGTTGTGCGTGCCTGCCTCCAGGAATCCTTTTCAAGTACCATCCTCTTAGAAAGCCCAAGCCAGGCTCAGGGAAAAAAAAAAAAAAAAGGAGAAAGGAAATGTATCCAAATCCTCCTGGCTGAAGTGTGAACAAGTGAGCAAGTGCTTGGGACAGTTCAGATCTGCAAGCTGCCTTCATCTGTATCCCATAGGCTCTTCTCCAAGCAGTTTGATGTGGGCACTCCTCAGAGGGTGGCTGTGCTGATCAGGATTGAGGAGTCTTGCTGTCAGGTTGTGGGGCTCTGAGCTAGAAGCAAAGGGAATAGAAATAAAGCTGGGGAGGAGTCCAAGAAGCCTGAGTGGTGCCTAAAGCAGATGCCTCTGCTTCTGCGTTTACACCAGGAGGGCAGGAGAAGGAGGCTGGTGCTAAATCAAAAATGGGAGAGAGTTGGCAACATGATGTTTTAGTGGGGATTTGGACAGTTCTCTTGGCAGTCTCTTGTCCTCTGATGATGCTATAGGGCCCCATCCTCCCTCCCCTGCATTGCTTTTACTCTGGTGTGAGTGGAGTTACTCACTGATGTGAATAAGATGAGAAACACATCCTTTTTCTGAGGAGGCTTTCTATGGTTGAAGGTGTTTTCTTTCTCTTGTGATTGACTACATCAGAAAGCAATCCTCGACCATTGCCAGCTCCCACATGTTCCAGCCAGGCTGGGCAGCAGGAAACTGGGCCTTCTGAGGCAGCATGAAGTGGCCATAAAAACCAGACAGGTCAGGGCATCCATGAGCTTCCATAGCTGGAGAGATGGGGCTTTCCTTACAGCTGATGGCTGTAGTTCAGGCAGCTGTCCCAGGGAAACAATAAGAGGATGCCATCATCCCCATCCTGACCACAAAACTCTAAAAAGGAGATCACCTGAATGTCGGTGTGTAGAAACATGTCCTTGTTCCACTGGCAAGGAATTATCAACCTCTACCCACCATGAGAAGGAATTGGTTTTCAGTAGATGTCCCCAGGTGTATGTGGACTTCTGCAACCATGATGAAGATGTGTACCTCCTCATGGCAGTCTTTGCTGGCCTTCTGTCCTCTTAACAGCATGCTTTGTCTGGCTAGTTCCTCAAATTGGTGTGATGGTTCAACCACTGTGGGAATCCAAGAGAGCCCATACAGACTTAATAGTCATTAAAGATGACCTGCAGGGCAAAAAAGAATCAGACTCTTGGCCTGTTTGCTTGTTTGTGGTGTACAAAGGAGTGGATGGCTTGAGCTCCACCTGGGACAATAGCTGCATTGACCTTTTCCAGTCTTCCCAGACTCATGTCTCCCTTTTAAACTTGCTTTTATTACTGTTTATAATCTGTTGGGCAGGATTTAAACTCAGGAACTGACCACCAAAACATGCAGTTCCAAAGAGAAATTTTTCAGGAAGGCTGAAATAGAAGGGCCAAAAAAAAAAACCCACCAGGGCTGATATCTACAGTTCAAACAAAATCAGTTTAAAAATAGAAACGTGGTCAGGAATAGCCACAATTAGAGGTTAGAATAAATCCTAGCTGATCCCTGCCACACAGAGTTTCTCCATTGTATCCATCAATACAAAAAGGAACATAAAGATTATAAAGTGAGTAGAAATTTTCGAGACAGCTTTTTAATTGCTAATGAATATTTGCTTCTTGACATGTTCAGTACTTAGAATCATAGAACTGTTTTGGTTGGAAAAGACCTCTAAGATCCTCAAGTCCAGCCATGGCCATTAAACCATAACCTGAAGTGCCATGTCTGTATGTTTTCTGAACGTTTCCAGGGATGGTGACTCCACCACCAACCTGGGCAGCCTGTTCCAATGCCTGACCACCATTTCAGGAAATAATTTTTTTCCTAATCCTTTCTGTAAAGCCGTGTAGCCACCTTACAGTGACTAATTAACTACGATCCCATCTGTTCTAAACTGGTAGGTGGACAGTAGGTTACTGAAGCTGAATATTTTCTGGAGACAGTTCCCAAAGCCTTTGGGAGATGAGTTTCTCCGTGGCTGCCCCACGACACTGGTATTCTTTGCAGGTTTATTTGAAAGCCTCCATCATGGTCAAGGACTGTGTAACGGCAACAGCTATTGTGTTCCTGATTGACCGCTTCCTGTATTGGATCGACGCCTCCAGAGAACTTCTCCAGATCACCAAGGGTCTGCACAAGCTGCAGCCCAGCACACCCATCAGCCCTCAGGTGCTCATCCGCCAGGCTCGCCTCTCTGTCAACACAGGTACCGCTCTCTTTCCTCAGCTCAAGCCCAATTAGTTGCTACTTGACTCTGAAGAAGACACTTTATCCCTTTCAGGGGATGACGTGCCTATGGCCCCGAGTACAGCCCACTCCCGGCCCCCTTGAGCCCTCCCAGCTCCTCTCACTAGCACAAAGGGGCTGGGATAAAGGGTTTCAGAAGCAAAAGCAGGAGAGAAAATTGTGAAAGGGTGTGGAAAATACTAATTGGAGCTTTTGTTCCTTAACAAATCTTCCCTGCTGGTTTCAAACAGGGATATCTGAATTGCTATCCTTCTGACCAAGGGCCATCAAAAAGTAAATTAGAATCCCAGCATTTTCTCTGCACTGTCCCAACTGCTTTTTTTTCGTTTGTTTTTAATATATCAGTGGGGCCACTTGACTATGCAAACAATGAAGCATGCAACCCCTCGAGGATAACCTGATTTCAAAAAAGATAAATTCCATCATTCCTATGGTGGGCAGCACCTGAAGGATTTTTAATGTGTCTGCCCACTGGGGAGAAAAAAGCAAAGCCAACAAACCTGCTCTGAAAACTCCAGCTGAGGGATATTTGCTTTGCAGTTCCCTGCATGGACATTTTTATTGTGGCCATGGACTTCTCCCATTGCCACAGTGTCTGGGTCCTGGCACACTCCAATTGATGATCCAGTTCAGCCAACCCTTACACTGCTTCCCTGGCTGGAGCAGCCTTCTGGAATTCAGCTGGAGAACCGAGACAAAAAGCAAGTTCAACATGACTCAGGCTGATCAAATTAGACCTTGAGGCATCTCCTGCAGCCCATCAAGCCTGCCGTGGGTGACTCCAGACACGCAACAAAACCTCTGAGCCGTGTGACAAGGGGCTGAAAGGCAAAATCTCCACTTTGTGTTGCTTACTGCATCCTTTCTCTGTATTTTTGGGCTATATATTCTGTGTTTAAGGTGGTTCTGAAAAGCTAGAATCTGAATCCTGCAGCAGCCCAAGGCATGGGAAGCAGCAGAGTGAGAAATGAATGTCTGGAGCCACCTGCCTATGCCAAGGGGCTCAAGTCTGCTCTGAAACCAATGTGCAGCCTTAGCCTCCCTCGTAAAAAGGAGGTGTCTGTTGTTTTCTCCTTGGGGTGGATTTACTGAAACCACTCTGTAGACCACGGGCAGCATGTACAGAAATATAGCAAGAATTCCAGAGCTTGACTCAGGGAAGACTTAGTTGGACAGTTTAGTCTAAGTGTGGACACACTGAAAATGCTGGGAAGAAGAATACAATTTCGTAGAATCATAGGATTGTTTTGGTTGGAAGAAAACTCCAAGATCATCCAGTCCAACCTTCAACCTAAACCACCACAGCCATTAAACCATGTCCCCAAATGCCACATCCACATGTTTCTTGAACACCTCCATGGCCAGTGACTCCACCACCTCCCTGGGCAGCCTGTTCCAATGCCTATTCCAATGTCTATTCCAACTTGCAGGGGCTTTCACTGATGAATGCCACATGATATATTTTTATATTAATTTTGTGTTGTTTTTTTTTTTTTTTAATCAGGTAAACTTCTAAAAGCTGAATATATCCTCAGCAGCCTAATTAGTGACAATGGAGCAAAGGTATGTAGAATCATAGCATCACAGAACTGTTGTGACTGGAAGAGACCTTCAGTATTGAGTCCATAGCCAAGTCCACCACTAAATCATGTTCCTCAGCACTACATCTATACATCTTTTAAATTCCTCCAGGCACGGTCACTCCACCACTGCCCTGGGTAGCAAATTTATTTCTTTTCTAATTTCTAGCTGCTGTTTTGGTGGGATTTTTGATATTAATTTTAACAGTCACACAAGCTTCACATACAGCCAACCTGACCTCAGTAATGACTCCTTCCATCATATTTCTCTTTTCTTCACTATTCTTGGCTAAAATGTGAAAACTACAGCTTTGGTTTGAAACGTCCCTAATTCAGCCTTGTATATCTTCAGTTGGACTTTATTTAGCCAATAAATAAGTTCAGGTTCCTCTACAACCATGACATTTAGATAATTTTAAAAGCCTATTCTGGGTTTTGTTTGTCTGTTCTTCATGTGAAACTCTCATACAAGAAGGACCTTAAGCAAAGTAGCAGCTGCCACTATTGGAGTAGAACTTAAGAAAGCTTAGTGATTGTGCTTCATATTCTGTTCTGAAATCCACGATAGGTTTGATAACAAAAGGCTTGGTGTAACTGCATTAACGTGCAAGCTTCTGTTTTAATCTTCACGAGGTACTGAGGTCTTCAGTTTTTCCAGTGCTTGGAAGTTTGTTGCTCTGCTGTATGTAGTGGTGACAGCAAAGATATCCCACCTTCATCCTTTTAACTGGTTGTTAGTGGAACTCTGTACAATGTTTACAGGCAGTAACCTTTGGTTACTTCACAGCAGAGGTTGCTTTTGCTGTGTAGCTGTCAATCAGGCTACATACCCATTAACTGTCTACTTAGATTCCTTAACACACTGTCCCTTTGTCACCTATCCGACTGTAACCAGCTGAATTCAGTGGGGAGAATCCTGTCAGTTTGCTGGGTTTTAGATTACTTTTGGAGGCTTAAAGTGACAGCAACACTTTCCATTCTCTACTGAGTGTTCCCCCCCTTTCTGCAGGTACCTGGCGATATGCCCAGGACAGCGACAGGATCCTCGTTCAGTCAGTCTGCTTACAAATCAGGGGACAGATTCTGCAGAAGCTTGGTGAGGCTTTTTCCAGTAAATGCCTGCTCAAGCTTTCCCCCTGCTTTATTTGTCTTTGCAGTCGAGCTTTAAAATGGCTTATGTCAGTGTTTTAGCTTGTGTGCAACACCTGCTTGATGCCCTCTGACAGAGCTGCAGAAGAGGAGCTGTACACCCATCTGTTTGTGGCAAGGACCTAGAGCCATGTACATATTAATGGATTCATAGAATGGTTTAGGCTGGAAGGAACTTTAAGATCACCTAGTTCCAGCACCTTCCCCTAGAGCAGGTTGCTCAAGGCCTCATCCAACCTGGCCTTGACCACCTCCAGGGAAGGGCATCCACAACCTCCCTGGGCAACCTATTGCAGTGTCTCCCCACCTTCACTGTAAAGAATTTCTTCCTAATCTCCAGTCTAAATCTGCCCTTTTCAAGCTTCAGTCCATTCTCTCTCTTCCTATCACTACAAGCCCTTGTAAAAAGTCCCTTCCTGGCTTTCTTGTAGCACCCCTTCATGTTAGAAATTACAATTTTGTTACTAATCTTTCCACTTCCATTTCACTCTGAAATGATGTTCCCTTTTCCCCTGTGCTACTTCATGTTTGCTAACACTTTTCCCAGTCGCTGTTCCCAAAGGCGTGCAGTAGTTTATCACAGGTGCATCACAGCAATTTCCTCTCTCAAGTCAAGAAAATCCCTTCTTTTCAGCATGATGGGCTCTCTCTATTCAGGCCTTGGTGCTTGAAGCCAGCAGCCTTCATCTGATGCTTCTGAAGTGACTTTTCATCTTCCCTGACTGCTGAGTTGAAGTCCTTTATGAGCATAAAAGTATGTTTGTGCACAGCCAAAAGCTAAAGAAACTAATAAATGTTCAGTGTCACCAAAGCAAATAATGCCATGGTTTGGGATTGCTCACAGTTTGAGAGCTCCTGACTCAGGGAGGAGTAAAATAAACCCTTGAAAGCCATCTGTAATGGGGACTATTTTTCTGATCTATTTCAGGGATGTGGTATGAGGCAGCAGAGTTGATTTGGGCTTCGATTGTGGGATATTTCAAGCTTCCTCATCCAGATAAAAAGGTGGGATTTCCTTTTCATGCAGGATATCATTACCAATCTAATAATCATTTCAGATTAGCTTTTGTTTACTTCTGAGAGGTCTTCTAGCAATAATGTTTCACCTAGGCTCCTCAGACAAGGTTAACAGGCGGGACAAATGGCCCAGCTGAAGTCTGGGCTGCAGGCTGTTTCCGCATGCGTACACAGACTTACAGACACCTTTTTTTTCCTGCAGGGGAACAAAAGGAATAGTTTTCATTAAGCAGAATCATCTGAAGTGAACCATCACCTTGGGTGTCCCAATGCCTCTGACAAGGACTTACTAATCCCAGGATGCAGCCACAGACCTTATTTTTTTATTTATTAGGACTAAGGCTAATTCTTTTTTGCTAGTAACCAAGCATGTCTATTTGCTGAGCTTCACTGAACTATGTGTTCTAGGTGATGGATGTTCCTGGCACTACAGTATCTGAACATCTTGCAACAGATACTATATCTGTCTTTAACACCTTTGTGAGGCTTAGCCATACTAATCTTCCCACTGTGGATAAAGCAATGGTCATGCCATGTGTCCATAGCTAAACAGGAATGTGAACCTAAGCCTTGCATGTCCTAAGGTGATGCTTTAAGGGGTTTGGTAATCGTAGCCCACCATAAAACCAGACCTCATCACCTCTCCTCTGCCATTCCTTAAAGTTTGACCTCAAGCTCAGAACACTTTGATGGGAACAAAGATGTGTAGTGAATTTTGTGGGAATATACAGGTACCTCCTGTTCTTAACTACATAGCTGGGTAGACCTGTAGCTATCATGTATAGATCAAACCTTCCAGAGAGACAGACAGCTGGCAAGTTCATAGGTCTGATATTTTACATCTTCATGTCTTATTTTGAATTGATTCTGCAGAACCAATTACAAATTACCAGGAAAAAACAAACAAGCAAATCCCAGCTATATCAACACCAAGAAATCTTGATTTTTGTCCACCTCTGTTTATTTGGGGTTTAATGATGTTTTTGGTAATATCATGAAACTTAACTTCTACTGTCACAAACAGCAGCTTTGGTAAATGTAATGCTAAGGAAAAAGCAATACTGTTTAAGTTGAAACCTAGAGCTAGTGGTAATAGGGATGGTTGGCACTCATGGAAACTCATATGTATCCAGCAGGTTATGCTTCCTGCAAGTTGGAATTAATAAAACCCTACCAAGAAGGTGCCTCTGAATTTCTGACCAGTGCTTCTCTTTGTATCTTGTGTGTTTGGTTTGCCTTTTTTGTGTTTGTGGGTTTGTTTTGTTTTGTTTTGTTTTGTTTTTCTGCTGTGATCTACACACAACCTACTTTATTGTGAGCAGTACTATTCAAAACAAAAGGGGAAAATGATGATTTTCCATTTTTCCTTCAGGGAATTGCTACTTCTTTGGGTATTCTGGCAGACATCTTTGCTTCCATGAATGAAAAGGATTATGTACGTTTTAAAACCAATGCTGAGATTGACCTGGTAAGACTTGGTTGCATATTTGTGCATGTAGATTCTCCAGGTGAACTGTATGTTGTTGTCCCACATCAACCCACACTTTGTTCTTCCTCCAGTTCCTCTCCTGTGCTGAGCAAGCTGAAGAAACTGCCATTGCTCCTGGTGACAAATTTCATTAGCACCTAGATGGAAAAATGCTTTGCTTCAGGAAAAAAACAAATATTAAGAATGTGTATGTCTGTGTAATAGAGATAACATTTATAGCCTCAGAATGTGACACACATGGTAAACCTGAGCTAAGAGGCTCCTGCAGAACCAGACCTGGCTGTTGTTATTCAAGATATGATCTTTAATAGCAACAAACTTACTGCATGGGGGCTGGACTAGATGACCTCTAGAGGTCCCTTCAACCCAGTGCTGTGATTCTGTGATTCTGTGATAGGATATCTCACCCTATCAAGACTCAAAGGTCTCAGAAAGTTCAGGGAACCTACAAAACAAGAAGCAAATCCCAAGCTGCCTTGCTTCATTATAACAGGCTGCTCACCAAGTAGACCAGTCTCTTTGAAAAGAAAATGTTTGAGATGAAGTTTTCCTTCTTGTTGTTTTCATTTCACTAGAGCCTTCTCCAAGAGTTCAGCCATCGCTTACTGGCAGCTGCTGAGGCCTGCAAACTAGCAGCAGCCTACAGCCAGTACACCCCACTGTTTGTCCTCACAGCTGTGGTAAGTTTTAGTCTTCATTCTGAAGCATTATTTGTGTAAGAGAGACTCCAGGCTATTAAATTTGGCTCTAATCTGGCTATCAAACATTGCATCATACAGGGTATTGTGTCTGTATTGTGGGTAGGGTGCTGTATGTTGCTCTGAACTGCAACCAGAAACTGAGCAGATGGGCAGAAAGCAATATCTGCCCACAGAGAGAGGATGGGCTTGCTAGCCCATCTGGGAATGCTGCTTCTTCTGTCAGCTGTATTTCAAAGGAAAAAGAGCAAGATTGTTTCCTCCAGAAACACAGCAGCAGGCAGTGAGAGCCAACCTTTGCTTCAAATTTTGTCAAGGAAAAAAAAGTATTTTTCCTCCCTTTATTTATCTCTGGCAGAGGTTCAGGTTTATATTTCCTTCTTTCCTCTTTCTCCCCTCCCAGAACATCCGTGGGGTGTGTTTGTTGTCCTACAGTCACTCCAAGGACTGTCCCCCAGAAAAGAGAAAGTTCTACTTGTCTGAAGCCAAAGAATCCTTTGAGATTGGCCTGCTCACCAAGAATGAGAAGAGTCCCATCACCAGCAAGCAGGAACTCCACAGTTTCATTAAAGCTGCTTTCTGCCTCACAACCGTGCATCGATGGCTCCATGGGGAGAGTGAGGAGCTCCGTGAGGTGAGTCAGCTATGCAGAGAAGCCATGGGAAAGCTGCATTCCTACAGCACTTCAGTGACAGCAGAGGAAGAGAAAGGAGTTCTTGCCAAAGAGATCATGTCTTTGATCACATCTGTGAAGAAGAGCCTTCAAGTGGAAAGCTTCCCTAATTCTGATGCCAGGTCTTATGTTCCAGATAGTTATAAAGACACAGTGGAAAAACCCATCCTGCAAGAGGCAGCCAGCTTTGAGAAGATCCTTGCCATGCATTCTCAGCATCACCTGTCAGTATGTGAAGTGTTTGAAAAGGCTTGCAGGATTCATAAAACCGTGCCAGGAGAGACCCAGGTGGGCATTTGTATCACAACCTTAAGAACAGAAACCAACAGCATAGATGCTGTGTATACTACTGAAGAAACAGGGTACCAGAGGAAAGGGGCTGTGAAAACACTGAAGTCATCCCCAGCAGGAAGTACCTCAGAGAGACTCAGTGGCCAGAGAAATAAATACATTGGTCTTGATGTGATGGAAACTTCCTTTGATGGAGAGATTGAGCCATTAGAAATCGAAATAAATGATGTAAACCCTGGTTTTAGCAGATGGCAAAACAGGAGCCAAACCACAACTTCAGAGAGCTCTTGGTGCAAGCTGTCAAAATCAAGTTATTCTTCCAGCTGGGAGGAACTGAACTGTAACAGCAGGAAAGAGGCTCCTGGAGATGGGCAGCAGCAGGAAAAGGGCTCAGTGGAGGAGCAATGTTGCACAACAGAATCTGCCTACTCATGCTCATTGGCTCCCCGAGCCCAGCATCCTTCTCCTCGAGAGCCTTTAGGTAGCTGTTGGAAATCTCCTCAGACTTCCTTAGAGATAGATACACCTCTGGTAGAGAAGACATCTTGTTGTGGAGAAGAGCTGTGGGAAGAAAGACACAGTGGAAAGAGCTGTTTGGGAGAGAAATCAGGGCAGGTGAACAACGTGGTTCCTTCCCCCTACACCCCTTATTCTGTGCCTTCCAGGCCAGAGGACGAGAAGAAGGAGGAGAAGGCAAAGTTCTCCTCGGGCTGCAGGACCAAGGACAGCGGCAGGGAGGGTAGTGGCGGTGCCTTTGTGTGGGTCCTTCCAGAAGGAGGAACTGCAGACAGTACAGAGGATACCCCGTCTGAGGCACATCCCCCCACAAATGGGGGTGCTTCTGTAGTATCAACAGGCATGGGGGAGAAAATGGCCAGTGACTCCTCAGGGAGCGACTGGCTGAGGAAATCTGACATGGTGGGAAACAGAGCTCTCCAAGTGCCTGAAGTTGATGCCCAAGCAGAAACAGTAGATGACACTGAATTTGATTTTGTCAGTGTTGGAGACTTAGTTAACAATCATCCTACAGCATCAGTTCCAAAGCATCAAGCAACTCCCAGTGCACCAACAGCATTGCCCTCAGGGGGAAAGATATCCCTAATCAAGCACTTTGACTGTGCCACTACTGAAGAAGATGAGGAAGAGCCTCAGGACATACTGAGCAGCAAGAGGCAATCCAGTTCATCTCTGAGTTCGTGGTGCAAATCAGCACAGATGCCCAAGAGGTCTCCAGAAGGTTCATTTCTGAACACCAGGGGAAGTGGTTTTGTCCTTGTGCCTGGGAGGACGAAGGAAGAAATCCTTGACGCTCGATTGCTGAGGGATGATGACTACGTGCAGCTTCTGGCAGGAGTAGAGCATAATTGGCTTGTCCAGAGACTGATGCCTACTGGAATTTTTAAGTCCAAACAGCTTCGGAAAGCATACTGTAAGTTTCCACCCAGAGCTGGGCATTTTCACACAGCAACAGGTACTCCCATGGAGAACAGTCTTGACTTGGGCTTTTTAACACAGTGTTTTAGTCAGCATTTGTTAGGACTTATTTCATAGCTCTGTGTAAGAATTTTAGCAATGGAAGAGCACCCCCTTGAACCATTTTCTCCTGTTTCTCCTTACCCTTGTGTACATCAGTCACAGCTTCATGGCAATGGGCTGTCCTATAGTCACTCCAAGGACTGTCCCCCAGAAAAGAGGAAGTTCTACTTGTCTGAAGCCAAAGAATCCTTTGAGATTGGCCTGCTCACCAAGAATGAGAAGAGTCCCATCACCAGCCCACACAGTCCCTCCCGCTTCAATCCTTTCATGCAGGAGGTAACTTGGGCTGCTGGAATTCCCTGTGTGAGTTCACTGAGCCCTTTCTACTTCATTATCGAGTCTCTGGTTTTGTCACCCAGATTTTGTCACCCAGATTTTGTCACCCATTTAAATGTCACATTTCAGCCCTGCAAATTGTGTGTTTAAGTTAATGATTATTAAGTTAATCATAAATAAGATCCATAACATGCAGACACTTGATCACTACACTAAGAAACACAGAAGCTAGGAGCAACACCCCTATAAGCTGCCTCATTGAGCTCACTCAGTAAAACCCACTTAGGGCTTATCCCACCTTGCATGTCTCCAGCCTGTTTAGCAAATTTTGTCCTAAGTAGAAAATATCCAACTCTGCATCCAGATACCTCTTAGCATATATTCCACAGCCCCATAGTTTGCTTTCAGAGGAGCCTGAATATCTTATCTCCTAGGTGCTGCTTATGTCAACCCTCAGCACAGGTTTAGAGCAGTCCTGAGGAACTACCTGTTCTACTTATGGTGTTTTCTTTTTGTAGCTGCTCTGCTTTTAAAATACTCCAAGAAATCAGGCCTCTGGACAGGCCAGGAAACAGCTGTATTCATTGGGGACTACCTGAACGTGGCAAAGGAAGGGAAACAGAGAAATGCATTTTGGATACACTTCCTGCACCAGGAAGAAAGCCTAGGAAGGTATTGACCAAACCAACTGCTGAAACAGGGGGGTTGTCTTCTGTGTAAACAGGGATGAAAACTGCCTGTAAGTCTCCTCTGGAGACTTTCAAACCCAGCCTGGATGTATTCCTGTGTGGCCTGCCCAAGGTGATCCTGCTTTGGCAGTGGGGGTTGGACTCAATGATCTCTGGAGATCCCTTCAATCCCCTAAGATTTTGTGATTCTATGGTTAGATTTTGACTGATTTTCTGTTGCAGAAATGTTTTAAGGCTTTCCCAAATCTCTTGGGCCGTATGGCACTCTTTCCCATCACTCCCTGTAACTCCCTACTTTGTCATTTCTGGGAAGAAAAATCTGGTTCACTGTTGTCTTTTAACAGCCATCTCAGTTTTCAGTTGTTCATGACAGGTCTTGGCCTGACCTCACCTTTCTCTGTGCTGGGATAATCTCTAAAAACACTATCTCTAATCTCTTAAGAACATTGGAATAGGTTTCCTGGGGAGGTGGTGGAATCTCCATCCCTGGAGGTGTTCAAGAAATGTGTGGCCATGGCACCTGGGGACATGGTTTAGTGGCCATGATGGTGTTGGGTTGATGGTTGGACTTGATGATCTTAGAGGACTTTGCCAACCAAAATTCAGTGATTCCATGCATCTGTTTTAAGTACCTCTGAGTCAGGTTTCCTTTCAGAGTGACCAAGAGTTGACTTTATGGGTGTTATGAAATCCCCATCCCAAGATTTTATTGATTGATGCAGCATTTAATGCCTGTGAGAAATATGAAAGAAAAAAATAACCCCACAACTGCAATCACTGCCATCACCAACTGCTGGCTGGGCTTTGAGCAGCCAAGCTCTGCTTTGTGGTGATGTTACTGTATCACAAGTGCACTCTGCTGCAAACCTGGCTACTCCAAACTCTTCTCTTTTTGTTTAGGTATGTTGGCAAAGAATATAAAGAGGAGAAAGAGCTTCTTCACCATTTCAGTGATGTGGAACGGCAAATGACCGCCCAGTACTACGTGACAGAATTCAATAAGAGGCTATATGAGCAGAAGGTCCCTACCCAAATCTTTTATATCCCATCTGCTGTACTCCTGGTAAGAGCTGACTTCTAAGCAATACAAAGGAATGGATGAGAAGAGTATCTGAAGTCAGTTTTGATTTTAAAATACCAGCAGTTTTGCCACCTTTTGATTGTGCTCTCATTCATGTGATCTTCCCTGGAAGCTGCCTTTGCTCATTTCAGCACAGAAGACACTTAATCTGCAGACCTACAAGTTCATGTGGGCACTGGCAGAAAACATGCCATGGTAGAAGGCAGAAACTCTCTTGTAAAGCTAGCTCAGGAGTTACCCAGCCTTTTATGTCATCTTACACTGTGTGAACATCTATTTTCAGGGGCTTCTTCACAGCAGAATGCCCCATTTTGAGACTGGAAAATGTTTAAACCTCACTAGAACCCACCAAGTGAGGTTCTTGCAGACAAGTTGATTTGCTGCAGGAGAACTCTGAGGCTTTTTCTGCACAATGCTGAATTTCAGAAACACAGGACTGGAAAGGACCTCCTTGTGATTCATCAGCCCCAGTGCATATTGGTCCACCCTTTGTTCTAGTTAAGTGTGAGCTCCTCATTAAACAGCTTCTGTTTTGAATCAGCAGCGGGTTAACATGGAGACTCTTGCCATATCTCATGGTGGGAAGTTGTAGGAGGGAAAAACAACCTTCAGTTAGAGGAGCTTTATCATCCTTGCCTTCATATCTCTGCTGGCCTGACTGCCATTCATGCTGTCTTTTCAGATACTAGAAGACAGAACCATTAAAGGATGTGTGAGTGTGGAGCCCTACATCCTCGGGGAGTTTGTGAAGCTGTCCAATAACACAAAGGTGGTCAAGAATGAGTATAAAGCCACAGAGTATGGCCTGGCCTATGGCCATTTCTCCTATGAGTTCTCCAATGGGACAGATGTTGTTGTTGATCTGCAAGGTTTGTATTGCAGCAAACTTCATTCCTTATGCGTCCTCTCATGTTGCAGAATCATAGAATGGTAGGGGTTGGAAGGCACCTCTGGAGATCATTGAGTCCAACCCCCCTGCTAAAGCAGGATCACCTAGGGTAGTTCACACAGGAATGCATCCAGACAGGTCTTGAAAGTCTCTGGAGAAGGAGACTCCACAACCCTTCTGGGCAGAATATGCCATATAAAGGACATGCTGTCTCTAAAGGACATAAAGTGAGGGAGGTAGGTGCAGATATGGCTTTGCCTTCTCCACTGCATCACAGCAAGAGCATGTAAGCCACATGCTTCCCAGTGTGCCACAGCTTCATGCCATGGAGTGGTCTGCATCTAGTTAGACCAACACCAGTCTTGTGGAACCATCTAAAACAGAACCACTCAAAGAGGCAGCATGTTTTGTCAGACTTCCTCCTTCCTGAAACTGGCAAGCCTAGAAAAAGGATCCCTTCTGGCTGGCAGAGAACTGAGCTCTTTGGTGAAAAGCTAAGAGTAAAACCTTTCAAACTTGACCTTTAGCACACAGGTATCTTTGGGATATTAATTTCATTAAATATTCATTGTGTACCTCTTAGGGTTCTGCTTTTGCTGATGTGAGTGCAAAATGGGCATTAATGTCAAGCAGATGGTCCTGAGCACAATAATACAAAGGCTGTGGTGTCCCCTACCAAGATGTGTCCTTTCTTCTACAGGTTGGGTGACAGGTAACGGAAAAGGCCTCATCTACCTCACAGACCCCCAGATTCATTCTCTGAACAGCAAAGATATTTCACATTCCAACTTTGGGAAGAAAGGAATTTATTATTTCTTTCATAATCAACATGTGCAGTGCAATGAAATCTGTCACCGCCTCTCCTTAACAAGACCCTTCGTAGAGCTCACTCAAGACAGTCACACAAAGAATGAGCCATAAGCTGGGCACCCTTCACACCTTCAGGAGCACATTTTCTTTGTGAGAGCAGAGCCACTGAGATGATTGAGTTGGGTCAGTCATAACCTGCAGGAGTTTGGCAAGTTCTGGTCTTTGCATTCAGGCTGGTAATACCACATTGCCATCTTGTTTACTGTCTGAACCTCGTGTTGTTACAGCCATCTGTAGGAATTAACAGAAGAGCACAAGAAGAGTAGGAAACAAGCTTCCTAAATTCAGTTAGAGATGTACCACAAGGCTGTGTAAACTTCTGATCCAGTCAGACCCAGGAAGGGCTGCCTGAAAGGCACCATCTGTTCTTTGGAAATGGAATACGAAAGAGAGTGAGGCAGAAGCAGAGAGTTGGATTTCAACCATCTGTAACATCTTCAGAAACTTGTGTAAATGCTTCAGGGGATGATTGGTGATGTTTTGGGTGGCCTAAAAATCAACACAGTTTTGTTCAGAGGTGTGTGTCTATGTGGCTACAAACCACCTAAACAGACAGAAGTACTTTTCACTGGAACAGCCAAGAAATCTCTGCTGCTCTGCAAGGAAAAAAATATGTTCTTGAGCCAAGAGATACTTTACATGAGTAATTTAGGACTGCTGCATTTAACAAACTCTCAGAAGACTTTCCCAAGAGAAGAAGAGTTCTTGCTTGAGGACAGCAGCTCTCTTCAGCCTGTTATGAGACTGTGAGCACCCCAGATTCAGTGACCATGAGTTCTGTAACTCATTTCCCCGGAGAGTCTCACTGGACACAAGTGTAGCTGCTTTTACAAAGCAGCAGCAGCTCTCATCAGCACAGGGTAAGCAGCCTCCTCCACCCCACTGCACCCACACAGCCAAAGACTCAATTTGTACCTACGCAGTGGTGGGCAGGGGAGGTTGGGGACAATTCTGCCTGTGCTGGGAACGTGCAGACAGCTGCAACTTAGTCCTTTAACTCCAACATGTTAGCAGTGTTTTGTTATGATTTGTGGTTGTTATTGAGCGTGCTCAGAGAGCCTCTGATTTTTCACACCAGGACTGAACAGCCCCTGGCATGTCTGCTGGCCACATGCTTCAGTTGTGCCTGCCTGGGTTAGAGGCAGCTGCAGCCTTTTACTTTTTTATGAAACAACCTTTTGTGGTCTTTTGTTTTGTTGTTGTTTTGTTGTTTGTTGGTTTTTAAACTAAAGCTTTGCCATTCATTCACATGACCTCCTTGGACACCTACAGCAATGCACACGCTGGTAAGTCACCTTCAGGAGACCAAACTGCTGGAGTTACTCCATCACAGCATGCAGAGGAAAGCAAAGCAATGCCCTCCCAACTTTGTGATTTCTAGCTCAACAGCAGAAATCTTCTCCTTTTTTTTTTTACCCACACAGGCTGGTTAGCTGCAAAGAGTCAAACCTGCTGGCATGGTCGGATAAAATATACATGCCCTGTAAAGAAAACAGTCATAAAAAAGAGGGGCTGGGAGCTCCTCACACAAAATGCTGCCTCTCTTCAAGGCTGAATTAAACCAACTGGAGTGCTTGGTTGGAAAAAACCCGAAATAAGCAAAAAACCTCTTAACAATATTATCCAAATTGAGACTATCATGAAAGAACTGTTTTCAAATCAAATATGCTAATGCATTTCAGTCTCAAAAATACAGCTATCCATTTTACATCTACTGCAGACAGACTTTGAATGGGTTACATGGGCAGGGTGGGTGGGCTTCAGCATTCATTTCCAGTGGGTGATTAACCTGCATGGGCTTTGGGGAGGAGGCTTGGTTCGGCCTCTGTTGGGGATGAACTGCAGATGGTGATTAAAAACAGAGGGTGTATCTTTGCATCTACAGGCTGCACCTGGTTCTTTATTCCACAGGAGAAGGAAAGGAATCTTATATGCTTCCAGAACATCTTTCCTGGTGTTACTAACCAACAGGCAGGTAGAAAAGCTACTTCTAGAAACATTGAAGCAACAGTTAGATGTATTCCTCTGAACAGTGCCATGCACCATTGGAATAATGTGCAGGACTAGAGTTAACATTTGTTGCTACCTCTCTGGCCAAAAGAAACTATGCTGAGACACAGATTTTACTCTTCAAAGACCAAGCCAGCACCTGCAGGATGTGTGTGCGCACACATATACCTCTGCACTCCCAGGCGGATCTTCATTTGACAAATGGGAGATAACTTTCCTGTTCCATCAGCAGTGAAAAGCTGCCTTCATTGCCAATTCTCCTCTTCTCCTCCAAAGCCCCTGATGTCCCACTACCCCTGAGCTCAATGGCTGGGGAGATTTTCCTGCTGAGAAAGGGAACACAATATGAAACTCCCACAAAAAGATGGGTCCCCAGCAGAGAGTTTGCTTTAACAAAACCACCCACTTTTGTTTCTGCAGCCAGCAGAGAGTTTTCGGCTTTTGTTCCTGCTTTTTAGCAATGCTATTGTTTTCTAGGTGATGTGTGTGCTGAGTTGTTTGGAGAGATGCCCTATCACCACACTGACTGATTAGAAATAGGTGTAAAGAGGGAGAAGCAAGAGAAGAAGAAGAGGAAGAAGAAAAAAAAATTAAATCTCTTTATTATGGTGCATAAACCTTCAGTGCTGGGGAGCTGGGCAGCTGCACAGGAAGAAAAAATGCATTCAAAAATATAATGCTAGTGTGAATAATCCTTTCTCGAACGCTGCTTGCAGACTGCTTCAGCTTTGTCAGGTGAACTTGAACTGGGCCATCAGATTTGCTGCCGTTCCCATTGCACACTGTCTGTCACCCCGGGGCATTCACCATCTTGACTGTTGTTAAAAGGGAGCAAACAATCCATCATTGAGCCGGGGAGTCACTCGCTCATAGAAAAGTAAAATCGGCATGTGACGGGACACTCGGCCCCAGTGTTTCCCAGATTAAAGTGATACATGAAAACTCACGTGTTACTGGGAAGATTAAGCCCGTTATCTTGTTCTGCAGCCAATAAAGGCCAGCCCTGTCTGGGGCAGGAGGGAAAGGCTGCCTTTAACCAAGTGACAAACACCGCTCCGTGCGCCGGCAAAAGAGAGCGCCCGGCTCTAAAGAGGAAACAAAGCTAGTTAGCAAGATCCTGGGAATTAAGAGGCGGCAGAGATGCTGTGTTAAAGCCTCTCTGCGCAGGCTTTCCCTTCTCTATAGAGACAATTAAAAGCAAAACAAAACCTCCCGGACAATCTCTGCAGAACAAAGTGTCCGAATGTACTGCCAACAGCCAGCCCCGCGGTGTCTGCTGGAACAGCACGGGAGTTTTGAGACCCCTGAGAAGCGATGCCTTTGCCGGCTCTGCCTCTTGCTCCAGGAAAGAAAAGAATAGGTGTTTAGATATGCTCTTAGATCATTGCAATCTCTGGCTTTCTTCCTAATACTTATATTTAGCAGCTGATTTGTTGGTTTGTAGCCTATGCAGTACCCCCGCAGCCAAAGTTCAAAGTTAGTATAAAGCATCAGCTTCTCCAGTTCCCTGTACAAACAGCCAGCATCATTTTTAACCCTGTGGCTTCTGCTGGTTTTACTCTTCACAGGCTTGAGAACAAACTTCCTAAAGTATTCATCCAGGGCTTGGATACTGCAAATCCTGGGTTAATGTGCTCTCTAACCTTATCTCCTGAAGAACTTAGACACATACGTGGCCTGAAACACACAGAACTGAAATTATTGATTCATATTTGTGGTATAAATAGGTGATTGTAGGGGGAGATAAGTAGTTGACCCAGAATGATGATGGAGCATTTCGTATTTTTTGGTGGGAAATTTCATCTTAGAGGTCCTGCCCCCCAAAATTGCTGTTCTGCTATTTTCTTTGATTTCAGAAGTAATTAATGTGAATCAACCAAGAGTTAAGGAATTCTTTTGCCTTTTGGGTTTGGTTTTTTTTTTAATTCATTTTTTTATGTTAAGTAACTTGCTACCAAGGGTGCTTTTGAGGCTTGATTAATTCTAACACACTTCAAAGTACAACTTTAGAACTCAGTATGATCATTAAGAGCCCTGTGGTCTCTGCAAACTGAGCAAAACTGTGTTGTGAAATATTATAATTTACTCTAGGGGTGTGAAGCCTGAGGGAACACTTCTGCCTCTCAGCTAAAGCAGCCAACTCAAGGACTTGAGTTTACACCCAGTGTAAGCGCTGCACTGAGGCACAAAGTCATCCTGCTCTTGGCAAGATGATGACACACTTTCCTCTTCTTTTGGGGGACGATACGTAGTTAAAGAAGTTTTTCCCATTCATCTTGCCACAGGTATCCAGGCGAAAGGCAGAGATCTCCTTTGCTGTGTGTCATACGCATAGAAGTTCATAAATTTGATATCAAGAGGGACCAAGTCGATGCAGGCAAAGCAGAGCTCAGAGAGGCAGAAAGATTTGCTCACTTTTTTTGCCAGCAGCTCATGTCACTACAAAGCAGTTTGGGGAACTTCTTTTACAACAGATGCAGTGCAATGGGAAGAGCCTCAGTTATTCTGACAGCACCAGGCTGAGCCAGGCTCTGTCTCCGAGCCAGCAGCATCCCAGGCCATTAAGGCCAGCGGAGCGCGGGCGCAAGGTGACCCCTCCAGCTGTGAGGCAGCCCCTGCACGCGAGGCAGCACAGCCCTGCTGCCATAAACCCTCCATCAGCTGCCCCCAGAGCCCAGCTGCTGGGTTTAGGCATCAGTCCTCCAGCAGAAAGAGCTATTCAAGGGTACTGAGGGGAAAGCAAGCTGACCCACAGTTGTATCTCCGGGCAGTGTGTGTGCCAGGAGAAACACACTATTCACAGGTGCTGTGACGTGCTGGGTGGCTGCTGCTCCTTGAAATAACCAGAGCAGGAATATCTGCAGCAAAACTTTGCCTTCTGACAAGGGTTTGTAGTGATAGGATGAGGGGCAATGGCTTTGAGCTAGAAGAGGGGAGATTGAGTGGAAATTAGGAAGAAATTCTTTACAGTGAGGGTGGTGAGACACTGGAACAGGTTGCCTAGGAGAGGTTGTGGATGCCCCCTCCCTGGAGGTGTTCAAGGCCAGGATGGACACAGGGCCTAGAGCAACCTGCTCTAATGGGAGGTGGGGGAGATTTGAACTAGGTGATCTTTAAGGTCCCTTCCAACCCAAACCATTCTATGATTTGATGATTCTATGAAAATAGCAACTGCTAACTGCCACTGTCACCTGCTGCCTCAGAGGGAAGCCCCTGCACCGGCACCCGGTGCCTTCCCCAGCCCTGCAGCAAATCCAGCAGCCTGGGGACAGCCCCACAGCAGCAGTGTGCTGCTCTAACCCCTCTCTGGGGGATGGCACACACCACTCTCCTTTTTTCCACTTGGATGAAATCATCTCTTGTGTCCTTCTGCAGAGAGGGAGCAGATGGAGCTGTCGGCCTCCACAGCTCACAGGAGCCCCCCCAGCGACCCTCCAAAGAGAACTTAATCCTAGTCCTTAATCAGGAAACCTCTCTGCTAAGCTATTTTTTAGCCAGAGTGTGTCTTTCACAAAGTTATTAATAATTGGGTCCTATATCTTGCTTGAAGCAATGAGTGCCTCAGGACCAGAGCACCTACAGAACCAAGGTCCCAGAGAGACAGGTCCAGCAACCTGCTTCTTCTCCCCATCAGTGGGGTGCAAGGATGGCACAGTCAGGACCCACAGAATGCCAGGTTGGAAGGGACCCCAAGGATTATCTGGTCAAACCTTTCTAGGTGATGGTGTAGTTGAAATGAACTGGCCCAGCACCCTGTTAAGCTGAGTCTGAAAACTGTCCAGTATAGGGCAATCCACTGCTTCCCTTCAGTTTCCAACTGTTCTCATGAGGAAATATTTTCTCCTGGAGTCCAAATGGAATCTCCCCAGGAGTAACTTGTAACCATTGCCCCTTGTTCTTTCCATGGACTGCTTGTGAAAAGGGAGTCTCCATCTTCTTGGTAGCTACCCTTGGGTGCCCAGGCAGCCCTGGGCTGGCAGCGGATGCCTTTCCAACCTGACTGGCAGCCCAGTGAAGCCCAAACTGCCGAGCTGGCTACTGGGGGCTGTGTCCCCTCCGAGCAGGCCATCACGTTAATAGAGGTTGATTTGCAAATGGTGTTGCCTCCCCCTGCCCAGTGCCCCCCCTTTGCCTGACTCCCGCTTTCCTGCTCAATGGCACAGATGCTGCTTTGTGCTGCCCAGGACCAAGCAGCTATTAGCAGCAAATCCAGCGAGGGAAATTAATGAAGGCGACTACTAATAAAAGACAGCTCAGGACAGCCATACCAACTTGCTCCAAGCAGTAATTAACTTTTTTTTAAAAAAAAAAAAAAAAAAAAAAGCTCATGAAGGTAAATATGCCATCAGCTTTTGGGCCAGTCTCTCTTCTTTTTAATAAAAGGAGGGGGGAAGGGAGGTGAGGCCCCCAGCACCCTCCATATTCCCTCCCTGAGCAACCCTCCATCAAAGGCAGGCAGCTCGAAGGAATATTTTCCTCCAATTAATTTTTAAATTGTCTTTTTTTTTAATCAGGAACCTGAATTTGGTAGGAGAAGTCATGAGGACGAGAAGGTTGCCAGAAATTTGCTGGACTGGTGCAAATGCTGCAGCATCCCAGACAGAATATATCTGTAAGTTGAAGGTGTCAGCTTGTCTGACCAAAAGACTTAGACTCCTAAGATGCAAGGTTTGGCCCCATAGCAGGACAATTGGCTTAGTTTCTTGTCACCCTTAGCCTTGCTCCTGGCTCACTTTTATTCCTTCACGCTGAGTTTATCTGATTACTTGTGCTGAGGGAAACAGACGGCCTGTTGACATCCCCAGTGAATGCTCAAAATATCCCTCCCCAGGCAGGGAGCAGCTTGTGGGACAAGCCTGAAGGGGGGCAGCAAGTTGCAAAGGAGTTGACTGCTGCTAGGCAAAGCAACGCCCTGATGCCTGTGGTAGAGCTGGGGGGTCAGGGAGCTGGCTGCAGAGCTGGGGGGCCAAGTGCTCGCCTTGTCTAGCAGAGCTGGGACCTGGGACCTGGTCCTGGTCCTTTCTCTAAATCAAACTGGAGCACTTTGCCAGGCTCCCTTGGGGCTGAGGTTGTGACAGTGTGTGATTTGGATGTGCTCCTGCTGGCAGTGCTGCGAGCACCAGCATCCTGTGCTGATGCACAGCCTTTTCACCAAGGCCAGGCTCATTCCCACCCCCCCAGGCCCTTCCTAATGCCCCCATGTACACTCAACCAGTGCAGTGGCCCTCTCCACCACCTACCCAAGTCACATCACCTTTCCTGCAGTGTGTCTATTCCCCTGAAATCATTGCAGGGACACTAAGCCAGACTCAAACCCAGACATTCCCCAGCCACCTGTAACCCCTGGACAGGACCCATGGTGTCCCTCTCCCTGGGGGGATGCTGGAGCCCCAAGACGCCCTTTGTCCCAAGGCCAGAGCAGCAGCTGCCACTCATGACTCATGTCCTCTGGTCCCTGTCTCTGATGTGCAGCCCCACTGCCAGCTCCCCAAGCCTTTGGGTACAAAAACACCCTCACAGGTGTGGAAAAATATCCTATATTGTCTGGGAAAAAAATCCTTTTGCATGGAAAATGAAAAACCCACTTCTTGTTCCCCTTGCATTGGTGAAGTGGCTGTGGACATGGGATCTGCAGGTGATAAAAACAAACAAGAAAGGGCAAGTGTGGGCAACAGGACCCTTGGGGTTTGGAAGAGCTTGGTGGTGATGGGAGTTGAGCTGGTGTGTGATGGACTTTCCCTGCAGCACCCCCTCTCAAATGATACTTAAACATCATAAAAATGATTTCTCTGAGAGATCAGCTTAAAAGCTCTTGGGGTATTTAATGGCATTAAATCAATTCAGGGAGAAGAGCCTCTCTGACATTCCATTTAAGAAGTATGAGCCTGAAATTTGAGGACCAGCCCTTCTATGTGAAAAGGAAGCAAGTGGAACCAGTGAAAAGCTGAGTCCTTGAGGAGGAAGTGTGACATGCAAACAAACTCAGCCCTAGGGGCAAGCTGGAGCCTGAGGCAAGGCTGTGGGAAGCTGTGCCACATGAACATCTCCAGCCTGAAATGCTGAAAGACAAAACTTGCCCTCTCACTGGAAATGGGAGATTTGGGAAAGAGTTGAAGGATAGAGAGGACTCAGAGCACTGCCAGTCTGGAGACCCACCAGAGAAGCGCCCATCCTGAGACAGAAGGTAGGGACATGACGATTCAGTGGGATCTAGCTTTTCTCCTGCAGGAAAAGTGCCCTTTTTGTACTCAAAAAGATGTTTTACAAATATTGTGGGGTGGGCTTTCACTAATTTTTTTTTTAAGTTGCATGTGGACTTCCTTAGTAACATCCCAGAGGATCCATCCTTTCAGTTAAGTCAATGTTATGCCATAACTCATGTACCCAGAGTTAAAAAAACAGCCGAGTGTGCTTAATTGCTTAATGTCCTCTACATTACCATAATCCAGTCAGGAGAGAGCACCATAGGATGCTCCAGAGCAGGTTGAACCCTCATCTGGTGGTTTCCCAGCATAATAGTTTTACTTTTCCACCGTCAGGAACCCCAAGTGTCACTGTGACAATAAAATAATCAATAAATCTAGAGTGGTGGACCCTGAGGGCACCTGAATGAGGCTTTAGAAAACTTTGGGGGGTTGGCTATGCAATTGGCTATGCAATCTTTAGCTGTTTTTAGCTCATGCTGAGCCTAAATATCTTCAGGTTTACCTAGAAAGCTCCCTAAGGTTGCAATCTTTACTTTGAGGATGGTGGAGCACTGAAGCAGGCTGCCCAGAGGGGAGGTGGATTCTCCATCTCTGGAGACGTTAAAAACCCACCTGGATGCCATCCTGTGCAATCTATTCTGGGTGACCCTGCTCTGGCAGGGGGGTTGGACTGGCTGTTCTCCAGAGGTCCCTTCCAATCCCTACCATTCTACGATTCCATGATTCACACTCCTCCCAGGTCTTCTACCTTCACCTGGACTCTAGGTGAGCACCCAGGGGCTCAGCAGCCAGGTGCCTGAGCCCCCAGAGATTGGCTCCACCTTGGCTGGTAGGTGTTTGCCCAGGGGGGAGGGTGAAAGCTGGGTTTAAAATCCACCCTCCAGATGAGGGCTGTGTTGGGGCTGCTTGATTTAATTATGGCGATGCGATGGGAGATTTATGTCCGACATGAAAGCTGGCCAGCACCAGCCCTTGGGGCGCGGCTGCTGTCACTCCGGCACTCCTTTGGCTCCTTGTCACTATTCTTATGCCAAGGAGGGCTGTAAACCCCCTCGGGGGCCATAGAGCTGCCCCTCCAGCTCTGACGGCGCCGAGAAGCTTTTATGCCAAAATACAATACACAGAAGGATCATAAACACGTGTTATTATGGCGAGGGGCTGCCATGGAAACCGCCCTCTGCTTTAGCCACTTCAGCCAAAGAGGTGCTTTCTCCACCCTGCAGCCCCTGGTCCACTTCCAGGGTCACTGCAGATGTTTCTGGAACCACAGGATGATCTCCCAGTTGGGGCTGTGATCTTCTATCACCTCCAAAGCTCCAGCTTCTGAGAGAAAAGAGGGAAACGAGGAAAAAAAAGGGAAGAAGGAAAAAAACTCTTTCAAGTCGAGGGAAGAAAGATGGAAAGAAGCTCATTTGGCCACATTCAAAAGGAAAATTGAGATGTGGGAGACTGTGTTAGGAACAAATCCAGCACCTCTGGTTCATTCTTTGGCACCCTGCTCCGTGTCCCCCTCTTGGTTCTGTCTGCTTTAAAGGTATCTCCAGCCAAGCCAAGCCCTGCCCCGGAACCAGTGAAGGCTTGGCTTGCATGGCTTCCACCCCAAACCCTACGCTCAGCTGCAGAAAACCTTCAAACCTCTCTTTCCATCCTCCAACACCATGACTGCTTTTCCCACAATGGTTCCCATTGCCATAGCTCCAGCAGGATGGAGGACACTCCTGCTAACAGGGTCTATACTGGGATGGGAGGAAATTCCTCCAGGATGATGCACCTGGCAAGAAGCAGCATTGCTCCCTGAGGATCACAGAGGGAACATCCTGGTCCTGAGCCACCTGAGATGTCCCCTTCACTCACCTTCCAGAGAGGGGAAGCACATCCCATCCATCCCAACCTCTTGAAGAGCTGAAGGCACTTACTTGAGCCCATCTTAAAAGCCAGAGAGGAACCAGGAAGGCCAATGAGCCCCGACCAGAAAAGACGGAGAGGGCGAGTGAAGCACTCACTTCTTTTTTGGCATTCCTGGAGTTTAATCATTAAAAAGAAGTCATTAAAAGAGAGCGAGAGTGAAAAACCCACTCCTGACAGGCTGCCCCACACACTGCCAGCCCATTGAAAGCCTCCCTCTTGTTTTGTTCCTTCTGGCCCGTGGCAGATTTGGGGGGACACAGCTTCATCTTGCTGGCCACATCAAAGCCGTGATTATGCAAATGCACCCACTTTTTTTTTTTTTTTTTAAGGAATTATTTATCACACAATAAACCCCCTGCCAGGGGGGGAAACAATAGATCAGGCTAGATAGCGCTGCTCGCCCGAGGCTGCAGGGCTGGGGGGAGAGAACCCCCGCACGTTTTATTGGCCTAACCTAATTTCACTAATTCTCTTTTCACACATTTTGTTGTTTTTTTTTAACTCTCTCTCTCTCTCTTTTTTTTTTTTTTTCCTACTTCATTCGAGGATGTGGCTCCAAAGGCTGAGGTTTCACGCTCGCAAGGTCCAAAGGGGTGGGGGCACTGTGTGGGATTCATATGCTGTCCGTTTGATTTAATTGATACATTCAGGCCCCTCCACTGGTTTTTAATGATTTCCAGGTGTTTGTACCCAGAAGTCACAAAGTGCTCCCGGGGATGATGATGGAAGGGCCTCAACAGCCTCTAGTATCCCCCAGGTCCGTGGTGACATCCCTGGCTGTGTGCTGTTGGTACCCAAGCTGCGCAGGGACAGCTCTGAGCCATTGACCCCTGGACTTGCAGCTGACTTGGGCTTCACCTGTCCCTCAGAGAGGCACAGATGGGAATTCTTCGTCATTAAACACAAGAGGGTTTTGGCTCAGAAACATTTACTTCCTACAGCCTTTTTGGGGAGCTCCAGGAGCCTGAGGAAGCATGAGAAAGTTTATCCAGCCATCAGGTGTTTGCTGTGCAGCATTTTCCATACCAAGAGGGAAAATTTATCAGTGAACTTCCACCCAACATATATATATATTTACATAAATGTGTGTGTGTGTATATATATATATATATATATATAGTGCTTAATGCTGCTTTCCTTCACATTATCAGCTGCTTGAGGAACCTAAAGACACCATAATGAGACAAAGTCCAAGACATGTGCATGTTTGTGATGGGGCCTGTCCCCTCTAGATCCAATCTAGGTCTGGAAAAATTGGAGATTTCTCTTGTTTTGACTCCAGATCAGCTTTATACCCAAAGTGTGCCTACCCCTAGCCCCACCCTGAGGCCAAACTGACATCCTCAAGATGTGAGTTTTATTCTTCTGCAGAAAAACAAAAACAAACAAACAAACAAAACCAAACAAACAAAAAAAAAAAAAAAGAAAAAGAAAAAGAAAAGAGAGGGTTTATTTCAAGAAGCAAAAGTGGTGTTTATCACCTACAAGCACAGGCAGCTCTGGCTAGAGCCCAGTTTCGCTGGGAGTGAGGACAGGGACCAGCCCCCCAGCTACCCCATAATTGAAGGAGAAAAAGCAGCAATCCCAAAGTTACGAAAATTAGAGATTTTTATTTATTTATACTTTTCTGACAAGGACAATCCCTTTGTTCTTCAGCTGTAAATACATACTAGAATAAACTCTGTAAATTATACCAAAAAAATACATCTTTTCCATGAAATCTTTCTTTATAATAAATAAATGTGAACACGTGTGTGGCTGATCGCTGTAATGTCCCGTGTCTGTTGGGGTTTTCAGTCTGTTGATTTATTTTTAATCTCCTGAAAGAAGGGGGGAGTTCCTTGTCCCCTAAAGGTCGAAATAAATAATGCATGAGGAGGGGGCCTCCCTTCCCAATCCCCCCCTCCTCTCTTCCCTCTATGTTTTTTTTCCCCCTTTTGATAGAGAGTTCAGCCTAAATTTCCACGCTTGCATTCAGCCCTCACAAAGCCTACAAATTATACAATGACTTCTAACCTGCACCCCTAACAAAACAATTTACTTTTTATTTCACTTTATTTTTTCCACCCTTTCTCCCCCCATCCCACCCCCCCCACCCCATCCCGCCTATAAATCCTAAGGGACAGATGGCAAAAGGGGGAGCAGGGAGATAGGGGGGGGGGAAGCACACACAAAAGCCCTGGTGACAGATCTGGGAAAAACGGGACAAAGTGCACATCGGAGAGAAGAGCCCAAGTTTGGTTTGGCAGGTGCCGTTCCCACAGCCTGCCCTGGGAAGCGGGCAGATGCCGCCGCCGCCGCCGCCGCCGCCCCCTCCCGGGACCGACCCTCGGGCTAGAGGCAGCGGCGAGGCGGCAGCGGGGCGAAACGGCCGGGCCAGTGCTCAGCATCCGAGGCGGAACCGGCGGGGCTGGCGGGGGATAAAGTGCAGGCGTAGGGTGAGGCGGAGGGTGCGGGGCTGGCGGAGCCGCCGCTCCAGGAGGAAGCGGGCGAGGGACTGCCCTCGGCGGGACCTCCCCCTCCTGTTACCGGCCCCGCCGCCACCACCGCCTCCGGGCCGAGCCTCGCCGCCCCGGCCAGTCGCAAGGTCTCGGTGAGGGCCCAGATGTAGTTGTGGGCGAAGCGCAGCGTCTCGATCTTGGTGAGCTTGGCATCCTCGGGGAAGGTGGGCAGCACGTCGCGGAGGGCGTCCAGCGCCGCATTCAGGTTGTGCATTCGGTTGCGCTCCCGGTTGTTGGCCTTCAGCCGCCGGCTCCGTTTGATTCGCTGAGCAGTCTCCGCCGTCCGAGCCGTTCTCGGGGCACCGCGGGATCGCCCCGGCCGTCGCTTTCCCTCCGTTCGCCGTAACCCTCGCGCTTCGACGGGCCTCGCCGGTGAGGCTGCCCGCAGCTCCTCCTCCTCCTCCTCCTCTTCCTCCTCCTCGGCGCTAGACGGCAGCGAGGGCGAGGGGGCGGGCGAGGCCAAGCCCAGCAGCAGCAGCTCGTCCTCGCCTGGCGGCGTGAGCCCCTCCGCCTTCACCAGCATCCTCCGGGACACCCGCACCGGGGATGAGGACGAGGAGCGAGACCCTCGCTTCACGAGTTGAGCTGCGCCGCGGTTTAACGGTTCGCCGGTTTGACGGGGCGTACGGAGCAGCGGGGGGAGATACTGGGGGAGGGTTGAAGCAGACGGGGGAGGGGGCGCGGCGCTGGCACGCGCCCCAGGGGCGGCGGCAGCAGCGGCGTGAGCTGCCCGGGGCCGGTGGGCTGCGTGTCTGGCACACGACCCTCCTTAACACCCCTTATATACCCCGCGGGGAACAATCAAACCTACCCCCGGGGCCCCCCTCCCGCGGCGCCGGGGCCGCGCCATTGGTGCCTCGCGCTCGGCTGGAGCGTGCCGCTAATTTATTAATGAATGGGCGGGCGGGCGCGAGTGGGGGGCCGCGCGCGCGGCGGGGTGGGGAGTGGGGCGGGGGGGAGGAGGTGGGGCGCGCGCGAGGCGCAGCTGGCCAATCAAGGCGCCCCGCGCGCCACGCGCGCCGGAGCCGGCTCCCTTTCAGCCGCTCATTAAGGGACGGCGGCGGCTGCGACATCACCATCGACACTGCCTCCCCCCCCCACCTTGTCCTCTTGTCCCCTTCGCTGCTTCCCCCCTCCTCTCACTTCCCGCTACCCGGGGAGGGTTCTCTCTTTTTTGGGGGTAGGAATCCAGGGGAATTGCGTGTTGTGTTGTCAGGGTTTGCAGCCCTGAGGGAATGGCAGAGGTAGGTTCCCCCTGGTGGGCATGGGGGCTTGAGGAGGTCAGAGTGGTGCATAGGACATCATTGGTGATGATCTTTGCTCTAGTATCAGGTGAGAGGGTGAGAGGGAATGGTCTGAAATTGTGCCAGGGGAGTGTTAGGTTGGAGATTAGGAAAAGTTTCTTTCCTGCAGGAGTGGTCAGGGGTTGGAACAGGCTGCCCAGGGAGATGGTGGAGTCCCCATCCCTGGAGGGGTTCAAGAAACCTGTGGCCATGGCACTTTGGGATGTGGTTTAATGGTCATGGTGGTGTGAGGTTGATGGCTGAAGTTCATGATTTTAGAGGTCTTTTCCAACAAAACCAATTCCATGATTCTATGATGAGTACATGACTTCCTGGAGGGGGACAGTCCACTGTTGTGGGCTAAGCAGTGATGTTGGGCTCCCCTAGGGTGCTGCATGCCCTTGGGGTGTAGCTGCTTGCCAAGGCTGGTGCTGTAGTGCAGTTACTGTGCCAGTGCTGGGCTGGCCTCACCTTGTCTCCGTTTTTCAGGGAGGTTCTGTAAGGGGCAGAGTGAGAGGAGCCACATGCTGCTGACATTGCTGTTCTGGCAGGCAGGAGAGCCACAGTCCCGGTGTACAGGCTGTGATCTTCACCCAGTGCAGTCACATACAGATCTTGGACCCAGGACAGGCTCAAGAAGACTTCTAAAACCTCCCCACAACTTGTCAATCTGCCAGTAAAGCCTCCCCCCACTCCCTACTCCTCTTCCAGACCACCCTCTGGGGCAGAAAGCCCTGGTGAATAGCAAGGCCTGGCGACATGCCCCCGGGGTCAGCGGGCTTGCTCTGCTTGACAGACCCACGGGGAGGGAAGGAGCGGCAGGAGGACCTGTGGAGGACTTGTGGAATGAATCCCATACCACTGTGGTCACTCCATCACTGAAGCTCTTTTGAGGAGTCAGGCTTTGAAACAGAACTTTCTTTATAGCTGATGGAAAAAGCCCTGAACAGGTGAAAATGCTAAAATCTCACCGAGCAACACCATGGACCTGCTGAGTTCGTGGCCCCTGTCTTGGTCCCTGCGATCACAGCAGGGTGGCTGCCTTAGACAGCCTTTGCTGTACTCAAGTGTTGGCCTTCATTGCTCAGCTCCTGGTCTTTCTCTCCCCAGGGGCTGTGTCTGCATCCATCATCCTCTAAGATCAGTGACTACCCGCATGTTATACTTTAGCTGATCACAGAATCAGAATGATAGGGGTTGGAAGGGACCTCTGGAGAACATCTAATCCAACCCTCTGCCAGAGCAGGTTCACCTAGAGCAGGTTCTGCAGGACCGCATCCAGGTGGGCTTTGAATAACTTCAGAGATGGAGACTCCAGCACCTCTCTGGACAGCCTGTTCCAGTGATGATCTGTTTGGACAACCTCTGTGACTTTACAAAGAGATTTTAGCACTCCTCATACCTCCTCTTGAAAATCTGTATGTCCTCTTGGTATCCCAGGTGAGTTACACAAAGGGACCTTCTTTCTTTTTCAGCACCTTAAAGTGCAGAGCAGAGTCATCTGTGACTGGATTGGGCCATTTACTGAGATTTCTGCCCTTCCATTGAGGATGTGAACGTGATGGAGAGGTTAGGTGGAGGAAGTAAAATAATGGGGAAGGCATCTGTGATGCTGGGGGGTAGCAGGAGGGCACAAGTCCAGTTTTTGCCAGACCGAAGGCATGTAACCCATTGGGGTGCCTTTTTGAGGTTTGCCCTCCCCCGCAGTGCAGCAGTTTCTCTGCAGGTTTGGGCTCAAGGTGACCAGGGATGAGTTGGCTCCTGAATCCTCACATCCTTCCTGGTGCTTGTGTGGTCTTTGGCTGTCCGAGCTGCTCAGTCAAGAGCCACAGGGCCAAGAGTGGTGGGGAGAGGGAGCTGCTGCCGCTGGCCACTGCCTGAACTGTCCTCCAAGGGTCAAACTGTTCAACTTCAGCCCCTTTGCTAGACTCAATCCTACTTTACAGGAACAAAAGCCCAAAGCAGGCAACGATCAAGAAATGGGAGCACAATGATTTAAGCTTATCACACAGCCCAGAAATAAAGGACACTGAGCTTGTGTGCAGGGAGAGGGAGAGACCTTCAGAAAGGCTTTGTTTGCTGTAAGAAGATTGAACTCTGAGGTGACCCAATAGCCCTAAAAGTTTAGGGTCTGTGTTGCTGAGAGACCTTTGGATAGAGCCCATCCACACTTCGACCTCACAAGTTGTGAGCCAGCATTAATGTCTTTGCTTGCCCCAGGTGAATGGGGGTGCAACAGCCTCAGGGAAAGCATGGGGACAAAGCTGTAGGGACAGGATGGCCTGACCCCTTCCAGCTCTGCCTCCCTCACCCCCACCAGGTTCAAGGGTCTCCTGAAGGTTTTGGGGAGCATGGCTGCCTACACTAGGGTACACCCTACATCCCAAATCTGGGGGTGCCCGGCCCTGTGGCAGCACCCACCAACCCTACAAGTGAGATGGGTCTGCTCTTAAACTGGGGGTCAGAACATGTCTCCACCCAGCAGTGTACTGGGATGGGGGTTGGCAGAAATCAGAGGCTGTGGTGCGTGTCCCCTCCCTGAGCCAGGTCCTTCCTGCCCCCACCATGCATAGCCCAGCCAGAAGCACAGAAGGGAGGGATGGGAACGAGCCCTCTGATTCTTGAGCCTCACTAGCAAGTTTGGGGTTCACTCTGGGATCGAGGCAAGAAGGGGTCCCCTGTTCAGAGCACTGCCCTGGCCCCTCCAGCCCAGGGCAGACAAGCCCCTCATCGGGGGCCGATTGTTCAGCAGATTTGCATGGCAGGTGCAGGCCTGCGGAGTGATTGCGCCGTCCCAAACCCCGCCGGGGCCACCCCCCTCCAACGAGAGGGTTTGCCTTGCCCCCCCCCCCCAACCCCCCCTTGTGAAAAAAGGCCACCGGTGCCTTCCTTTCCCATGAAGAAGAGAAGAAGCTTGAGGATGGCGTGAACACGCTTCAGTTTTCTTATTCTTTTCTCTGGCTGTGGGGAAAAGAACAGCCGATTGTGTGAAAACCCCAGTGCCTGCAAAAAGGGACATTGGCTGTCCAGGCGAAGGTGCGCCGGGGAGAGCACTAATCGCTGAACCAGGAGACAAATACGATTACCAGCTCCGAGCCTTGAGTCAGAAAGTCTCATAGACTTTAAGATGTTAATCCCCAACATAATCCTTCCTTTGGCGTGTAGGAATAGTGCAGCCACAAGAGTTGTTTTGTTATTTATATTGGCGTTTAATAAAACTCAGCCAGTGGTGAATGGGCTGCCCACTCTCCAATGGTAATTAATTCCCTATTTCAGTGACCCAATTGTGCTGGGATAGAGCAGTGGGACAGTCCCACTGCCCCAACCCGCCTTTGTGCAGCTACACGGCTCTCGTGCTTCAACAGCTATGGAAACTCATTCTTTTGATGTCATTCAATGAGTTTTCCTTGGGCATCTTCTAAACTTCAAGGACCCTTTTCTTTCTGGAAGGCCTGAAAAGCAGGACTAGCTTGACCACCTCTGTAGAATTTAATGATTTGGTGAAAGGGCCTTTTTGGGGGGTTTGTGTAAGGAAAAAGAGAGAAAGGAAAATTTGGCAGGCTGCTATCAAACAGGGGGCTATCCAAACTCCAGTGCACCGACCTCATTCAGCTCCTAATTTATACAGGTCTTAAAAGCCACTCTTCCTTGCTCAAAATACGTGGGGGCTTCTCTGAGCCGAGGCATTTCAAGATGGGATTTGCTAGTAAAGCAGATAACTGTTTCACATAGGCCACAAATCCTGCCCTGATGGGTACAAACAAGACAAATCACGTTTTAAGGAGGGCGTTTCTACCTGCCAAAAAAAACAACAAGATGCCTGGAATATGTGGTGGTACTGCTAAAAGTGTGTTCAGGGATTTCTCTTTTGGCTCGCAGAGGGGAATATGTTGTGGTGCTGCTCAAAGTGTGATCAGGGCTTTTTCTTTTGGCTCTTAGAAGGGAGTATGCTGCGGTACTGCTCAAAGTGTGATCAGGGCTTTTTCTTTTGGCTCTTGGAAGGGAATATATTGTGGTGCTTCTAAAAGTGTGATTAGGTTGTTTTTTTTTCCCCGGTTCTTAGAGGGGAATATGTTGTGGGATTGTTCAAAGTGTGTCCAGGGCTTTCTCTTTTGGCTCCTAGAAGGGTAAGAGTGAAGTGGCTGCAGGAGGAGTGTGTGAAACAAACACGTGAAGAACATGTAGAAACCCTGCAAAGCCTCTCTGGTGCTCTTTTTTCTTTGACTCTTAAAGAGGAACATGTTGTGGCAATGTTAAAAATGTCATCAGGCCTTTTTCTTTTGGCTCTTGTTGGGGAATATGTTGTGGTACTGCTCAAAGTGTGTCCAGGGCTTTCTCTTTTGGCTCTTAGAAGGGTAAGAGTGAAGTGGCTGCAGAAGGAGTGTGTGAAATGAACACATGAAGAACATGTAGGAACCCTGCAAAGCCTCTCTAGTGCGGGCAGCCTCTTCTATGTCTTTATACACACTTCCAAAAAAAAAAAAAAAAAAGAGAAAAAAGAAGAAGAGAAAAAAAAAAAGAACCCCCTTCGCAAGTCACAAACAATTCAGGATTCAACTAAGAAAACACAGAGTGAACCATATGGCCGGGGTGGCTCGAGTTGGCTGCATTTTCTCCCAGACAAAGAAGGGATTGAGAGTTGAAGGAAAGGAGAAAAAAACCCAACTTTCCGGCTGATGAAGCTGTTGTCTGGAGGCAATGATCCCAAATCTCAAGGCTTTATTCCAGGCTCCGACTGAGACGTGATATGTCATATGATTAGCATCTTTCATATTTACAAGAGTGGTGCGAGCTGCCAGGCTTTAGAGAAAGGGAGAGAAAGAAGGGGCATATGCTGAAATGGATTTAGCATTTGAAAGAGAGAAAAGAGAGCGGATAAATACACTTAAACGAGGATTTAGTTTTACTCCCGTCGAGTTCTAATGGCTTGTTGATTGAGATTTTAGGGAGCTCTAACAGAGGTGTCAGCAGTAATTTAAAGGCGCCATTCAACCCGCCGCTGCTCCTTCTTTGGCCCCGCTCCGCTTCTCCGCGCCCCAGCGCCCGTCCTGTTGTGGAGCAAGGGGCTGTGCCAGCACCGGGGTCTTGCCCCGGGGCCCGGGGTCTGTCTCGGTGTCCATCCCAGGGTCTGTCCCGCTCCCAGGGTCCCGCCCGAAAGCCGGGGTCCCGCCGCGCGCTCTGCCGGGCGGGCTATCGGCGCCACCTGGCGGCGGCGGCTGGGCAGGGCGGGGAGAGGCGGCGAGGGCCAGGCGTGCCCCGAGCGGGGAGACGCCCGGCGGCGCTGGGGTAGAGCTGTTCTTACCTCTCAGGTGGGACATCTGCAAGCACAGCAGGTTGCTCAGAGCACCAAACAACCTGACCTGAAATGGTTCCAGGGATGGCACATCTACCACCTCTCTTGGCAGCTTGGGCCGCGGTCTCACCACCTTCAGTGTAAAATAATTTCTTGCTGGATCTCTGCTAACAACCCCGACTCTCTCAGCCTGCTCTCTGTCCCTCTGCTCATTGAGTGGCTTCCTCTGGCCCTGCTCCAGCAGGTCCGTGTCTCTCCTGCGCTGAGGACTCCAAAGCTGGTCTCAGCACTGCAGGTGGGATCTACACCATAGAGTCAGAATCCCCTCCCTCAACCTGCTGGCCACCTTCTTCAGGATATAGTTTGCTTTTTTTTATGGTTTACCTAATAAAATAGGAGCATAAAGCAACAGGCTCTGTTTCTCACAGGCAGCCTGAAAAGAAACATCCTAGGCTGACACTTAGGAACACAGAGAGGGTTTCAGGTGGATGTCAAACAATACATTTTGCAGTAAGGTGGATTAAGGTTTTTACGTTTTTCCAGCCCAAAAATTCTTTTTTTTTTTTTTCTTGTAGTTGTGAAACATATCTGAGTGATCTTAACCTAAAACCTGTAAAAAAATCTAGATATAGGTCACTGTTCTCAGTTTGTTTGATCCAAAGATTTAATAGACCAAGGACTTGTAATTATTTTTTGACAAAATTATTCTGTTGGGTTTTATAAATTGTTTTAGCCAAGCTGCTTCCTGGGTATCACCTACTTGTAATTATGCAAGACAGAATTGTTCTAAGATATAAGGGAGAAGAGAAGGCTCCAGGGAGACCTAATAGCAGCGTTCCAGTACCTGAAGAGGGCTCTAAGATGGCTGCAGAGGGACTGTTTGCAAATGTCTGCAGGGATAGGATGAGGGGCCATGGTTTGAAATGAGAACAGATTAGGTTGGATGTTAGGAACAAGTTCTGCACCGTGAGGGTAGTGGAACACTGCACCAGGTTGCCCAGGGAGGCAGTTGAAGCCCCATCCCCAGAGATCTGAGCAATATTATCTAGTGGAGGATGTCCCTGCTGACTGCAGGGGGGTTGGACTGGATGACCTTCGGAGCTCTGTGATTCTAGGATGCTGTATATATTATTTAATCTGAAGACTAATGAAACACTAACAATACAATTAAGTGCTTGGTAAGCATAAAAGAATTTTGTTTCTCAAGCAGATAAAGTAACTTTATTCAATGTTAGTCATACAAACCAGGGGTCAAACAGAAGCATCAGTGCACTGAGATACAAACAAGAATTCCCACATTAAATAAATATAAATATTAGATAATTTTTCTGATAGTTTTTATAGACATGCAGTTTGTGCTTGCTCCAGCAAATAGGTGCAGATATTATTTTTCCTTCTTCTTACTCTGTTCCTCTTTCCATTTCTCCAGGTAGCACCTAAGAATGTTGTTTAGCTGCTGCTCACACTGGCTTACATGTTGTAATCCATTTTCCCATCCTGGAAGCAGCAATAAGAGCAGGATTAATTACATCTCTCTTTTCAGCATTCACCAGGTAATTAGCCTGTGGTGATGTGAACATCTATTCCCCAAGCTGATCCAATGGCTGCAGTGGTTCTGCTTGGAAAATCATTCTTCAGAGTTCAACCTTGATGTCAACCAAGCAGGTAAATAAAATAATGACTCTTCTGGTCCCTATTCTTGCAGATTCATTATCAGTTGCTTCAGAGACTGCATGCTCCCTTTTTGTAGTATCAGCTAAGGTAAGGCTCTAGCCCCTTCAAAAGGGGCTGTGCCCCTCTGGAAAGGAGCCTCACTGGGTACCCTGGGGAGTTGGGTTCAGCCAGAGTTTATTGAATGCACTTTAGAGTTTTGGACACTTCCATTTCTCACCTCTCTAGCTCAAATAAATCTCCACAGAAGATTTGATACCGAAATGTAACTAATAGAAGGAGATAGGAACTGTCCCATTTCCCAGGGACTCACTCAAGTGCAATGAAGGGGGAAACTATGGCCTCTCAGCCCAAAGTATGTGCACCACAGAGAGAAGAGAGATTCACAGAACCAAGGGGGTGTTCAGGCATTTTAAACAGCTCCTAGCAATGCTGCAAGGGGTGGAGACAGGCAGCGTAAGGCAGCAAGAGAAGAAAATGAAGTCCCATTACTGGCTAACAAATGCCCTTTGGGTATAAAACCAGTTTGCAGATAAATTGCAAACGTGCAACTCACACACATGCAAAGCCTTGCATTTGCCTTTATTTTATATGTAATAAATGTGCTGTTTTCACAGAATCACAGACTGGTGGAGGTTGGAAGTGACCTCTGGAGATCATCCGGTCCAACCCCCCTGCTACAACAGGGTCACACAAAGCAGGTTGCCCAGGATCACAATGTCCAGGTTGGTTTGCAATCTCTCCAGAGAAGAAGACTCTACAACCTCTCTGGGTAGCCTGCTCCAGGGCTCCAGCACTCTCACAGCAAAAATGACTCTCCTTATGTTTAGGTGGAACTTTCTGAGTTCCAGTCTGTGCCTGTTGCCGGGCAGCACTGCTAAGTGTGGTACCATCCTCGTGCTCCCTGCCCTTTAGCTACTGATCACCACTGGGAAGATCTCCTCTCAGGCTGCTCTTCTCCAGCCTAAACAGCCCCAGGACTCTCAGCCTTTTCTCCTCACAGAGATGCTCCAGTTCCTTCAGCATCTTTGTAGCCTCTGCTGGACTCTCTCCAGTAGTTCCCTGTCTCTCTTGAACTGGAAAGCCCAGAACTTGACCCAGCACTCCAGCTGTGGACTCAGGGGCAGGAGAACCTTCCTTATGGTACCTAACGTGTGTACTATATAATGACACACTACCTACAATATATAGCAGGTAAACACCATAAACTGTTACAGATAGTTTAAAATGAGCTGCACACTTTCAAAAGCAGAAGCAAGCAAAAGCTTACCTTTGCAGTGATGAATTACTCTTCTCCACAGGCTGTTCCTGCTCAGGCAGGCCAGATGCCCAAGGATCAGCAGGTGCCTCTTTGCTCTGGTCAGCGCGACGTTCATTCTCCTCTCCGAGTCTATGAAGCCCATCTGCCTGCTCCTTACACATGACAGAATGATGACCTCCTTCTCAGCCCCCTGGAATGCATCCACCGTGGACACCTGGACAGCTTTCAGTTCAAAAGCCTCAGAGTGTGCCCCATGAAGCACAGCCTGGATCTGCAGACAAAGGAATGTGGATGGTGAGGAGTTGTGCTCCTAGCAAAGACACTCACCAGCCTGCATCCACACACGATGTGAAGGGATAAATGGAGCCTACCTTTAGAAGAAACAACTACCTTTAAGAGAAGTGGTTTACTGATGGTACACTACACAAACCTTATACATCTGTGACTTGTAAAGGGTGATCACACCGACTGCAGACCCCTGGATCCCACTTGCAATCAGTGACTGGATGAGCTTGACTGTGAAATGAACTTCTGCCATGTTATAAAAGCTGTTGTCTCTTTCCATCTGGGAACAGGGAAGAAGAATTCCAGTTTAACCCTCGCAAACAGAAACAGAATGGAGGTCAAACTACAATACTGACTTTTTAGGTAAAAAATGTTAAAAAACTTACTTGCTCAACCCCGTTGACACTATAAAAACACAGTGTTGGAAGCCAGTGCAATAAAGGGCTTCTCTCCTTCTCAGAAACACCATCTATCAGCTCTCCTCCATAGAACAGCTCGTTGGCTATGGCACTGATGGCAGGGTGGCATCGGTACTGTGTCCGAAGAAGTACTGGCTTATGTCCCTAAGGGATTGGGATACAGAAAGGGTGACAGGAAAAAGAGTTACTAAATATTTTGCAATGCCAGCTAGTTAAAAAAAAAACCAAACAAACCAACCAAAAACCAAACAGGAGAAAGTGGAAACAATTCCTGCTGGCTTAACCTTCATGCATTCACTCAACAGGGGTTAGATCGAATACTGCAGCCCTTGGTTCTTCTGCCTGGATTGGACAGAAGGCAAAACCCGGGGCTGGTTTTCACATTTGTTATGCTTACAAATTGTGATGGTTTGAAACTGTCTTTTTAATTTTTCCTTGCAAAGTTGAGAACAGAGAAAGTGAAAGAATGTAAATAAGTCACTATTGGGTGTAAGAAAGCAAAATAACAATTGTTCTAAACACTTCCATTGGATAGATAGAAATGTTTAAGAACTATTACCCAAAACAAAGTAGGCACTCTGCACATTCTGCGTTCGGCAGTGGGGGCAGTTGCTGGGCTGTCTGGCTGCTGTTTCTTCTTCTCTTCTGGCTGAAGATAACACACTGACCTTGGCAGCTAAGTTAACAACTTTCTGCTTAACCAACTCTGCTTCTCTGCCCAGGGGGGTCTGGGGGGGAAGCTCCTGGGAGAGGGAGGCCCCTTTGGGAGGGTCCCCTTGGGGGGAAGCAAAGGGAGATCGATTGTGCTTTTTCTGTTGATTGTATATATTTGTGAATGTTGTGAATTTTGTATATTTGTACATATTCATTGCATTTCATTGTAGATTTTAGACTCTGCTTTGTAAATACAGCTTTTCATTTGCTTCCAGACTGGGCTAGCCTGGTTATTGTTGGTGGGGGGGGAATTTCAGCTCACACCGACACACAAATCTCCATGCACTGTGAAAATGACATTTACAGAGAAATGCACTAGAATCTGCTGAATCAAACCCCAGGCTGAGGCACTGATCCTCTGCCATCCAAACCAGAGCTCCCTACAATTTCACCCTCAAGACGTGGTCAGTAGTGCTCACCATTAAGCAAAGCCGGTCAAAGAGAGTCTGCTCCAACCCCTTTTCATGAACACTCTCGGACCCTTGAATAGTTGGTGGTAACTGCTTAGGGTCTCCAACAAGGACTAGCTTCTCACACTGGAACCTAAAGCAGAATGTTAAAAAATAGGAAAAAAAAAAAGGTTCTAAAAAGTGTGTCAGACTATTCATAACAACAGAGCCCTGGAGCAGGCTGCCCAGAGAGGTTGTGGAGTCTCCCTTCTCTGGAGAGATCTGGACTTTGAGATCCTGGGCAACCCGCTGTGTGGGTGACCTTGCTTTAGCAGGAGGGTTGGACTGGATGATCTCCTTCCAACCCCCACCATGCTGGGATTCTCATTCTGTGAATGTGTGTGCTGTGTTTATATATCAGAGGTTGCTGCTTTCCATCAGGCTCCCTTCCCCATCACCCTCTTTCCACAATTAAAATAATGTGGTTGCTCAGGAAAGCCACCTAAAGGAAATGGTAACTCCAGGAAGGCACCCAAGAGCAGACCTCAGTTTAAAATGACTCTTCTTGCTTTCTTAAGGTGATACCTTGGAGTTCATGTTCTTAAAAAGATATACAAATTTAGCAATTCTTTGAGGCTGTGGCACTGCTAACTGAAGTTCTTTGCTGGAACACAAGAGGAAGTCTGTACCTTGCAATAGGAAGGAGAGAAGCAGGTTCAGTCATCTGGCTGCACTCATCCAGCATCACTACAGGAAACTTCAGAGTGTTCAGGCATGGGAATGGGCAGGCAGCACAGGTCACTCCAACCACTTTTACCTTGGTTATTAGCAAGGGGAAAATGGGTAGAGAAGTTGTGCAGATCGGGTAGCAGTTAATCCCTGTGCAGTATGTCACCATAGCTCCAGCAGTAGAATACACTCAAGTTGATTCTTAGTTCTGCTGCATCCTGTTTTGTACTCACTGAGTATCAAAAAATTGTATTCCAAATTCTAGTAAAAGGCACAGAGATGGATCCACTTTTACCGTTTCTTACTCTTGGGCTGTTTCTGTGTTAGAATAATTCACAGATTCATGTGTGACCAGATCTGGTCTGGTAGAGAGAGAGAGAGAGCTGAGATTACACGACCTTCCAAAACTTTCTGAGCCCCAGCAGCAAAAGTGGCAGCAATGACCACTGGGAACAAGCACAAGAAGCAAATTGCTCAGATCTGCTTTGTTGTAGTTGCTTGACTACAAGCTGGGACTTTTTTTGAGTCTAGGACTGAGGAGAAGAGGCAAATAACTGGCAAGACCAAAAACCAAGAAGATATTTCTACAGGAAAGGTAATACCTACTGAAAAGTTACTTTTCCTGGCAGTTGATACTCGGTGCTGGGATAGATTTAGCTCAGTCCTTGTGCTTTACTTTCATGACTATATAAATTTTAGTGTGAAGGTGTCAGCACAGACAAGCTGTGCTCAGGATGCTTTTGCTGAGCCTTATGGATAAGATACAGCAAATCCCCACCCTCCATCCCATCAATCTTGACTGTACCTGTTGCAGTATAGCTTTATTGGTCCCCAGTTTATGTTGCTCGATACTCTTCTTTACATAGATTTTCTCAGCTGGAGTTAAATCTTCTTTCAAGAGAGCAAGAAGCTCTTTCAGCTGCTCACTGTCATTTCCTGAGCCAGCATGCAAACTTCAAAAAGATTTTATAACATGATTGACAATAATCATGCTTTCAGGGTTTGGTGAACACCCAATATAGGTAAATTACCTTACTGTATACACAACAGTGTCCTAACTTATCCCAAATCCAGCTGACATAGACCTGGATGTTTTAAAACAGACCTCTATGCCACCACCTCAGACCTTACCACCCCACCAGAGACATACATGGAGTAAATGTCTTCTCCAAGTACACAGCTGGTGTCAGAGCAGAAGAACTGAGAAGTTTTTAAGTCTTTGACCATTTTACATCCTTGGTATGTGCAAGGAATGGAAATCTCATCTTTGTTAATCTTGAACTTTACTTTGTTCTCTCAAACTGTGTTGATAATACCATGTAGATTGCTTGCTTTTAAGGGAAGGACAAACCTCAGAGCACTACAGCAAAGATAACTTGGGGAAGTAGTCCTGAATTCATGAGTTGTTAACTATCAACTCTCTGAACATTAAATTTATGGTTATTTCCTCCTAGTTCTTACCACCATAGCACATTTTGAATTACTTCCAAACAGTAGTTTTACAGCCTACATACCACCATCAATCTTAGAACTGCTTCAGATCCCTCCAAGAGGAAGATTCCTACCTGTGAGGAAGGATTGCTTTGGTGATTTTCCTAATGCTTCCCACTCTGATAAAATCCTCAAATCCAAGATCAAGGAGACTTCAAAGAAAGAGAGAAATGCTGATAAACATTACAGATATATAAGTAAGAAATTTTGAAGCATTCAAAAGTGGTTCTAAAATGCTTTAGTGGTTAACCAGATGAAGTAACTTGGGCCACACAATCCAAGTAAATCAAATGGCCTCATGATTTGTCTCATAAATGCTTAATGCCTTTATGGTTTTCCTCTCCTAAGCACTCTTCCACTTTTACTTTCCCTTCCTTCCTTTCTTTTACTTCTTTCCTTCCTTTTACTTTCTCTGCCTTCATTCCAAACTGAGTTTATTTCATGTTGGCTTCATGCTGAAGCTCCTCAAGTCTGACTCTTTGCCTCAGCCTCTCTCTCCATCCTTCCTTGCCCTGTTAATATTCCCTGGAAATACCAACACAATTATCTTTACCAGAGAAGTGCCTTTTTTTTCTTGGAACAGCCTGTAAAAATCTCAGCACCCTACCCCAGCAGTATCCTGTCAACAGCAACATTAGTGGAAGAAGCAATCAGAAGTTTCCATGGAGTTGGCCTTGGACCCTGTGTAGCTTCACTTCTTTCAAAGAGCTGCACTAGGAACAAGATGACCACAGACAGCAGATAGCTCTTGCCAGCTCCAAACACACCTGGTATTTTGGAGGAAAAAGATAAAGGAGAGAATTTTCTAGAAGGTACAGTTTTTATCCATTGCTATGACTTGAATTTATCTTATGAAATAATATGTGGTTCCTGTAAAACACTGCACATACTTGCTTCAGCAGCTCCAGGTGTCCAGGAGCAATCAGTTGCCTTACACTACCTGCAATAAGTTCACCAAAAGAACTAAAGAGGGGAAGCTGAAGTGTTTTTGATACATGCAGTAGCTAAGGAGGCTCATCAACACAGAACATAAATATCTGCATGCACATCCCTCATACCATGTCCCTAGGTACAGAATAAGGAATTAGAGAGGTGAAACAAAGATAGAAGGAAGCATAAACCAGCAAGGATTGACGTGTAGTAGGAAAAAAAATATATGATAACTCAGCAAAGCTGATATGTGGCAAAAAGTGAGTTTAGTGTGAAAAGAAGTAAGCAGGAAACACTAAATAACTCTGATCTTTGTACAGCTCTTGCTAGGAAAGAACTCTATGCTTATGGAAAATCCTGCAGAAGGCAGATGCAAGCTTTAAGGATCCAAAGCTCTGAGCTGGTAGAAGGGATGCTGGAATGGATGCTAGGATGGATGGTATCTTATCAATGCTTATCAATGTCTGAGGGGGCAGGTGTCAAGAGGATGGGTTGGACTCTTCTCAGTGCTGCCCAGTGACGGGACAAGGGGTGACAGGCACAAACTAGAACACAGGAAATTCCACCTAAACATAAGGAGAAACTGCTTTGCAGTGAAGGTGGTGGAGCCCTGGAACAGGCTGCCCAGAGAGGTTATGGAGTCTTCCTTCTCTGGAGAGATTCCAAATCCACCTGGCCACTGTGATCCTGGGCAAGCTGCTGTGGGTGACCCTGCTGTAGCAGGGGGATTGGACTGGATGATCTCCAGGGTCCCTTCCAACCCCCACCATGATGAGATTCTGGGATAATGTCAAGGTCATCATTTGCACTACATTTGAAAAGTCAGCATTTACCTAGACATAAGAATCTCTCTGGAAGTCTGGAACTGTCTTAAAGAAACAAGTCTAGTTCATCACTTTGATTAGCATTTGTACACAGAGACAGTAGCACCAAATGTCACAATTATTTGCTACATACCACGTATGATTGTGACAGGGAGGGTCTGATGTTCTTCCCCTGAATTGCTGTTTTCACAAGAGGTCATCATCTGAGCTATCTGAATCAGTGATGCAGCTTGATCAGGGTTCAATGAGAACATCTGGATCATCTTTGTAGCTAGTTCCAGTGCCTCTTCAGTGCTGACAGGTCCAGACTTCATGGTGTGTTTCAGGCTGATGGCAGGTGGAATGAACTTTCTTTTGTTGACTCTCTTGGTAGCATTTTCAGAACCAAAATCCCTAAGGAAAATACAATGGTCAGAAGCAGGTGTGTAATTTGGGTCTCATGGCTCTGATACTGTTACTCAGCTAACACTGACATGCTGAGGCTTTATGATTAACAATTGACACAAAAGTAGCTGCACCATGACATATTGCTGCCCTTGAGTACTTACAGAATCACAGAATGCTTTGAATTGGAAGGGACTTTAAAGATCATCTAGTTCCAACCCCTGTCATGGGTAGGGACATCTCCTACTAGACCAGGTTGCTCAAGGCTTCATCCAACCTGGCTTTGAACACTTCCAGGCTTGGAATCTCCACAAATTCTCTGGACAACTTGTTCCAGTGCTTCACCACCCTCATGGGGAAAAATTTCTTCCTAATGTCCCATCTAAATTAAGCTTCTTCCAGTTTGAAACCATCACCCCTCATCTTGTCACTAAATGCAGTCCCTCTCCATTTCTCCTATAGCCCTCTTCAAATACTGGAAGGCTGCTCTAAGGTCTCCTTTCTGCCAAGCAACTCTAAAATGGATAAGGAAAAATAGTTCCCCTGAACCCTTGTGAAGCATCTACCTTAACTTTATGCTGATCAGTCAGTAACTGTACATCAGTCTGAGGGCACAGTAATGCCCAGTGTCAGTCTCTGGGTTGTAAAAGATGGGCTGCAGGTAAGTTTTAACAAAAAACCCCAAATCTTTACAATCAAGTTAAAAGTTACCCAACCAATATAATTTCATTTTCAGAAAAATGAAAAGTGCATTGTCAACAGTTCATTCCTTCTTGCTGATTTTGATTTTTTTTCTTACTGTCCTGTTTGGTTGGGATAGAATCCCAGGCCAGCCACAGGCTGCAGGCCATTAGCAGTTTGGAGTCAGCCAGGGCAGCTGACAGGAGTTGACTAAAGGTGTGTCCCAGACCATGAGCATCACTCACAATATAAAAGGGGAAGTCTGCTGAAGATGGGACTCTTCCTGACCCTGTTTTTCTTCCTTCTTCTCCTAAGGACTGCTTTCCTGTTGTGGCTGCTGTATGTTCACTGGGGCGAGTACCACTTTATATACCTTACACAGGTATTGGGCTCAGTTTGGCTGCTTCATTAAATCCATTTTCATTGCAACCTCTGGGCCTTCACTCCCTTCCCTGATCCTTCTTCTCTGCTGGGCAGGAGTCACTGGGTGATGGAGCAACTCCAAGCTAAATGGAGATGCTCACCTAACTTTACAACAGGGCAAATTCAGTAGTGGTTTTGTTTGTTTTTTAGCTCCCTCCTATTGTCATGCTGCTGCACCACTGCAACAGTAACTTACATTTTTAGTAGATATGGTGTTAGTGGTAATGAAGATGGATTGAAGTGCTCCTCCATGTTTCTTAGAGATGTCAGCTCACCACTAGCATTACAAACCAGCAAGGCATGAACACAGGCTGAAAAGGCCACAAAAAACATAAAATGAGTCAAAAAATGAAGGTAGACAAAAGTTCAGCTAGATAAATGAATTACAAAGTGCCACAAGAGAAATTAGAACAGTTGTTTCCCCCCACAGGTCTGAATGATTTGGTGTAGAACTCACTGTTTGATTTCCAGTTTGAGGGGCTGTAGCCTTTCAGGGGTAGCAATTCCACTTCACTGTTGGAGGATGGGCCAAAGAAAGCAGTATTTGCAATGAAAGTATCAAGGGGATCAAAGATCAGAGTCTTTGAAATGACCCAAATATCATCTGTCAAAAAAAACATAGTTCTCATAAGCTTCTTTACTGCTGTCTTTAAGAAAATGAAGCTGGACAAAACAGCTCAGCATTTACTAGGCTGCAAATGAAATGTGGAATTAGGGGATGTTAAAGCCTCAGTAAGAGTTCAGTTCTAAAAGGGATAAATATTTTACCCTTCTAGTACTTACAGTCTGAAATTGATGGTAAAGTAAAGCTTTCTCCATAGATTTTTCTCCTTAGATCACAAATTCAAGCTTTAAAAAGGTACAACATGGCACAGACAAATCCTTCTGATGCTAAAGATTTGCTTACCTTTGCTATAGAGAGAAGAATGCTCCTTCCTGCTTAGTTTGAGGTATAATTTAGGTTTGGAATCCTCAAATTCAGGTGTGTTCATAAATTTCTTGAATTTACAATACCTTTGGGTTTGAGTTTCAAAGGCTTTCCTGTTAAATTGCAATTGTAACAAAAAGTATGTGAACAATTTGCATTCACCAGCAAAAAGAAGCAAGTTCCACAGACTGAACCAAATTACAGAGCACAGATCACACTGGTTGTTTATAACCTTACATTACCAAACTTTTAGATGTATTTATCTTGATAGTAACTACTTCTTTTGTATTCAGCCATCAATTATTCAGCATTGTCTCCCTTACAGTAAGGCAGCACATGAAAATTAGAATCACTAAGAGAATAAAATTCTCTTAGGAAAGATTAAATGAGCAGGGATTCAAATGCAACAATCTCAAGAGATTTCATAAAGCAAGGGATCAAGTTGTGGCTGCTGCATCACAAGGAGTGTGGCTGGCAGGTCCGGTGCACTTTGCTCCAGTGACACCTCACCTGGAGTACTGCATCCAGCTTTGGGGCCCTCAACACAAGGAGGACATGGACCTGATGGAGCAGGTCCAGAGGAGGGCCATGAAAATGATCAGAAGCACCTCTGCTACAAGGACAGAGTGAGGGAGCTGGGGTTGTTCAGCCTGGAGAAGAGAAGGCTTCTCTTAGAGCAGCCTTCCAGTACCTAAAGGGGGCTACAAGAAGGCTGCAGAGGGACTGTTTCCAAAGGCCTGCAGTGACAGGACAAGGGCCAATGGTTTGAAATGAGAGAAGAGCAGATTTCCATTGGATGTGAGGAACAAGTTCTGCACCATGAGGGTGGTGGAACACTGCAACAGGTTGCCCAGGAAGATAGCTTTGGCCCAGTCCCTGGACATGTTCAAGGTGAGGCTTGAGTAGGCTGTGAGCAACCTGATCTAGTGGAGGATGTCCCTGCTGACTGCAGGGGGGTTGGACTGGATGACCTTTGGCAGTCCCTTCCAACCCAAACCATCCTTTGACTCTAAGCAGTTTTGATTCTTGAAGAGTGCTGACCTGAAATACCACTGCTGTGAATTTTATTCCTTCAGTAATTTGGCTTTTACATTTTCTACACACAACCTCTTTACATGTACTTGGTGCAAGTGCCTGTTAAATGCTGCTGGAATCTCTACAAACCCTGCAATTCACACAGCACTTGAGGAAATTGCACAGTGCTTCAGAATACCTCACCAAAAGCTGGCATCCCTCATAGAGAGAGATCTGTTGACTTCTAAGGTATGTCCCAATGCTTTTTATATCATGAAGCACTGCAGCTGGTCTGGATTTTGTCTGTGTGGGGTTCACATCTTCTATCCACTTGAAAAACGAGCACTGCTCAGCTTTGGGGGCATCACAGGCATAGAACAAACGACCCTAGGGAAGGGAGGGGAGAAGGAAACCCAAAAGACCATTAGCACAGTAAAACAAAGTCAAGCACTGGAGCAGTGCTTGCTGCTATAGAAATAATCAGAGAAATCCTTCATAGAATCAGAATGGTAGGGGTTGGAAGGGACTTCTGGAAATCATCCAGTCCAACCCCCCTGCCAGAGCAGGATCACCTAGGGCAGGTCATAGGAACATATCCAGGTGGGTTTTGAAAGTATCCAGAGAAGGAGACTCCACAATCTCTCTGGGAAGCCTGCTCCAGGGTTCCAGCATCCTCACAGTGAGAAAGTTTTTCCACTTGTGTTTTTTAGCCCAATACAGTGACAACACAAATGCATTTCCAGAGCTTTCAGCTTCTGCAGCCAGTGTGTGTAACTATTTTTTACAGAAATCCCCTATAATCTAGTCAAATTTTAATTTGGGTCTTTCTCTCTACATACATAAAGCTGTTTGTGTGGACAAAACTGTAACATCAACAAAACACCCCTGTCTGTGGCTGAGAGATGCAACTAGATGATCTTTCAGGTCCCTTCCAACACCATTCTGTAAACAGTTCTGGACACTAAAACTGATTTTTAAAAGTGATCCCTAACACATCACTTTAACCATCAATTGTAAATCATACAGAATTGACCTGGAACTCCAACAGCCCAAACCTGTAAAGAAACAAGGAAGAAACAGCACCTTGTTTTGACCTTCTTTTTTGACCATCACCACCTTAGCAAGTTGCTTGTGATTGCAGAGTGGAACACAGCTTTCTTTGCTCTCACTTTGCCCCTCTTTTGGTGAAATGTAGAATGATATATCCACTTTGGAGAGAGCATTGTGTAATCTTTGTGATGACTCAAAGAGCATGACGTTTAATTGCTCTTGATATTAAAAAAAAGAATAAAAAGAATAATTAGTACAGCCTTCATGGTTTCACACATACACAGCATTCAAACAAATGTGTTTTCATTTGAATCTTTCAATCCCAAATCTGAATCAAAATTTCCTGAGTCTTAAAAGCCATGTAACCTGCAAAGTTCTCTCATTGCCCCTGCAATTAATTTGTTCTCACTGCCTTACTGTCATTCAAAACACAGTAGGTACAGGACTCCAAATGATCCAAACACTGAACTGTAAACATGAAACACCCAAAAAAGGTTAAACAGGAATCTAAAGACTGGGAAAGAAGCAGAAGGTTACATAGCTGAACAGCAGTGTACTGGTCTGCTGGTTTGTCTGTGCAGTTTTGGCTCCAGATTGATTATATTTCAGTACATAAATCCAAACCAAAACACGGAGTTGTTCCAAGAGATGATGTTGATGTTTTCTCTCTCACCCTGCTTTGTGAGGCTCCAGAAATCCCCTGTTGAAAAATGCCAGCAGCTTGCAGAGCATGGAGTTAGACATACCTGTCAGAGCTGCTTTAAAAATCTGCTTGTAGTGAAAGTGAGACTGAAACACAGTTGGTATGGAAATCTGTCTTCTGGGAAGATTGGTGTGTTTTACTTTGTCCACAGGAGGAAAAGATAACTCAGAAATTGTTATGGCCTAAAAAAAGAGGAAAAAAAAAAAAACAAACATTAAAACTTGAGTGAGACCAATTTTGTAAATGCCCACTGTAGAGATATGACAAGCTTGTCAATTTTTCTTCCCCCTTTTTTTTTCTCTCATATACTGTGCTCTCAAGAAGTACAATAAGTACAAGAAAAAAAAATAATTCAAGACCTCATTCTGCAACCAGAAGTTTAAGGATGACTGTCAATGGAGAATCAGTTTTCTCAAAGCAAAATACAACTTGCTTTCACCCTAAATGTTTGCAGACTTTGTTAACCCTAAGTACAGGAACAAGTATTTGTACATTCCTAGAATGGTTTGGGTTGGAAAGGACCTTGAATATCATTCAGTTCCAACTCCCCTGCCATAGGCAGGGACACCTCCCACCAGCCCATGTTGCTCAAGGCCTCATCCAGCCTGGCCTTGAACACCTCCAGGGAGGGGGCATCCACAGCCTCTCCTGGGCAACCTGTTCCAGTGTCTCACCACCTTCCCTGGAAAGAATTTCTACCTAATCTCCAGTCTAAATCTCCCCTCCTCAAGCTTCAATTCATTGCCCCTTGTTCTGTCCACTACAAGCCCTTGTCAAAAGTCCCTCCCCAGCTTTCTTGCAGCCCCCTTCAGGGACTGGAAGCTGTTCAAAGGTCTCTCTGCAGCCTTCTCTTCTGCAGCATCAACTCTCTCAGCCTGTCCCCCATAGGGGAGGTTCTCCAACCCTCTGATCATCTTTGTGGCCTCCTCTGGACTCACTCCAGCAGCTCCATGTCCCTCTTATGCTGGGGCACCAGAACAAGAATAAAATTAAGTATATTTGGAGCTATAGGATAGACCTTGGACTGTCATTTAGGATGTACCATGAAGTTAAAAATCTGTCCCTTGACAGCAATAAATAAAACCCCACCTCTTTCAAAGGCTTTAGAATGAATTAAGCAACTCAGAATCATGTTGTCAGATGTGTGCTTGTTAAAATGATGCTGTTTTCACAGTTAAGAAAAACACTTATTGGAAACACCTTCTTACCAATTATACATGACAAAATAGCCCAGAAGTTTTAATTTCACCTTCCTACCATCAACATCCAGATTAAAAATCCAAACCTGGCACTGTGTGCACCAAAGAATTACCTTTACAAAGGGTGACTGACAGCACTTAAAAAAAAAAATACATTAGCAGCTGCTGCTCTGGAGCTGAGGCTTTTGTGTCACTACGTATGTAGAAACATTTCACCCAATCGTGCTGATAATATCTTGCAGGAAATCAGATAAATGCAGTTACTTTGCCCAGAAAAATGGGTTTCTGTCACTTACAACTGTATTTGCTTGAACAGTTACACACCTGGCTGTCTCCTGTTACAGTGTGGCAGCTCAGATGACTTAACACCTTTTGTGTTGCTTCAGCCAAAGGTGTCCGATTTAAGTGCAGAGAAAGTGACTTCCTCTCTGAAATCAAATCCTGGTTGCTGGCATTTGGACAGCATTTGCCAGGCATGCTCTTTGCTGGCAGTAGAGCACTTTTCTTTGCAGTACAGCTGTCTTCTGTGTCACCCAGCAGCATTCCAAGGACATTCTCAGCACAGATGTCATCAGTCACTTCCTTGTCATTGCTGTTCTGCATTATCAAGTCACACTGAGCACTGTTTTGATACTTCAGCCACTTGCTTTGTCTGTGTTGTGGAGTCATGTTAGGGAACACTGGTTGTACAGATTCCCTTTGTCCATCTTCTGTATACTCTCCAAACACAGAGGTTTCATAATTTCTGTCCTCGGGGCCAAAAGCATTGACAGGAAATACCATTGACTCCTTGCCTAAATGGGCTGCTGAAGAACCAAAAGATTGCTGGACCTCCTTGTCAACTGGATAAACTGCATCAGGAATCTTCTCAGTGGCAGGAAGAGTGACAAATGGACTTCTTGTTTTAACCATGGATTTGACTCTTGAGAGGTTACATTCCTCTGGGTAGCTGGATTTCTTCTGTGCTGTAGGGCAAATACACCTTACAGGCCACTTGTAGCACTTATGGATGGCACATTAATGTCAGATGTACAAAAAACTAAGAGAAGGAAAGAATTCCAAGTTCTTCCTGCCCCATCTTCTAATTGGCCTGTGCATACTGCATTTCCACTCAACATGAGGGATTTCAACTGTGATTCTTTTAACACTTGGATCTATATATTCAGAACAGGTAGAAATTAAACATTTTTGTGGTTTGGAGGTCATTAATCTGATATTCTTGGTAGGTCAGTGACAGCTGCCAGCTGGAAAACAAATAGCTTAACATTTGCTGCTTATTCCCCAAAAGATCATTCCCAAAACTGTGTAAATTAATAATAACCAATGTAGATAAACAGGCTTCTAGTGTCACAAGCAGCTTTGGACTAAATTCACAGCCAATAACAAAGGACAGTCATGGATAGGTGTCAGCTGGACAGGGGTCAGAGCACAGCTGAGTAGGGGGAAGACAACTATAAAGAACATAACTTTAAGCATTATTGTGGAATAGAATCCTAGCTTACAGCCTTTTTTCCCCCTCAAACTAGAGGCTGATTTTTTTCTTTATAAAATTAAATCAACCTTCTGAAGTCTCTTTCAGAAGAATATAAAGGGCAGGAGGCATGGAATTCAGGACTAATTCAGATGATTTGGAAGACTTCAAAATGAAAGCAAAACATCCCCTTGTAAAAAAATGTGACAAGCACAAATCCAACTCTACTTCCCCAGACAGAGCTCAGTGTATTTCAGTGCCCAGGGAACTGTCTGTTGTACTGCAGCTCACTGTGCTTCAAAAACCCTCACAGACTTCAAAGGGAAAATACTGTAAAGTGCATTTATAAATTTCTTACTGAAATACATTTCTGTAAGTTCTGGGTCACTTGGCAAGATTGCATCTAACAGGGGTTCCTGGATGTCTCCAGTAGTTTCTTTACTTCCTGAAGCTGGAGAAATTGTAGAGTATGGATCAAGTGATGAAGTCAGTTCTGCTGATGGAACGATCTACAGATGAAGAATTAACATATGAAATGAATGACTGGAAAAAAAAATTTATTATAGGGGTTTTTGGTGACTATTTTATTATAGGGGTTTTTGGTGACTATTGGTTTGGGTTGGAAGGGACCTTGAAGATCATCCAGCCCCAACACCCCCTGCCATGGGCAGGGACACCTTCTACTAGCCCAGGTTGTTCAAGGCCTTATCCAGCCTGGCCTTGAACACCTGCAGTGAGGGGGCATCCACAACCTCCCTGGGCAACCTGTCTCTGGGCCTCACCACCCTCTCTGTCAAGAATTTCTTGTCTAAGAGTTAAGAGAAAAGTTTCAAAACTAAGAAATTGCTGCCATGAGACACAAGGAATAAAGGCCCAAAGACCTGGAAGCCAGAGGCAATCCACACCTTGTCAGGTTCCCACGAAGTCCACTGCCTTTCTCTCCACTCAGAACATGCAGGTGAGCCTGATACTGCCCATGGTGGAACTTCAGAACACATGTTCAATGGCAGTGCTAGGAGAAACACACCATGGGCACAAGTCATACAGGATGACAATTGTGAGGTGAATCACTGCCATTCTACTTTTACTTCTACTCACGGGACTGATCTAGGCCTGGCTCTTCAATAGTGTTTGACTTCTGAAAAGTCTCTTCTCTGATGAAGCTGGTGGTATCCCCATGGAGACTTCTGGAGCAGCCTGCAGACTTTAACAAAAAAGGATAAGGAAAATCTTGTTAGAAATAGACCTGTTAATCCTCTATAAAGATACTATCTTTGTGTAAATCTTATTGCTAAATCTTATTTCCAAATAGAATTCTTCAGGATCTCAAGCCCATTCTGGAAGTAAAAAAAAAAAAAAAAAATTCCTTCATATTTAAATACTGACAGAGGTACTGCATTAGGAAAAAAATAATTGTATATCATGTTTCTTTGCATCCAGGAGGAACAGAGGTCAAGAGAGGGGATTCTGCCCCTTAACTCTGCTCTGGTAAGACCCCACCTCAAATACTATGTCCAGTTCTGGTGTCCCCAGCATGAGAATGACACAGAGCTGCTGGAGTTAGTCCAGAGGAGGCCACAAAGTTGATCCAATGGCTGGAGCACCTCTGCTGTGAGGACAGGATGAGGGAGCTGGGGGTGTGCAGCCTGGAGAAGTGAAGACTCCAGGGGCACCTTAGAGCTGTCTTCCAATACCTGAAGGGGATCCTACAGGAAGGCTGGAGAGGGACTTTTCATAAGGGTGTCTAGAGACAGGACAAGGGGGAATGGTTTAAAGTAGGTTCAGACTGGATCTTAGGAAGAAGTTCTTCAATGTGAGGGTGGTGAGACTCTGGAACAGGCTGCCTAGTGAGGCTGTGGCTGCCTCCTCCCTGGGGGTGTTCAAGGCCAGGCTGGATGAGGCCTTGAGCAGCTGAGTCTAGTTGAGAGGTGTCCCAGCCCATGGCAGGGAGGTTGCAGTAGCTATCTTTAAGGACCCTTCCAACCTGAGCCATTCTATGATAATAAAAGAAAGAAATTTTTAACCCTTGCTTTGGAACTCTCTAACAGCTATATATAAAAAAATGCAAATCCAGGTGAGGTGACTATTTTACTACTACAGGAAACAATCATCATAAACCCCTCTGCAGCTTTTCTCTGGAAGAAATCTCTCACACATCAGGACCATTTTTTGAAGTGAAACTGATGAAAGGGAAATAAAACCAGTGGCATCTTGCAAATGCACAGCCCTGTGACAAAGATGAATAACAGTAATTGTCTAACTGCAAAGTTCTAACCACAAAGCACTATGTGATTTTTTTTTTTTAAATAAAATTGTAGCATTCTAGAAATCAATTCTGCATTTACAGGATACTTTCTTCACTAAGGTTGGTAAGAATGACTTGGAAAATAAAATTGTTTTACCTGTCTGAAGTCAGAAAAGACAGAATTGCTTGAAAACAGGGGTGACAAAAACGTCTCAGCTGCAAACTCTGTATTGTCAGGGTACTGCTGCCATCCTGGCTGTGAGCAGGGAGCTCTCAACATGACCTCACTAGCTGCTGATCCTTTTACTTTGTGCCCTTGAAATGCAACAGGCTACACAATATACTGCAATTATTAACTGGTCTGGAACTATTTTACAGTCAGCAGAGATACTTTTCAAACATACAACAAAAATAATCTCTTGGAAACTGCAGGAGAAAGAAATATTTATGCTTTTCTCTTTCTTTTTATTAGCAGCAAATAAAAGTTTTTGTACAAATCTCTCTCAAGACAGAATTAATCTGATGTCATATCTTTAATCTTCTTCTTTACTGTCAAATTGGGAGTTTAAAACCCTCAGTGGAAAACATCCCCCAGGCAAATGTACTAAGAAGTGATGAGAAACCAATTATGAGACTGGTTAAATATTTATTAGGACTTTTTGTAATATATTGGATGAGGGCTTGAGCCACCTGAGCTAGTGCGAAGTGTCCCTGCCCATGGCAGGGGGGTTGGAACTGGACAATCTTTAAGGTCCCTTCCAACCCAAACCCATTCTGTGATTGCAAATAATAAACCATTGAACTGAAATATAAGAAACTCTGTTCTTTACACTTCAGTTCCCTAGAAATAGTACCATTGGTTGGCAGTTAGATGTCCCAGGGTTTCTTTGGGCTGCTGCTACTGGTAGAATACATTCCTCTGTCTTCTGTAATAAATTATCCATGCAGTTGGGCTGCATAGAAAAGTACCAAAAAGCTAATTAGTCTAACAATTCAACCATTTAGAGTGAAAAGTTAAGCTGTAGCTGTTATTTATACAAAAGCAAGCATTTAAAAATACAGCCCTTTTTTGGGAGGCCAGAACAATCCATAGCAGCATAAGAAACTGATTGCTTTTCAAATGGGAGAGGGCAAAAAGAATAATGTAAAATCTTTCTTTCACTTTGAACTATTAATAGCATTGGGGGGAAAAAAATCCAATGTGAAGCATCAAGCATGAACAGATTTGCCAGAGGATTTCAGCCCAAGTGCTACAACTCCTAGGAAAGCCATGCATTCAAAAAGGTAGTGAAAGAAAAAGTAGATGGTAAAAGGTGGAGTAGGGAAGCAGCAGACATACTAATGTGATATTAAACATAACTAAAGATTACAATTGGCATTAGATTTCTTGTCATATATTAGCCCCCTCTGAACAGGTATTGGCAATAGGGTCTGGGAGAGGACATCTGTTTACCATCAGCCTCTTAGCTGATGCCTCTAAGCAATTCCTAGCTGAACCCCTAACAGTTTCATAAATCAAGAATTTTATTCAAGAAGCCTTGTGGAAAATGAATTTATCATCTTGTAAAGACAGACATAGGTAGTCAAAACTGGATTACCAGAAGGCCAGAAGAATCAAAGTAGGAACAGGAAGAAGCCTCTACACTTTCTGAGTAAGGCATTTCTGTAAACTGTTCTACAGCTACAAGAGATAGAAAAGCATAATAAGTTACAGTACTTTTTACATGGAAACATCTGAATATTTACTGGGCTTGCACCCTTTACCCATGCAAATAACTGCACAGTCAGAATTTAGCTGAACTAAAGCAAAGACACAGACTTGGAGCTTTAAACACTAAAAATGGCTATGAGAGAGCCTTCAGAATCTATCACTCCACAAGTATGATTGCTGGATATGAACTGCCCAGCAGGAGAGGAGCACAGGAATCAAAGAAGTGCAGAATTCACTTTAAAATGGAAGCTGACCTAACCTTCATCTTTCACAAGGGGTTCAAGTATCTCTTTAAAAGTCTCTGCTTCATGTAATGTGCTACTACTGTCCTCCATCTTTTGTAAGCTTTCTAATGCTGTGCTGTGTTCAGTCAAAGCTCTTATCAGAGCAATGTTGTTTACCAAACTGGGGAGCTCTGGTGAATTTTCAGCCATCGCTGTGCACTTCAGATAATCCATTCCTATTCTTTCACCATTGCAAGCTTCATGAAAGGCATTTGTGCTCTCTACATGTCCAAACTTGGTTTCACCTATTGCTGTTTCCTTTGGAGAGAAGTGGCCTTTTCCTAAAGGATAGATAGAACTTCTGGGAATGAGAGGGTGTTCCTCATCTGAAATAACAATTACCTTTTGATGGTCTTCTGGAAAATACTGGAGTGAGTCACAGCCAGGATCTGATTTTTGTGACAGGGCCAGCAAAGGACTGTCTGGTTTAATGTCATCACTCTTAGTACCCCACAAATGTCCTAAATCAGCATCTGAGGATTTCATACATCCAAGCTGTGTAACATCTTCTTTGGTCCTTTTGGCCATTGCAGAAATTACTTTGCTGGTAGAAATACATGAAATATTTTCACTTTTCTCAAGCATGCTGGCTTTAGGGTGACATTCGTTAACATTTGAGTCACCAGGGAAAGGATCTGAGTGCTTGCTTTTTACCCAGGACATGCCATTAATGGTATGGGCTGCATAGCCATCAAAATCCCTCTTACTGTTTGTGCCTTCAATCCTTAACTGATTTTCATTCATCTCTTTTACATTGTGTGCATCACCCAAAAGCTCCCCTTCAATTCTGGTCTGGTTTGCAGAGTCTTCTGCAGTTCTTCCTGCATCTCTGCTGTTGCTGTCACAAAGCTGAGATGGTTTATCCCCTGTGCACTGATTTCCATCATTCTCTCCATCAAGTGTTGAACATTTGACTTCATTTTTACTGTGTGTCACTACTTCACAGCAAGAATTAAGTCCCAATGCAGCATTTTGTACCACATCTTCTCCCTTTAGGCAATCCGGATGTTGTGAAAGTCTGTCTCCTTCAGTGACCTTATCCACATCTCTTTCACACAAGTCTTGATTGTCTGTGTCATTAAAATCAAAAGCCTCCACTAGATTAAAGCTAACCTCCATCACCTCTTCACCTGGGCCACAGTCTTTGTCATGTGCACTGAATTCCTCCTTTACAACTCCCATTTCAGTCACTGTTCTGTCCACAGAGAGCTCCAGGTCGTTGGGCACTGTTTCTGAATTTTGGCTTGACTGAAGCTCACTTTGCAACTTCACAGATGAATCCTCCTGAAGACCACCAGTCTCCCTGTATCTGGAGAGATTTGTTTCAAAGGTGATTGGACTTGATGACCATGAAACATCCCCTGAGGATGGGACAAACTGACTGTCCCTCATTGTGACAGTCATGGTGGATTCAGGTACGAAGCAACTACTGGCACTGCAGGAATCTTGTAATTCTTGACTTAAATTATTTGTGTTTTGGTCATGTCTCTGTCCTGTAAATTCTTTACCCCAAGGTTGTTCAGCTGAGTTTAGAAGCATTTCAGCATTCCATTCCTTTTTACCATGTACAGTTCCCTTTGTAAAAGGCAAGTGCTGACTGTTTTGAGTGAGTCTTTCGGCAGGGTCACCTGTAAAAGCAGGTGGGGTTGTGCTTTTTTGATCATATAAAATGTCTGCCTTTTCTGATGCCTGAAACCTAGGAAGACACTCTGAGACTTGAGATGTTGGCTGCTCTCTGCATCCTTGTGTCGGTTTAGCCTTCAGAAGAGCTATGATCTGTGCTGTGCTTCTGATGTTGTGTGACACTGCCCTGTGACCAGCTGTCTGACCACTGGATTGGGTGTGCCCAGTGATTAGAGGAGATTCTGGCTTCCCAATGGACTGACCAGGGTTTTGCTTCTCCATCTCCTCACATTTGTCAAGAAATGGAGCTGAAAGCAGCGAGGAGAGAGACACGTGCTCCCTGCCATTAGCCATGCACACATCTTCATGGAAGCTTGCAGGAAGATTTGCATCTTCATCCTTCTTGCAAATTGTAGAAAATAATGGAGAGGAGACATAAAAAGTGGATGGCAAAGTACCCTGACACTGCTTTGGTAAAGCAAATGTTGTTAGGCTTTCTCCATCTTCCATTGTTGACATCTTCTTTTCAACTTGCCGTGGCCCTTGGAAGCCCTAGAAGAGAATTGATCAGCTTCACATTTTGTAACCAAATAGTGAAAAGAGGACACGCTCCATAAACCATATTCTGATCAAGCAGCACCTGACCATTCCACAGACTACAAAAATAATCTCAAGCCCTTGTGATTTGCATTGCAGACACAGAAATATCAATTTTGCCAAACCAACCAGATTTAGTAAACTCCAGGAAAAACAGCTACCAACAACATATTTTAGCTTATGGTTCCAAAAAAACAATCAACCAACAAGACATTATCTAGTTAGCAATCATTAAAAGATGTGCCTTTTGTGTTTTAAAGTGCATGTTAACACCAGACAGAGCTTTTGAAACAAGGACATACTGTAAACTTCCTTTTCAAGCCGACAGAGAGATGTCTTGGAGGCAGTACAGCAGGTTTCACATCATTTCTATCCACTGCTGGAGTTTCAGCTCTTCTTGGCTGATCTTCAAAAGGTTTTTCATTCACTTTTAGTGCTTCAACTGTGATCAAATATCGTTCACTTTCTAAGCTATCTCCAGCATTCAGCTAGAAAAGAGAGCAGCAGTTTGTACACAGTGGTGCAACAAAAGAAACAAGAAGTCTTCTAAATACTTCAATGTCAAAATATCTGAGATTTAGACTCAGTATATATCACAGCTGCCAAATAAATACTTCAAACAGACTATAAAGCACTAGCACTAAGCTTCAAGTTGTGCTCTAATACTCTGCTTTTACCCAAAAGGGATAAAATTCCATAAAACTTCTACATCAGTTCTGGACTTGTCAATAAATAAAAGCTAGCTTTGCTTTCCATTTTTTACATTGCAGCAGATCCTCATATCCACAATAAGAAAAATTACTTTATTTTTTCTACTTTCATATCCATAAGAAGTAAAAAACCAAACTTTGTAACCAATTTGAAATGCTTCCTGAAACATGAACTACAATCAAGCATAACAAAATTAACTTCCAACAAAATATACCTGAGAACTGATAAAAATACTCTCCAAGCATTGTCCTTTATCATCAAACAAGATAGCCTGAAATGAAAAAAAAAAATAAATTAATGGATTTTACCTCACAGATCAACTAGACTGCCACTGACAGTTCCAGCAGCAGGTGATATTAAATCCAGAGGTTAATTTAAATCCAAATTTAAGTTAAATCCAAGTAGTTCACCTTATTTCTACCAGTTCTAATCCTCAGAATTCCATCTTGCCACGTTTTTGATTTTTTCATTTTTTGGTGAGTGTATAATACCTGTTGTAAATGTGAAAAAAATGTAAGAACAAGAAGAAGAAAGAAAATAATTAAATAATAAGCAGCTATAGTATCTTTTAATTTATTTCTACTTGCACACAGCATTAAATATTACTTACAGTAAATTCTTGAGAATCCATTATTTGGGCAAACAGTTGTCCAACAGCTTACTTAACAAATATTCACATCTTCAGACAGCCTGAGAGACAGGGAAATATTTAAAACCCACTACAGCTGTGAAGGAAACATACTGACAAAAGAGAGATATCACTTCCCTTTTTTGTTTTTTCTTTCCCTCCAAAGAAAAGAGCTACATGCAAGACAGTGTCAAAGCAGTAGGGTATAGCTGATAGGGAGGCACTGTGAAGAGAAACCTTGAAAGTAATCTAATTTAAAAAATGCTTAAAAATGGCTTCTTTTTTTTTTTTTAATAGATGTCAACATATTTTCTAACTTGCACAGGAATTGATCCTCAACATGAGAAACTTCTTTACAGTGAGGGTGACAGAGCCCTGGAACAGGCTGCCCAGGGGGGTTGTGGAGTCTCCTTCTCTGGAGACTTTCCAAACCCACCTGGATGCATTCCTGTGCAGACTACCCTAAGTGATCCTGCTCTGGCAGGGGGCTTGGACCTGATGATCTCTTGAGGTTCTTTCCAACCTCTGATATACTGTGATACTGTGAATTAATTTAAACAAATGGCTGGCAGCTCTGAAAACACCATAGCTCATATGGCTATTCAGAATTAACAAGTTACCCTAAACATGTTTATTTGAAGGAAAAAAAAAAAATCATTGACAGAATGATTTTGTGCAAGCTTATTGAGTCCAGACTTGCCCATGCATGTTTATGTTAAAGATAACTAACTCTCAAAACCAGTTACCCATGAAGTGAAGCCTCTTTACTTAGCTAAAATTAGATCACAGTAACTTTTAAAATAGCTTTTGATGATGATGAAACCAGGAGCAAATCATCATAAAAGCAACAGCACTGCAATGAAAATGATCACAAGAGACAAGGTAACACTGTCAGCTGTGTTATACTGTGGATTAAGATTAAGATACTGTGAGAAAGAGTTTTGTCCTTCTTGTGCTGTGACAGAATCCCAGGCTAGCCTTGGGCTGTTAGCAGTCTGGAGTCAGCCAGGGCAGCTGAGCAGCTGACAGGTGCAGCCCAGACCACGAACGCTGCACTACAAAAGGGGGAAGTTTGCTGAGAACGGGGCTGAGCTTTATGCTTGCATTGGTATTAGGATTTCTGCTTCACCAAATCCATTTTCATTTCAGCCCACGAGTCTCTTCTTTTCCTGATCCTCCTTCTCGGCGCGGGAGGGTCACTGGGGGACAGACCAACTGCTCTAGTAACTGACACAGGGTAAACGTAGGCAAGTTTATATTAAGACAGGAGAGAGATTCCCACTTTCTTACAGCTGCCACCATCTTGGCCGTGCCCGGGTGTTCACTAAGGTGCAAAACCTCGAAAATGGATACCCTTGAAAGACGCCGAATCGCTCCTTCAGCTACTAAACGCGGCGTTATCAGTGCAAACCTCTGCTCTTAACAGAGAGTGCCGAGGGAGCAGGGATGCGCAGGAGCACTGCCGGCACACGCTCCCATGAATCTATTAAAGGCTTCTTCCCCACACAGGTCCTTCAGCACCGCGGCGCTTGAGCCACGGCCGCCTCCCCGGGGGCTACTATAGCGGGCAGGTCCTGACGCCCCCCGGCACCGGCTACCCGCTGTCAGCCACACCCCCCTCCCCGGAGGCGCTGTCTCTCCGGCTGAAGGGGCCCCGCGGACGCCGCGGCCCTACCCACCGTGTGCCGGGGGTGGCGCAGGGGGCTGACGGCGGCTCCGCGTTCCCCTCCCGCTTTCCAAACTTTCCCGCCGCCGTCGCTGCCCGCCTGACGTCAGAGCGCGCCGCCGCCCGCAGGAAGTCACGTGTCCCGGCGGCCAGGGGCGCGCGGCTCGGGGCTGCGCTGCGCAGGCGCGTGCGGCGCCGCGGGGCTTTCCTCCCTGAGGGGGTCGCGCGTCGCGCCGGGACTGACGACGACAAACAACGACAACGGCGTCGGGGCCGGGGAAGAGGGAGCAGGGCCCGCTGTCGGACGGCTCAGCCTGGTGTCCCCGTGGTGACGTCGCCTAGCTGAGTTCCCCTTCCTCTCCCCTCAGGCGGTCGCGGCGCGAAGGTGAGCGGCGAGAGGCGCGGGAGCACAGCCGGTTGAGGCGACGGCGGTTGTGGCGGCGACGCCGCCGCAGGCAGGGGGCGCTGCTGTTCCCTCCGTGCTCTTGCGGCCGCCTTTAGTGCCGTGCGCATGCGCCCTGCGGCGCCGATTGGGCTGAGGGGCTGCGCGTGCCTGGCCCGCTCAGGCGGAGGGTGGGACCCAGTGACTCAGGGCAGTGCCGGTTCCCGCTTGTCGCCTACCGGTACAGCCGCTTAACCGTGTCCTAGCCTCGCTTCCGGTGACCTGTCCCTACCGTGCTCGGCTTCTGCCGGCCTTTCCCTCCCGGTGCTTCTCCCGACGAGTGTGGCCCCTTCCTGAGGGTTTCCAACCGCCGCTGCCCCTCGGCGTCCCCACAGGTCTCTGTAGTGGCTTTGCCCTCAGGTAAAGCGCAGGTGGTAGTGCTGCCTGCGGTGTGCTCGCACGGTCGAGACTTGGCACATAATGTTGCACTATTTCTGTAATGGGTACTAGGTCCGTGAGCAATGGCAGCAGCGATGCTGAAACTTGCAGTAGTCAGTACCTGTGAGGTATCGAATACATGGTACTCAGCCTTCTTGGGAATCGGGAGTTAGCCAGGTCCTCCACCAGCAAAGTTTGGGCTAGTAAAATCTATATCACATTGCATTTTTCCTCTTTTCTTTGAGGGGTAAAAAAGATGAGATTCTCCTACAGTCGTGCAGTGTTTCTGGGTCAGTTTCTGTGCGGCTCCTAATAGGGCTAATAGGCTCTGCTTTTGTACCCACCTTCATCCTGCTCCCAGGTCCTTAGTCCTGCTGCTTCCCATCATTAACTCTGCTGCTTATTCAGCTCCTTAATTAATTAGTTTAATTTACTAATGCAGCAGGGAGGAACAAGAAAATACCAACTCACTTCTCAGGTCACAGAGTTGAACTGGCTTACCAGATAGGAGTAGATGCTCCTGAAGGCTTTGCTAAGGCCTGTGGAAAATAAAGGAGAGGTGTTTGGTGTTAACCACATGGCTTTGGACTCGACGATCTTTGAGGTCTCTTGCAACCTTCTTGATTCTAAATCACGCCTATGAACTTGGTGGCTTTCTGTGATGGAGTTACAGCATCACTGGATAAGAGAAGAGCAACTGATGTCATCTGCTGGAATTTGTGTAAAACTTTTGACACTGTCCTGCGTGATATCCTGGTTGCCAGATTGGGAAAGTATGGATTTGAGGGATGAACCACTGGCTGGATAAGAAATTGGCTGATGGTGGTACTCAGAGAATTGCAGTCAATGGCTCAATGTCCAAATGGAGACCATTGACATAACCCTCCCGCAACGGTTAGTACTGGGACCAGTGCTGTATGACATGTCTGTCAGTGGTATGGACAGTGGGACTGAAGCACCCTTGCCAAGTTTGTTGATGACACCAAGCTGTGTGGTCCAGTTGACATGCTAGAGGGAAGGGGTGCTGTCCAGTGGGCTTTGAGAGGTGGGCCTAAGCCAACCTCATGAAGTTCAGCAAGGCCAAGTGCGAGGTCCTGCACCTAGGTTGGGTCGATCACAAGCACAAATCCAAGCTGATCAAGGAAGGGCTCTGAAACTTCTTGTAGGTTTGCTGAATACTTGCATTTATCTTGGAGTAAGTATCCAGAAGAGGAAGTGCAAATATTTTCATGGTATAAAAAGGTATTTGGAATGATTCTGTCTCCTCCTTCCACCTCCTCTTAATACATTTTGCTATTTAATATGCCCTGGGGTTTTTGGTTGGTGTTGTGGGGTTTTTTTGTTGTTGTTGGGGTTGGGTTTTGGTTTGGGTTGTTTTTGACATTTACATTATCTTTGCTTTCTTAAAGCTTCTTCCTTGTGTTTAACTGTGTCTCCTTTTCCTTGTATCACCCACACTCGATTTTATTTCACAGATTGTATTGGGTTGGAAGGGGCCCTCAAAGGCCATCTTGTCCAGCTCGCCTGGAGTGAGCAGGGACGCCTCCAACTAGATCAGGCTCATTTGAGGGAAGCTGAGAGATGGCAGCTGTTTTGCTTTAACAGAGTGAAGTTTTGACCCTGCTTTTACTTTCTTCTAATTTCAATTGTTTATCAGAATAGTCATTTAATACTGTTTAGCCAGAGTAAGTGTCCAGAAATGATGCTTTACCTTTAATGGTGTGACTTGCTATAGCCCTCAGCTAAGTACTGTATCGTTCAGCTGATTATTAATATAAATATCTTGCTGGAGGGCTTGAATAGAACTTGAACTTCGGTTGGGAGTTTCACCTGGCTTATCTTTCCAAGGTAATTGTTGACCTTTTGCTATCTTGAGTGGTCAGCTCACAGCAGGTAGAGAAGCTGATATCCGGCTAAGGAAGCCTGATTTGCACAATAATTTGAAGAGCATTTCCATTTTTGTTATCCTGTTGTAGAATCGGGCTTCCTCTCTGATGACTCTACTCAGGGTTCCTTCTGGGTAGCCTTGGCATAGGACTGAGAAGCCTTTCATATGGTGATTGGTACATTAATTACTTTAATTTTTGTGTTAATTTCATTTTCAAAAAGCTGTCTGCTTCTGGCAGCATGGCTTTGTTTTGCTTATGTGAAGTGCTGTGCTGATGGGCAGTTTTCAAGGACTCACTAGCTACAGCAAATTGAAATGTGAGCAAAAGTGATTGATGCATTGAAAAGGTTTTTATTTTTCAAGGTGAATCTGTACATTCAAGTCACTACCCGCTATCTAGTTTGTCCCTGATTTCTAGGGGCCTGATTCTGAAGTTCTCAGAACATGGTTTGCCATGAAAATCAGTGACAGTTGGTAAAAGAGCCCTAATTAAAGAAAAGAAAAACATCTGTTTAGGCATAGCACGGTGATTGCCAAAGGGACTAGCAAGTAAGGATGTGTTAGAATGCATTCAGAAGCAGGACTGGAAGATTTTGGAATCACTGCTCTTTGGTAGGGCATTGACAGTTGATGGAGTGAGTAGTTTGCATTTTTTACATAACAAAGATGATTTTTTTAATAAGAAACTTTACTATTACTTGTCCTATGAATATCAAGTAGGTGTCTGACTGTATCTTTACATTTTATTTATTGATCAGGATTAATAAATGCTTCTCGTTTGGAGTGAGCTTTGCAGTGAGCTCTTCAGCTGCTGGGTGTGACAACATAAATCCAGCACTGGATTTATGATACTTACCCTCTGAGCATGGTCCTCTTCCCAGGCTTTTCTGAAGGCCTCTGTATAATCCAGATTTTTTTTTTTTCCTGCTTTACTTTTTACACAAAAGGGTAATTTCTGAAGTGTGTGGTGTTCTGGGGTTTTTGTATGTTCTTTCTAAGGGTTTGTACTCAGAGATACAGGGAGTGGAGCACAAATGATTTCTTGTCTTTTTTCAAGACTAAGAAAATGTGAGGGAAATTGGGTTTTAGGTTTAGGTTTTGTGGGCTCTTTAAAAAGTGGCTTGCTCTTCTGGTAACGGAGCACATTTCTGTGACCATTTTGTGCTTTACAGAATTCATTTTTATGTATTTCTAATAGCACTGCTTGTCTGATAATGCACAAAAGCAGTTGCAACTGTGAATCCCATGGCTGCTGCTGAAATCCAGAAGCTGCTGTTAGAATTTTAAGAGGGAGGGCAGGCCGTCCACAAAGCTTTCTGAATTAATAGTACAAATTGTAACTGAAAAGCCTGCAGTTTGGTGCCAGCTTTTCTCCAGTGATTCTCTGAGGCTAAAGGGCAGAAATAGGTGCCATGAGACATGAGTTCCAGCTTAATCTTCACCACATAGTTTTTTTGTGCCCTAGTTTTCCTCCTTTTCTGTATGCTTTGTGTTTTTCTACACTACAAATAATGACTAGCACATGGTCTCACAGGGGAAGTGTGGAGCAGTTAAACTAAAATGAGAATGCTTAGTCTTCGAAATAAGACTATTTTGATTTTTCTCAAAGGTTATATTTGACTTTCAGTTGACAGGATGACAGGAATGGAGACTGAAACTGCAAGAGACAAAGCCATGGAAGAAGAAAGCACTGAGCAGAAAAAGGAGCGAGAGAAAAAGAAGAGGTCAAGGGTTAAACAGGTGCTTGCTGATATAGCAAAACAAGTGGACTTCTGGTTTGGTGATGTCAATCTCCACAAAGACAAATTTCTTCGAGAACAAATCGAAAAGTCCAGAGATGGGTGTAAGTTTATATTCACTGCATTTCAATAAACAGATGTGTTTGTCGTCCTCCTTTCACCATGCTGCTGGGGACAGTTACAGATCACTGTGAGGTGCTTGTGTGCTCATGGGGGAAGATGTTACTTTCATGCTGGAAACCAGCATTAGGGTTGGCAGCTCAGGAGGCAGAGCTTGGTACTAGTTGTTAGAAACTGTATTTAGTGTTCTCTTTGCCTTTTCTACCAGTTGCAAGTTAGAGGCATCTGCCAGGGCTTAAAGGACTGTTTTGGAGACCTGATTTTCTTTTTTTAACTGTATAATTTAAAGAATAAGCAAAGAAACAAGAGTCAACAGGGGAGGTACAGTACTTGGCTTGTAGGGTAGCTATATGCAGAAATTAAAATGTTGGTTGGATTTGTGGTTAGATATTGATAGTTTTTTGTGTTTTCTCCACAAATTTGGTATGTGAAAAATATTGGGCTACTATGGGCCTCTTTCCTTTAGACAATTTCTGGTGTGATTTATTTGACTTCAGAGTAGGAAGTTGAGCTTAGTTCTGAAACTATTGACTCATTCCTAAAAGAAAGTGATTTACACTTTAGCTCCAGTGACTAGAATGCATTTTTGCAACCAGTACATGCGTCCAGCTGCATTGTGTGAAAGGGGAGCCTGCCTACTGCTTGGAGTAGTCTTTAATTACATTGAACTTCAAGTGAGTTTTAAAGCAAAAAAGGCCTTCAGAGGTATAAAATGTACCCTGCGTTTTCCACAGATACCAGAGCTTGGGTGTCTTTGACTTACTTAAGACCAATGCAACATCATTCTGTGTCAAGGTTTTTGGCAGCATGACTCACTGCAACTGGAGTGGGAGCTGGGGCTCTTTTGTGTTGGAAAGGCTGCCTTAAACACTTAATTGAGTACTTGAAGGAGAGGCATGTTTTCAATGCAAATTGGTTTTGTATTGTGAAACTCCTTTAGAAGGGGGGGGTTGGTTCTTCCTTTCTTTTCAAACACAGTACTTATCAGTGGGGAGGTGAAAGAACAAAATTCCTTTAGAGGAAGGTTGGCACAAAAGAAAATTAAATATAGGTTTACTTGAAACTTTAATTTTGATGGTAAAATCTTTCTGTAAATCCATGGCAGCATGGTGACATACTTTACAAAAATAATAGCAGAGCCTTGCTGCCAGATTAGAACATAAAACTCAGGCTTTCTAGATTACCCTGATTTCATCATTTCCACCTTTTATTTTATCCCTAGATGTCGATATATCCCTACTTGTTTCTTTCAATAAAATGAAAAAATTGACTACTGATGGAAAATTGATAGCCCGAGCAGTTAAAAGTTCATCTGTGGTAGAGGTATGTAATATTTTGCTCCTGTATTTGCTAATACTGGAGTAATAATGATAGTGGTACTGAAACTGGCAATAATCTTGTGGAAAATGTTCATTTCTTGCTACTTGTAGCTGGATTTAGAAGGGACTAGAATCCGAAGACGCCAGCCACTGGGTGAGCAACCAAAGGATGTGGATAGTCGAACAGTCTATGTGGTAAGCTTGGGTTGGGAAATGCCTGGTGTTGGGTAGGGACCTTTATTTCTGACTCTGGAAACTCCCTTTAGCTTTCTTGCTGCTAATTAATTCTTTTAAGAATTCAAAGCCCCCTGAGCATTGTCAGTGATGATCTAATTGCTTAGGATTATTTACTGCATTAAGAACAACAAAGCCAACATCAAGCAGCTACATAGTTTTACCAGAATTAGAAGGCAGATTTTCCTTTGTGCATGCTTAATGCAGTATATGTATTTTTGGTATCAGAAATGCATCTATGCATCAATATTTTTGTTAACACAGGGTGGGGCTGGGCAGGTGGCTGTTGCTTGTAGTAAACCTCAATACCATGGTAATGGAGCAGTGAGAAAATGACATTTTCTTTCTTTCTCTCTTTTTTTTTTTTTTTTTTTTTTTTTTAGGAGTTGCTGCCCAAAAATGTCAATCACAGCTGGATTGAGCGAGTGTTTGGGAAGTGTGGTAACGTAGTTTACGTCAGCATACCCCGATATAAAAGCACTGGTGATCCAAAGGGGTTTGCTTTTGTTGAGTTTGAAACTAAAGAGCAAGCAGAAAAAGCTATTGAGGTGAGTAGTGGTGCCTCTGGTCTGTTAACCTTCTTCCTGATTGTCCCTGTGTGATAAGGATGCTGTAGTCTTCACTAGCTTACCTACTGACAAAAAAGTAATTCCTCACATACCCTAATTTAGACACTTAGCTCAGCAGGCCTTATGTTCCTGTCTCCTACCCCCAGATCTCCAGTCATTTCCACAGTTAAAATGTAATTTTAGTGTTAACCTGGTAGAAGCTTCGTGGATATTTTAGGGAATAATTTAGTTGGCCACTTTTGGCATCCTTTAGGGAAACTGAGATCTCTGTGTCACAGAACAATGGCTATGAAATTCCATCAGACAAGAGTGGTCATACCTAATACTCTGTATTTAAATCACAGAATAGGTTCACAGATTCATAGAATGGCTCAGGTTGGAAGGAACTGTCTACTCCAACCTCCCTGCCATGGGCAGGGACACCTCTCAGACTCTGCTGCTCAAGGCCTCATCCAACCTGGCCTTGCATGTCTGCAGGAAAGAGGCATCCACAGCCTCCCTGGGCAGTCTATTCCAGAGTTTCACCATCCTCCTACTGAAGAATTTCTTCCTTAGATCCAGTCTAAAACTACTCTCCCTCAGCTTCAAACCATTCCGCCTTGTCCTGTCCCTAGACACCCTCATGAAAAGTCCCTCTGCAGCCTTCTTACAGGATCCCTTCAGGTATTGGAAGGCAGCTCTAAGGTCCCTCCAGAGTATTCTCTTCCCTAGGCTTAACTCCAGCTCTCTCAGACTATCCAAAGGTGCTCCAGCCTTTGGATCATCTTTGGACCTCTTCTGGACTCACTCCACCATCTCTGTGTCCTTCTTACGCTGGGGACACCAGAACTGGATGCAGTATTTGGGGGAGAGGTCTCACCGGAGCGAAGGGGCGGAATCCCCTCTTTTGCCCTGCTGGCCACACTGCTCTTCACACAGCCTAGGATTGCAAATGTGGTTTGAAAGTTTAAAAGCAGTTCTGTTTCTGTGTCACAATGGTAACAGACATAAAGACATCACGCTAATAATGTGAAATCTAGCAAGCTCTGCACTGAAAAAAGCAAACACCAAAAAAACACCAACCAAACAAAAAAGCAGCCCACTGAAAGAACAATGTATACACCTCTGGAGTCATGAGAGGCTACCAGGGGTGCTGGTTTTAACTTGGATGTTGATTTGTTAAAAAAGAAATAGAATGTTTAGAAATGGTTTGTGGATTTTAATAGTTATTTATTTTTGTAGTTTTTGAATAATCCACCAGAAGAAGCACCACGGAAACCTGGGATTTTCCCCAAAACAGTAAAGAATAAGCCTGTTCCTACACTGAATACAAGTAACAGCACTGTGGTAGGTAAGTGTTAAGTTGCTGTGATCAAGAAACAAACTGTTTTGTGCGTCAGCTTCTGAAGAAAGGCTTTTGAACTGGTGTGATACTGCAGTCTAATCTCACTATCAAAATAAAATGCATATTGCTCTTTGCATCTAAGCATTTACAATTAGGAAAGGACCAATTTGACACAGATTGTTTCAAAAATATTTAGTATTGAAGGGAAAGATCCAGACATAAGAGCAAAATTCTACTTAAAACCTTAGTTCTGCTCAATTTGTGATCATCTGACATATTTCAAAGCAAACCTTGTGATATTATTCTCTCTGATGAACCTTTTTGAGAGAACTATGAAAACAGTGGGGTTTTGCTAACCTTCCTCTTTGGAATCCTCGCTTTTGAGCGGAGCACTCCTTAGTGGAACAAACTTTTAATGATGTATTTGCACTTCCATGATTAATAATTACTCATAAAAACCTGAGAAAAAGAATCCTGAATTGACAGTTGAGCATGTTTCCAGTAAATACAATCTACTATACCTTACACAGCAGCATTACAGAATTATGATGCAGCTGTCATCACTGAAACATTTTTCCTCAGTTCTGATTTATATTACAATTTCCCAGACTTCAGACATCTTCCCATCTTTTTCATAAGCATGATGATGAATCCTATTCCTCATTGTTATTACTAATCCTTTGTTACCCCAGTAACTGCTAGGACCAAAAATAAATTAAAACCTTGCCTTTTTTTTTAAGCCATGCTTTAAACCCCCTGAAGTTACTTTATGCTGCATCTTGCCTCTTACAACTTTGAAACAAGTAGGCAATATTGAAAATTGGCTATTATTTTTTTTAACTATGTTAATATTCTTTAGTTTAGAAGGCAAGTAGTTGTTCATTATGTCAATATTGTGATACATTTGTTGGGCTGAGTATCTCTTTTTTTATTCTAAATATTTATCTTTTTTTTCTTTTTTTTTTCTTTTTTATTTTTTTCATTTTCTTGCTTGTGTTGTTTGGCCTGGAAAGAAGAAAATGTCTCTTCTCAAAGCCAAGTAAAGGATGACATAAAATGTGCATTTGTTAAGGGAGAAGCAAAGAAGTCTAGTTTTTCATGTGAGAGTAAGTACTTCAGTCACTTATGACCCAGAGATCTTTCTCACTTTGTGAGACTGAGTCTTGCTTTATTTCTCTTCTGCTTAAATTGCCTGGGAAGAACTGGGGGCCAATGTATTGAGTCTCTCCTGTAGTTAGAGATGGGTGTTTCATTTAACATCCCAGATTTTCATGACAGGTGGTGTTGTGATTTTTGACTTAGCTCAGGTAATCTAATCTAGTTTTTAATCATTGGCAGTTTTAAATGTTGTGGTTTTTAATACAGAAGAGAAGAAAAAGAAGAAAAAAAAGAAATCCAAAGTGAAGAAAGAGAGCCATGTACAGGCAGCTGCAGAGACAAAGGAATCAAACACAAACACTACAACAGAGCAAGTACCCAAATCAAAAAGACACAGGACTTCGTCAGAGTGTTCAGAAATGGAGGGGATTGAGACTCACAGGCAGCCCTCAAGGAAAGAGAAAAGAAAATGGGACAGAACTGAGAGCTCAGAGGCACCTTGGGAAAGCAGACCAGGGAAGAGAAAAAGAACCAGCTCTGGAGATGGTGAGACATCAACTCCCAAAGTCAAGAAAACTGTTCACAAGGATGAAGTTCATCCTGTAAAAGAGGAAACCACAGAAGTTCCAAAGGAACCCAATGGTAAAATTTGTTGCATGTCTTTTAGTATTTGCATGATTTATATGCACAAATGAAATCAAACGGCAGGTCTTACAGATTGTCCCTCATAACTAAGGTAAGGAGAAAAGCTTGTGTTACAGAAACTGCATTCTTTGCAGCTGAAATTGTATTTGTAGGGGCCTACAAATGAAGAAATTGGAGTTTTAGTATGCTAGAGGGTGAGGAGCAAGTGAGCAAAGAGGGTTTGCAAAAAACGATGGAAAGCAAGAAAAGTGTCATCTGTGTAATACAAATGCATTAGTGAAGTGACTTGCTGAGGCCAGAGTATGTTACTTGCACTGTATAAGTAAACTTTGGAAGTGCTGGTGAAAGATTCAGATGCTGAGTTTCTGTCTTTGAAAGAGTGAAAACTGGTTAAAGGTTGTTCTGGTTGAACCTGTAGGTGAAAAATGGTTGATCTGGTGGAGGGCATCACAAGGTCAGTTTAGGAATAAGTGATGTTGCCTGCAGTTAAATTGAAACCTTGTGCTGAGTCATTCCAGGGAGATAAACTGCATGGAGAGGGAAGAGCTTTGAACACTGGAGCAGGTAAATCTCATCAGAAGTAAAAACTTCACAAAGAAGTTAACATCAATAGAACTTCACTGAAGTAAAGTATGGGTTACACAGTCAGCCTTGGCAAATGGTGACAGTACAAGAATCTAGATAAGATTAAAACACAAAAGAATAATATGATCCTGGTTTCTTACATGAGATAAGGAAAAAGAAAAGCCACAGATGGGATTAAAAGCTGCTTTGAAATCACATGTGGGTTGACAAGAACCCATGATTAGAGGCTACACTCAGTTAAGTGGACTAAAAATAGGGAGTAGGCTCCTATTTCTGGGAAAGGATTCTCCTACAGATTTGAATCAGAAAATCAGTGTTGGTATCTTTAAATATCTGTCAGTGTTATAACTGAAAATATGTTGATTTTTTTTTTTTTTTGACTTTTTAATGCAGACATTTCAGCAGAAGAAGACAAAGACAAAAAAGACACATCCCTTTCAAAATCTAAAAGGAAGCACAAGAAAAAACACAAAGAAAGGCACAAAATGGGTGAAGAAGTCATTCCTCTCAGAGTACTCTCCAAGTAGGTTATGAAACAACTGTGTGACCAGCTTCTGGTACCTGTGTTTAGTGGAACCTGGCTTCTTAAAAACCATGTATCTGAAAAGAGGTTCTCATAATGACTGCACACAGAGAAAAACACCTAACTCCCATTTTATTTATCCACTACCTCCAGTCCTGGGCTGGGTAGACTCAGCTATCCAGTTGCAGGAATTGCATCATTCAGAAGTTATGCAATAATTTTATACATTTTACAGATCAATATTTTGTTGTTTGCTATGTTGTAGATTCAGTTGCAAAAGCAGTAGTGAAAGCTTTTTTTTTTTTTTGCCCTTCACTTGACTGGCCAGCTTTTGCCTTTATTCAAACCTCAGGTATTTAAATGTTCGGGGGTGGGGGGTGGTTGGCATTTCTTTGTGGTACCTTTTTATTATTTCAAGTGTATAAATGTTTTCCTGGACTATGCAGTTGTATGAATCCAAGTCACAAGTGTATGAATCCCAGTCACAAGTTTTACATACTTTGAGTCTTTATTGCTTAGAGTCTTTATTGCTTAACAGGTTTATATACAATGCTCTCACAATATTCCCAACCTTTGCAATATTTTACTTCATATGTTTAAAATCCTTGCTTGTCTGACAGTCCATCACCATTGCTAAAGTGCAATTCCAATATTTTATTACAGAGTTGCATATTAGCAACAGTATTAGCCTGTAGCTGAAAAGGTTCAATTACCAGTTGTAAGTAAGCCTTGCTTAATTGCAATTAAGCCAATATGCAGCTGATCCCTGGACCAAATGATGTTATTGCAGAAGTTTGACAAAAATATTCCTGTAACTGTTGGGCTTCTAGGAGTCACCACAACTAAAACATGGAAGCACTTACTTTTTAGTCATCCAGCAAGTACCTCCATGTTAAAGTAGAGGGGGTCCTTGCCATCCTGTGCTGTACCATGATAGCAAAATTCTGCTTTATTCTGTTATCACAGAGGCCACATGTCCTTGGAAAATACATTTCCTAGGAGTTGCAAAGTGTTTTCAGTTGAGGAAAAAAATAGGACTCACCAACACTAAAACATGGAAGCACTTACTATTCAGGTGCAAAGCAAGCACATCCACATTTAAGTTGTGGGGATCCTTAAGTGGAGAAATATGTAACCAAAAAAACCTTCAAACAACAGTAAAAAATTTAAACAGTGCAGATAATGCAACAATAAATCCATACAGGTATCTGTTACTGTTAAGTCTGCTTCTTTGAACCTGAAAACAGCCAAGAACTTTAGGATCCACCGCCACTGAAACATGGAAGCACTTACTTTTGTAGGCAGCAGGTACCTCCATGTTAAAGCAAAGGTAGTTCCTTTAAAATTCAAAAATTGGTTCAAATATTTCAAATGTACAGGCCTCTGAAAAGTTGTCTTGTTCAGTAAGACTTAAGTTCCTGTGCCTTCAACTGCTTGCAGCCAAAATCCTTCCATTTTCTTTTTCCTGGATCTGAAAATCATCCCAGATGAAGCGTAGAGAGAAAAAGAAAAAAAAAAACAACAAAAACAAATCCTGGAGGGTATTTCAGTATTGTGATCAGGATTCACCTCTACTAAAACATGGAAGCACTTACTTTGTTTAGATCACAGAAAGCACCTCCATGTTAAAGTAAAAGGGGTCCACAAAAAAATAATAATTAAAAAAAATAACCCGGAGTTGTCGATGATGCTTTGTCCTTTTCCACCGAGATTCCAAGAACACTGCAGCAAACACAGAGAAAGTTTTACGTTTAGTTAAGTGTAGCAAAGAAGAGCAAAAAAAAAAATTAGTTTTAAAAGAGCATAAACATAGCAAATACTTGCCTGACTCATTCCCCATGCTCTTCTCTTCCTTCGAGTCAAGTTAGCTACCAGGACTTCCTTCAGCTTGTATTTATACCATACCTTGCCAAGGAATGGTGTTGCCTTTTTATCTCTAAGAATCATCAGGTGGGTCTTTTGTTATTTTAATGTCTTTGCTCTGCTGAGAATGTATGATCCTGGGTGAGTCTGGATGCTTTTTTTGAAGTATACAGTTGTCAATGTTAACAGCTAAAACCATTACCACAAGATATCCTCCTCTTTAAAAATCCTCTATCAGCTTGTTTGATAGCACAGATTAGGGTAACAATGAGTCGTTCTCACAGTGGCACTATAGGCATTGTGTTGCTGTGGAGCAAAGCTCTGGCTGTTTGCAGAAACATCTCCATGTGAAATGTATGTAAATATATAAATTGCTTCCATGTGGTGGTATTTTTTAACCAAAATGCATTTGAATAGTAAGGAATGTTCTTATCTCAGTGGGGTTTTGGTGAGTTTAACCAGTTGTTGATTTTCCATCAATGATTTTTTTTTTCCCCCTAAAAAATAAATGACTGAGTATAGTAACAAAAGAAGTGGGTTCACTGAACTGATTCAGTGAATTCAGAGTTCACTGTCTCTGACTTAACCCTGAATTTAGTGCTTGTGGTCTGTGGAGTAGAAAATATAATTTATCATGCTGTTCTATATGCTTCCTGAATATGTAAAACAAATTTGGGAGTCACAATCTGAATGCTAGGCCTGGGATAGTGAAAACTAAAGAAAATAATAAAAAAAGCAGGTATTGACAAGGCTTAATTTGACTTAAGTGCAGGGAGATTTCTGACAGCAAAACCAGCCTGTATTGCTCACCAAGTTCAGCTGAAGCTCTAAATTAAGTTTTCATCTGCTTGTTTACAAAGGTTATTTTCTCATTTAAAACTGACATCCTATACTTGCATTGCCTCTTACAGGACTGAATGGATGGATTTGAAGCAAGAATATTTGGCCCTTCAGAAAGCCAGCATGGCCTCCTTAAAGAAAACGATGTCACAAATCAAAACTGAGTCTGTGGCAGAGATGGACACTGAGTCTGGTATGCAGAAGAAGCCTCAGTCAGAAAATGATAAATGAAATCCTGCTTGTGATGGGTTTTCTCTTGTGTTCCTCATGGTTCCAGTACATAGACATGAATGATTTAAGACTCTGGTCTTCCAGAAACACTCCCAGATGGTTTTATTTCTATAATGCTGATGCTTTCTTTTGCCAAGTATTATTAAAAGCAGCTCTCCCTCGTTTAATTAGATTTGGGACTAAGGAATTTTTTAAGTAAAGCTTAAACAGGTCATTTCAGCATATTCCAGCTTCTTAAGCTTAAAGCTGTTTTTACATAATTGTTAGCATAAAAGCCTTAGAGAGGTAAATCAAGACTCAGCTTTTCTGATTAATTAACTCAGGCCTGGTTTGCTTAAGCTTAACCATACCTGCAGCAGTTTTTCTAAGGCATTCAAAAAATGGCTTGCAGTCGAGTTTTACAGCTTTATGGTTAAAGATACTTTGTAATTATGACCTCTGTGTTACATTTCTACTTTTTTCAGATATAAATTTGCCTTTTTTTTTCTTCCTGCTCTCGACCCTCTATACTTCACTATCTTACATACTGACATTTCAATGCTTGTCTGCTTATTTTTAATCAATGCAGAATTATGAGTTCGACTACAAATTACAATGAACAGAATGCAAAATAATCTTATAAGACCTTTGAGGCTGTAAACACTTTTTAAGACTCTTTTCTTGGGTCTGTTTTTTCTTTTTCTTTTTTTTTTTTTTTTACTCATATTAACTTTACCTTGTTAACAATCTTGATCTTAGATGTAAAAGCAAACAAATTAATCTGCAGCACAAATATTTGATGGCCCTTGTTCTATATCTTGTGTGCATCATTTTGCTTGTGTTCTTTCATAGCATCTTCGTTTGTCAAAATAATAAATTAATTGGGTTTTGGTCTTCCCCCCCAATTTTCAAACTGTCCAGCCACCAGTGAGGACTGTGCCCATCCCTCCAAGGCCAACACAATGGGGCCCCGCTTTGTGAGTGGAGTGATTGTGAAGATCATTAGCACTGAGCCCCTGCCGGGCAGGAAGCAGATCAAGGTAATGCCTTTGTAACCTCAGGGTAGCTGTTAGCCTTTCCTCTTAGACTGCCCCCCAAATGTTTTGAATATGGAATGCCACTGAAACAAGTCTTACTGTTTTTAGGTTTGTGGTGTTTTGTTGTTTTGTTTTTTGTTTTTTTTTTTCCATTTTTTTGGCCATTGGCTGTGTACAAATTCTTCTCCAGTATCTCTTAATAACAGATTTTACAACGGCAAAAGAAGTTAGAGGATGTTTCAGAGCAAAAATTAGCCTTTGCTAATTGCTTCAAGCAATGTCAAGTTTATGCTGAAAATAATGATAAAAATAACTAATGCTTGAGAGGATGAGTAGTTCTTTCCAGTTAAAAAAGAGAAGTCAAGGACAGAGTAGGTGCAGTACTCTGTGTTTGTCATCATGCCAGGCATTCTAGCACAATTCAGATCAAGACATCTCTATTAGTCTATTGGAGTTTTTACTGTTAACAGGAATGTGGGGACAAGCAAACGCTCTCTGCATGAGAAACAGTTACTGTGTTTTGTTTTTTCTAGTAAGAAATTCACAATTACAAACCCTCCAGTTCAGTGAGAGTGACAGCAGTAGATTTCCAGTAGTTCATTCACCCATTTCTTTATTGTTTCATCATCATAGAACCACTTAGATCATCTCTAAGGTCCCTTCCAACTTACTCTCCAATCTCCCTGCCACGGATAGGGACACCTCTAAACTAGACTTGGATGCTCCAGACTTCGTCCAACCTGGCTGGCCTTGAACACCACCAGAGAGAAGGCATCCAGAACCTCCCTGGGCAGCCCATTCCAGTGTCTCACCACCCTCATACTGAAGAACTTCTTCCTAAGATCCAGTCTAACCCTCCTCTCCCTCAACACCATTCACCCTTGTCCTGTTGCTAAGCACCCTTATGAAAGGTCCCTCTCCAGCCTTCCTGCCCTCAGGTATTGGAAGGCAGCTTTGAGGTCCCCCCAGAGTCATCTTTTCTCCAGGCTGAACAACCTCAGCTCCCTCAGCCTGTTCTCATAGCAGAGGTGCTCCAGCCCTTGGGTCATCTTTGGCCCTCCTCTGGACTCACTCCAACAGCTCTGTGTCCTTACACTGGGGACACCAGAACTGGATGCAGTTTTTGAGGTGGGTGTCTCTGTTTGTCCTATGGCAACTGCTTTTTCTTTCCCAGTTTAGAAAATAAAACAAACAAAAAAACCCCACAACAACAACAAAAACAAACTGCATCTGAAGTAGGGTATTTTCTTTTAAGAAATAAAAGGTTTAAGGTGCATCCATTTGAATGGCAGTATTAAAAGTTTTCCAAAGGCGAGAAAACATTTTTTTTTTTCCAGATACTGAATTTTCCATACATGTGAGACAGGACATTTTTTGTCCACAAGTTGCAATTTTGGTTGAATATATCTGGGAATATTGAAACAACTGTCATCCATGTTGGAATAAATATTTAGACCACTTTGGTTCAAAATGGGAGCTTTGAAGTCACTGGCTGCTTGCAAGCCTGTAAAGTTTAGTGTGTGCATGAACCTAAGTAAGATGAGAAACCTGCTGAAAACAAACTGATGATAGAGTTTCAACCTAATCAGTCTTATCAGCTTAGGTGTATTTGTAGGCAGTTGTCTGAGTGCTGGAGACACTGAGAGAATGTGGTACTTGTCACTGTAAGGTCTGAGGGCCCCTTTGACTGCAGTGTACACCTCGCTGGGTTAAGTTTGTGTCACAGCTTAACATAGAGTGGTCAGGAGGTGAACTTACTCTTTCTGCCAGAGCTGAAAACAAACTTAGTTTAGCATTTCCAGGTGTTTTAAGGTTTTCTTTAGGGAAAGCTAACCATAAAGTAGAAGGGAACGAAGTAAGATTAGGGTAGTCTTTCCATGGCTTTGGTTCCTATAGTCAGTGGGTAGGCAAAGTGTTTCACAAAATGTTACCAAGCAAATAAAGCCAGTTTTTTTAGGGGGACATAGAATTGGAGAATACAACTGCAGCTGAAAGAAGCAATAATCTTGAGGGTGCACCAGCCCATTTTTGAAGTCAGCAGTGGAAGTTGCAAGCTGTACCAAACACTTCCTGGAGTTTTCAAGCTCTAAGAGTTGCTGTTAAAAAAGGTGTAACTGACAAAAGCTCTCTTTGCCCATGCTAATGTCACAGGTACAGCAAGCACTGCCACAAAGCCACACATCTGAGCTGATCTTTCTTCAATAAGCTTCCAGACTTTATCTGTATTTCCCGGGCTGGGAAGATCTTTGCAGAGCAGTTTCAGTACTATTTTGGTGTTTCAACATTTTACTTTACAACTTCTGTATTTTGCTACTAAGGCACAGCTTAGAGATGTAGTAAAGTTGAATTGTTCTAGTTTTCCGTATAAACAGGACTTTGGAATAATAGAATTAAGAGTGGAAAGCAGCTTTGGTTTGCTCTCAGATGATCTCAACAGTACTGGCACTTGATTTTTGTTCTGTTTTAAGGCTGTTGGTGTTAGTGGAGGGTTAAAAGCAGAGTGTAATTCTTGAATAAGAGCATCTTACTTGAGCTGCCTGCTGTGAACCAAATTGACTAGGAATGTGTGGTCTTAGCTAATTTCCCTAACAGCAGGTACGAAGAGTGAAGTGCTTCATCTGAAAGAGCATGTGTGACTCTTCAGCTGTCAGGGAGAATTTTCAGGCAGAGGTCACTTCATAAAGATAGGAAGGGTTGGTTTGCTACTGCTCATTTCTCAAATAGGGTTGGTTTACCACTGATTTATCAAATAATCTGCCATGAGTGGACTTGCTTTTACATTATTTTATGCATAGAGTGAAGTTAGGTCTTTTTTTTTTTTTTCTGTTGGACCAACATATTTCAATGTTGTAGTATACATTTTTGCTTAAAAAAAATCATCCATGTAGACTTGAAATAAATGGGTAATTACTGATGTCCCATTAGTAAAATTATTTTTATGCAAAAAAAACCCTGCTTTAAATTGTTCTTGGAGAGCAGGAGGAGAGAGAAACAGATGTTGTAGGGACTTAAATCAGAATTCAGATACGTAAAGTATTACTTCAAAACTATTTGTAAAAAGATCAAATGAAAAAGTTCAGTTATTGCCTTTCTGCTTCATGACCTTTTTGACAATGTCAGTGATCTACAAATGGTCGAAAAGTCACTCATTTGATATTCTCTTTTGTTCCCTGCCTTGCTAGAATGCTTTGGCAGCGCTGGCTGAAGTTGCCTATGTGGATATGCTGGAGGGAGACACAGAATGTCATGTCCGTTTCAAAACTCCAGAGGATGCACAGACTGTTGTGCGATCACACAAAGAAATACAACTCAAAAACAACTGGAAATTCGAAGTTCTCACTGGTAAGACTTCCTCTTTTTTTTTTTTTTTTTTTTTAAGGTGGTACAGGAGAGGACTTAAGTACTGTGAAAAGGATTGTGTTACATGGTGACTTTATGGATATGCTTGTGTAGCATTACTTTTTTCTGTAATTTTCATTTTGCTATTACAGTGAAGTTGGTAAAAAATCCAGGAGTTTTATGGCACTGTCCAGAACAAACTAATAATTTTCCTTGCCTTTATGAACTTAATTCTCTTCTTTTGAGATTGATTGATGTCATTTTTAGTGGTGATTGACTGTAGAACTTAATTCACATTGCAGCTTTATGAATTTAACGTTCTGATGATGCAAAGGAATTTTAAATGAAGATTTTCTTGTGTGTGAAATAGCAGGACAAGGATCTAACAGCATAGGTGTCCTTACAGTGGTTTTAGCACTTGCCTTCTAATTAACCTTTCTTGTTTTTTTTTTCAGGAAGGTGAATAACTTATGCCTGAGTAATGCCTTTTTTTTTAATTGTATTTACAGTAACATTTTAACTGGTTTATTTTGGAATTTTATCCTAATGTTTGTTGCTTTTGTTTCTGAAATTACTTTGCTGTTCTAAATTGTGTTATCTTGTATTAGATTGGAGTAGTCTTCCAAATGTAGAGAGACCTCTTTATGGAAGTGAGAGTAATAGAAGTGTGGGGAAGGAAGATCTCTCAATTTTGTTATTATATTCATAAAACTTTTAAATACTAGACATATGCTAAAAATCCAGATGCTCACACACAGAGAAAAAAGGCCAAAACTCAGATAAAACAATCCAAATGAGATTTGCTCAGCTTTGCATTTGAATGTTTTCCACACTCCTGCACACATCTTCACACAGGGCCCAGTTCCATGCATGCAGGGATGTAAACCCCTGTTAATGTCAGTTAAGGCTTGCAGAAGGAAGAGGTAAAATGGAAGCATTAACCTTCAGGATAATATCAAAGTTAAAGTTTGAGACTCGTTGAATGCTGCTAATGGTCATTTGGGGATAGTTTTGTCTCCAGAGCATTCTGCATTCCAGAACTTGAAATACAGCATTTTGCAGCTGTGTGTTTTGTGTGTTTCTGCCTCTGGTTTTGTATCCATATATAAAAGCATAGCAGTAGATCAGGAGTAAGTACTACATTGTAGGAGCTTCCCATTCATAGTCTTAAGATTATTTTTTTTCTCAAAGTGGCTCATTGAAATGAGAATGGAAAAGCTGCTGAAGAATGCAGAAGGATTTCAGCTTTTCCTGGTGGGATAAAGTGAATGCAGTGAATAAGGATAAGGAAAGAATCTTTAACATGCTCTGCTGCAAGGACTAAAACCTTTCCAGTAACATTTTGCTTTTTAGAACTTTTACAACTTCAGCTTTTCATCTGACAAGAGAATAAACATCTCTGGTAATGGTTAGATGCTATTGCGATAGAATGTATAAAAAATGCTGTTAAGCTCTATGAAAAAAATGGTTCTCAGAAGCATTAATTCCATCACTTTTTGTGGGAATCTTTTCCAAGATCATTTGAAAACTTCCCTGTAACTGAAGATCTCCCACGAGACCGTACAACAGACATTACATCACATCACAGAGTTTGTCACCATAATTGCAGCACAAACCAGAGGAAAGGGTGGCAAACTACTTCTTGCAGCAAAACAGCTGCAAAACGATTTCCTCTCCTTCCCCCTCATATCCAGGCATCCCTAATTGCCCTTGAAGTCCCCTGAGTTTGCTTCTAACAATGGCTTTGATGAAACAAAATCATCTCAGCCATTTTTACAGTTATTCTTTTTTCTGTTTGATTGTTTAAAACTGGTCAGAGGTTGAGTACATCAGTAAATCAAAGAGCCTCTGAGTGCTATGGTGAAACTCGAGCAAAAGCTGAGCTACTTCTGCTAATTACATGTAGAGGGTGGTGTTTGCATATTCCCTCAGTTATTCTTAAGCTTGTGAAACTCCTTGCTCAGGAAAACTTACTTGGAAATGCAGTCCTAAACTTAATAAAATGCATAGGACTTTGGTTGAGGTCCTGTTCGACTTGTACAGAGCAGAGACCTTGGTGTCAGCTTTGAGCTTCTTTGGACAGAGTTTTTTCTTTTCTTTGCCCTCCTCTCTGTGTGCAGCTCAGATGTTGCAATGCTCTATGACTTCTTTGATTATGAAGTTTAAGACTGATGAGGAAATAGTTGTTAGGTTTCCCTAACAGGTATTTTTACCTTGGTAAAAAAATCCCTCCTCCTCACAACTGAAAACATTGCATCCACTTGTGTTAAATACATTTATTAATGTATTGTACTGTTAATTTCTTTTTCAAGGTGATCATGAACAGCGTTACTGGCAGAAGATTCTAGTGGACAGACAAGCTAAACTTAACCAGCCTCGAGAAAAGAAGAGAGGCACTGAGAAGGTAATTTACAAGTAAAGGTTTTACCTGTACAGCCATGATTAAAAATATGACTCTCTGTGTAGGTTTATGCCTTCCCCTCCACCCCCCAGTACTTTAACATTTAACTCTGTATTTAATCAGTGAAATCACCTTCTGCTAACTTTGCAGCAGGGTGTTAAGAGTCACAAAACAGAGAACATATGGCTGTCCTGGTCCAGTTGCCAAATGCAAGGCTGATCTTTGTAGAGCTAGTTGGATGAAAGTTAAATCCATTACTAAAAGCATGAAGTTAATTTCTATGCTGGGTTTCCTTTAAATCCCTATCTGGGTGAGCTCATTAAAAAGTGAAGTAGTTTTGATTTGGTCTAGTGTGATGAAGGGAAGTGCTTTAGTCTTCATTCTCTGGTATGATAAAGGAAATGGTTTTCTTTCAGACTGCATCTTTTTTTCTTTTCTCTCATGGTTTATACAGGTTTATTTAGTTCTGTGTGAGTGCTGGTGTGTTCCTAGTGTAGTCAACTGTGCACTAATGTGTCTGTTCTGGTCCAGAAAAATCCAAATGCTGCTGCAAGTATCCATAAGCTGAGCAGCTTCCAGACCCAAACTGCCTCACATCTGGGGAAATTCCTTTCCAGCCTTGACCTTGACATGCCTGCCAGGCCACAAGGAACTTGCAGACTGCAATCTCCACTCTTGCCCCAGAAGATTCTTCCAGGCAGAAGCGTTCTTAATTTGGCTAGTCAGCTCCTTTACCTGGTAGAGGGGAGCCAAAGAGTATTTCACAGCCGTTTTATTGCTGGGTTTACTTCACAGGCTGCAGATAAGATTTCTGAGTTGGCTTTAACCTCAATCTTTATTCTGCTGCTTGCAAAACTTCAAAATCATCTGACCTTAATTATTTGCTGGTGACTTTGGAGACTTTTTGTTTCCTAGGCACCCCAGTGACCACAGTGCCATAAATTTCCTCCTTGTTCTCTATGTAATTGAAAAGAAAGATGACATTGACCTGAAGGAGCAGCAGTTGTACAGGTCAAACCCTTGCCTTGTACAAGGCATACTTTGCATGTATTATCTTGTTGGTCTAAATGTTCTGTCAGAGCTCCTGCAGACAAATGAATCTAGTTCTTTTAAACAAAAGATGTGCATAAAGTATTTCCCCAAATGACTGATTTAATTTTCTTAAAAGCATGGAAATGACATTGGCTCAAGACATTCTTTAACACAAGCAGTGAGGGAATGTGAAAGCTATACAGCTTTAGAGCCTTTTACTGAGCACTGCCAGGGTTTTCTTCAGTTTTTTTTTTCTCAGTGTACTTTTACTTTTTGAAACAAAAGGTGCCAGTGGCACCTTGGACTTCAAGTTGGAGGTGAACTGCACTCTGGTTTCTCTTCTTCCTCTTTTGAAGGTTGGTATTTGTTGACCAAACTGGTGTAAATTGGCCAGTAATGTACCTCATTGAGGCTTGCAAATATAAACTGTCTCAGTTCTGCCTAACAATAGCAGCACTGGGGGTGCAAACTCCTGCTCCTCCTCCTTACCCATCACCTTGCTGCTCTAGGAGGTGTTAACTTCAAAGCTCAGTGAATGCTATTTAAATGCTAACACTGTGAGGCAAAACATCCAGAAAAGAATGCCTCCCTGGAGAATGCCTCTTAACCCTGTGATCACTTTTTGACATGCTCTATCCCAGAAGTATAGACTAATAAGAAAAACAATGCTTCATTCTCTATTTATTAATATTAGTTGTTATCTTTTATTTTACTCTTCTTCTGAAGTAGAAGTTGACTTCTGTTAAAGGCCATAATGAAAGGGAAAAAGTAATAAAATGACTCATAATTAAACACAAGCAGCTGAGTATGCCATTAGTGTGTCTTCCTTGTATACATTATTTTCTGTTAAAGGGGTTTTAGTCCCTTACAGGATCTCTCTTTGAAGATGAGTGTTTGTCTGTTAGCTGTTTTATAATAGAGACATCATCTTATACTTTCTTTCAATTAGTATTTAAATGTAGGCATAAAAGTTCCATTCACACAGGTTGTACAGCTACAGTGGTCTCAGTGTGTTCACAGGAATAACGAGCATACAGATTGGTGCATGGCCCCTTCCAAATCCACCTTCTTTCTTGTTCACCTGCATGATAAAACCACCTTAGTGATTCAATGATAAAACTGCAAACCCTTCTTACCAGAGTTGTTTTCTTAGGGCACTGTCAGTTTCTGCAGACCTAAAGCAGCTCGTGAGTTTCTAGCCTTAAACTCTGGGCTGATTAAATGCTCTTGTTACAACACAAAGGCATGAGTGCCTCCAAGCTTCCCATTTTGATCTGGGCTTTTGGGGGAGGTGGTGCTGCTGAACCTGCTTTACACCTTGTAGGGCCCCTTACAAAGGAGGAAGTTTAAGAGGGTGGGAGTGGTGGTAGAAGTGAAAGGCATTTGATGAGGAAGTGAGAATTGGGTATTTGGGAAGGGCGGAATAATTTGCAAAATATATGGGAAAGGAGGATAGTGGGAATGCCTGGGCACAGCCCACACCATTCCTTCTCACTGTGCCTGGGGGCTCTGTCCTTGCAAGACAGACCAGTTCCCTGTCTGCACTGGTGAGAAGTCTCACACCAGAGCACAAATGAGCCCCTTTCCCTGCTTCTCTATTGAAGGTCTGGGTAGCTGTTTGGAGACAGAAATGATGTGCATAGAAATGAGTGCTGATACTGGATTGATTAGCTGGAAATGAACTTGAGGCCTCCTGCAGGTTCTGAGATGCTGAGAGAGAAACACCCCTATGAACTGGGGCATTTCACATCTTAAAGCTTTCTTTCCAGTGTTTGTGATTTTCCATTCCATATGTTGAATCAATGAGCCATTGTACTCATTGCTTCTTGTTAGTTTAATTCTTAACCCACTTTTTAGGTACCAGAAAGAGAAAGGAAGTTGTAATTACGTCTTTAGATCCGTTTTATTTCTGGAGAGTGTTTGAGAAAGCTGCTGTGCTGTTGAGAACAAGTTAAGGATTGCACTCAAGTTAAATGCTGGGGGCAACAGGGTGGTGTACCAGTTTGACTGGTGGTGTAAGGACATTGCACACAGCCAACATCCGTGTAACATCAGTGTGGGGTGTAATTCCTGGAAATGTTCAAATCTAACAAACTGTCTGCTGGTGAGGAAGTGCCCCTTCACCTCAGCACCACCTCATATGTTCTTAGTAGTCTCTACCAGTTAAGTGAATGCAGACTGATGCTGGTGCATTACAGATGTGCCTAGGGTCAGAGCACCTTCCTGCTTTCTCACCTTCCACTCAGATTAGGCAGCCTGTCTTGTTGCTTGCATTTTGTTTTGTTATTATTTGTTACCTTCTTTTTCACAGTTACCTCATGGGCTCTGGTTTATGGTTGAAGAATCTTAATGGGGAAACAAAGCTTGTACCTTTTTGTACCTTTGCTTCTGGGTATTAATGTGACTTTGTTGCAGTACTGCCATTAAATCTGGGAATGTTCTAGTGTGGGTGCTTTAAAACCAAGTATGCTTCTAATGTTGTTCTCAGTTTTGCTTTCTGCCTGAAGACACAGTACCCAAAGTTAGAAATTAGCAGCTTAGTTATGTTCCAGGTGAGTGTTTCTCATCCTGGAAGCACTCACCAGGTACCCTAGTGATTTAGGTAACTGAAAACAAGCAAATCCCTGGTCAGACTGGGGTTGGAGTTAAGGATTCCCAGTTATCAGTGTTCCTCCAAACTGCACCATTAGCTCTTGAGATTCATTCTCAGCAGGCTTGTTATATTGTGCTGATTTCCCAGCCTGAGGGATGGTCCCCATCTGGATTTCAGTGCTTTTGTTTCTTTGCTGAGTGCAGAAAATGACACAATATTCCTAAGGCATTCTTTTTGTGGTCTGACCTGGTTTTTCTTAGCTCGGTAACAGCAGGAATCCAATAGAAGGTCTGTCTTGTTTTGTTATGTTTTGTTTTAACTTACTGTATGGGACTGCATTTGGGGATTTTTGAAGTTGTGATTTTTGTTTTCTTCAACCATGTTGGGAGGGAAGAGGGGAAGGAATGAAATCTGCTGCACTGTGCAGAGGCTGAAGAGATGCATCACTGGTTTTGCTGGTTCTGAGGCAACACTGAGATAAATTCTATCAGGGCTGCTTTAACTGATGTTGTTAGATGTACAGGTTAGCTCAGCTGTTCAAAGATTGGCTTTTTCTTATGAAGCTTGATAAATCAGTCAATAATATGGTCATGACTGTGAGGTAAGATCATGACAATATATTTTTCCTCTAACCTTTGCTGCCTTTTTTTTTGTCCTGCTTGCAGCTGATTGCCAAAGCTGAAAGAATGAGACTTGAAAAGACTCAACGAACAAGTAAACATATTCGCTTCACTGAAGAGAAGTAACCAAGACTTGATTGTGATCTCACAACTGAACTAGATATTTAAAAAAGAAAAACACAAAAGGAAAACAACCCCCACAGCCACCACTGCTTACAGCAACTAAACCCTTTCTAAGGAGGCATCACAATCAGTTTGATTCATAATTCTGCAGACTGCAGGTATGAAGATTGTTCTGAGTCCCGTTTTAAATAGGCTGAATGTTTACTGCTTCTGAGCCTCTGGGTAAAGCTTTCTGGGAAAAAAATGTAAAAAGAGGTCTGGCTTTAGTTCACTTCTGGGTTTTTTTTTGTTGGTTGATTTTGATTTTTTTTTTCTTTTTTGTTTTTGTATGTTGAAGTTTTATACACTAGGTTATGAAATAAAACGATTGAGAAGTTTTCAGTTGTGCATCTAATTCTTCAGTCTGCTTTCTGGCACTCTAAATAAAACTGGTTAATGTTGAATAAACCTCTCTAGGCCTCTGCTTAGTCTATCAAAGTGTTCAAAAATACAGTAAAGCTACTGTATAATCTTCCTTGTATTTGAAAGTGACAAGCAGTGTCAGAAAATCTCACTGAGAAGGTAAAAGGCTTACTTTCAGTTTAGTATGCACTTCATGCATGGAGACTTTTATTTTTTAGAAGACTCTTCAAGGGAAGAAATAAGAAAAGCTTTATTTGTTGCATAGATTCATAGAATGGTTGAGGTTGGAAGTGACCTTAAAGATCATCCAGTTCCACCCCCTGTGCCGTGTGCAGGGACACCTCCCACTGGACCAGGTTGCTGAAGGCCTCATCCAGCCTGGAACACCTCCGGGGAGGGGACATCCCCAACCTCCCAGGGCAACCTGTTCCAGTGTCTCCCCACTCTCACTGTCAAGAATTTCTTCGTAATCTGCCCTCATGAAGCTTCAATCCATTCCCTCTCATCCTATCACTACAAGCCCTTGTAAAAAGTCCCTTCCCAGCTTTCTTGTAGTCCCCTTCAGGTACAAGAAGGCTACTCTAAGGTCTCCCTGGAGGTTCTCCAGCCCTCTGATACCTTCATGGCCTCCTCTCTCCAGCAGTTCCATGTCCCTCTTATGCTGGAGGCACCAGAAGTGGAGGCAGTGCTGCAGGTGGAGTCTCAGCAGAGCAGAGGGGCAGAATCCCCTCCCTGTGCTGCTGCTCTCTCTGCTTTGCATGCAGCCCAGCACACAGCTGCCTGCTGGGCTGCCCACGACTGTTGCTGTCTCATGCTACATCTGCTAACTAGCTCCAGAAGTAGTTCTCACTTACAGATAGGTGTTACAGTTGTAGAGCTCACAAGTCAAGAAGTGGATCTTAAATCTGATCTAAACTATTTTGTTGTAGGCTGGTCATAGTTAAAAAAAACCAAAGCAACCCTAAATATAAAATTGAACTAATAAAAGTTTAAGCTTATACCTGACTAAGTCTGCTGTTAGGGATCTCTGATGATGTAAAGATAAATTTACATGTTTAGTTGTGAGATTGTTTTAGGGAGTTATATTGCAGGGCAAATAAGACACTTAACACATTGATTTATAAAAGTGTGAAGCTTCTTTCTATTTTTAAGGATGAGCAAGTTATTTTGAAACCAGAAGTACATTCCTAAAATACCCTCAGAGACTTTTGAAGGAAACTGTCAATGACACTCCAGGCAATTCTGCAGCTTGCAGATTTTCTGGTAAGAAAGGTTAAGGTTTTTAATCCTCCGTTCTCAGGTAACTGGAGCACTATAGATATTTTAATGATGCATGTTAGAATCACAGAATGTTAGGGGTTGGAAGGGACCTTCAAAGATTATCTAGGCCAACCCCTCTGCTTGAGCAGTATCACCTAGGGCAGGTCACACAGGAATGCATCCAGGTGGCTTTTGAACATCTCCAGAGAACTTCTCTGGCCAGCCTGCTCCTGGGCTCTGGCACCTTCACAGTGAAAACATTTTTCCTTACACCCCCTTGGCACCTCCTTGCTCCTTGTTCTGTCATTGGACATCCCTGAGCAGAGCCTGGCTCCATCCTCCAGACACCACCCTGAACATCTTTACCAACATGAATGAGTCATCCCTCAGGCTCCTCTGCTCCAAGCTGAAGAGCTCCAGCTCCCTCATTCTGTCCTCAGCAGGGAGATGCTGGGTATTACTGGCTTATTTTTTGCTGTCTAAGAAAAGAATCCTCATTACTTCTACTGAATTCTTCAAAGCAGTGAGGGTGTAATGCCCAGGGTGGCTTTGCAGTCAGGAGGAGCAGAAGGAGAAAAAAAAATAGATGGGTAACAGTAGCGTTAAGTCTCCATCCTTGGCTCCCGGGGAGACTCTAATTAGCACCTGAGCCACCAGCAGATGGCAGTCAGGAGGGAGTGGAGAGCATTTCCACAAGTCGATGAAGAGGGCATAGCAGTGATCAGTCTTCAGACAGAAACTGAGGGGAAAAGTGTGAGATAAAGAGACAAACCTTCGGGCTGGAGGGGAAGAGCCTGTTAATGCTTCTTGGAAATTGTGTAAGGATAATTCCTCCCTGGGCACTTCATGGGAAAGGAGAGGGCAAAGCACTCTTGTGTGGGCTTCATCTGTGTTAACATTTACAGGATTTATTAATTGCTGTTATTTAATCTGCCACTTTTATATTAGGTGTCTGAGATCTCTGGGGACACAGACCCAAGATACCTCAGAAAAGAACTGGTCAATGAATGTCTTCAAGGCATTTCTCTGATGCGAGGGATTAAAAAAAAAAAAAACAACCAACGAAAACCAACAGCCTACAGTGGGAAAATATTTTGGACTTTTCTGCTGAAATTGATTTCAGTCAAAAATTCATCCATGTTATAAATAATTCAGTTCATAAATGATTCAGACTTTGTTTTGTGGAGAGTGGAGCAGAACTGCAGAAGCCTGAGTTTTGCTCTTTTATTAATAATTCCTGACTGGAACACATAGCAGCAGAAGTCACCCTTCTGTTCCTTTCCATATTTATATGAGTTAAGTATTTACAATTAAACCTTAATTTTCATTTTCCTCTTTTTTTCAAACTAGTGCAGAGCACACAGGACAGTTAATATCTGCTGCTGTTAGCTTTCCCCATCAATGTATGCTAAGAAGAGCAGTCCATCTGTTGAGTTTTAGCATCACAGTTTAGTTGGAGGCCTCTGTCTAGTGGGGTCCCTCAGGGGTTGGTACTGGGACCAGGACTGTTCGATACATTCATCAGTGACCTGGTGAGGGCACAGAGGGCACTGTCAGCAAGTTTGGTGATGGCACCAAACTGGGAGCAGTGCCTGACAGCCCTTCAGGCTGTGCTGCCATTCAGCCAGACCTGGACAGGGTAGAAAGTTGGGCAGGGAGTAATGGAATGAAATCCAACAAGGACAATGGTAGAGTCTTGCATCTGGGGAAGAACAACCCCATGGACCAGTAGAGGCTGGGGACTGACCTGTTGCAGAGCAGTGTGGAGGAAAGGGACCTGAGGGTTCTGCTGGACAGGAGGATGCCCATGAGCCAGCAGTGTGCCCTTGTGGGCAAGATGGCCAAAGGCATCCTGGGGTGGATTAGGAAGGGCTGTGGTGAGTAGGTTGAGAGAGGTTCTCCTGCCTCTGTTCTCTGCCCTGGTGAGGGCACATCTGGAATATTGTGTGCGGTTCTGGGCTCCTCAGTTCAAGAAGGACCTCAGGGAACTGCTTGGAAGGGTCCAGCACAGAACCACAAAGCTGCTGAAGGCAGTGGAACATCTCCCTGTGAAGACAGGCTGAGGGAGCTGGGGCTCTTGAGCTGGGAGCAGCGGAGCCTCAGGGGTGTCCTCATTCATGTTGATAAAGATGTGCAGAGCAGTATTGGGAGGACAGAGCCAGGCTCTGCTCAGTGATGTCCAGTGACAGGACAGGGGGCAATGGGTGCAAGCTGGAGCAGAGGAGGTTCCTCTACAGTTTTTTTTTTTAGGTTCATCCACTCCTAGGAACATCCAACAGTGACTTTTTTTTTTTTTTTTTTTTCTCCCAGGAAACATCACAGTGTGTTTAGAAAATCTAGATGATCCTGTGAAATTAGGAGTCCATAACCTTGGAGTACACATTTGGGTTTGCTGATATTTCTGTCTCTCTTGACTGTTGTGCGTGTTGAAAGAACATCATTACACATAAATCTGCCCCAAGCAAAAAACAGCATTGATTCTGCTCTTCATGACCCAGCATAGGGCTGAATCTCAAACTATTTTTAGCACTCATGGTTTTTACCTCTTTTCTTCCACTCCTTGCAGACTCTGCATGGTAGCAGGGCTGAACTGTGACGTATGTGAAGCCCTTGGTGCCAGCAGAAGATTCAGCATTTGGGTCTTAAATAAAAATAGAGCTCTGTGTTCAGGGTTAAAAAAAAAAAGATTGTAGATCTTGTTCCCCCAAAATGCTTCTCTGATTTCTCCGTTGATGCAACATGTCCAAGCTGAGAGACTGGCATCCTGAATTCTGTTGTCTTTCAGCAAGGCCTATTGTGGTTAACCTTAGTGGTGCCAACTTGCTGACTGGGACCAGGGCTCTGTTGTGTTGGGCTTTGTAAAGATAAAGAGCGTGGAAGTAAGAGGGACATGAGGAAGGGGAGGAGGATGGGAATGGAGGTGTGCAGCAGCTGGTATGATGGTGTCATTTTTAGTGAGCAAGTAGAGGACCTCAATGATGCAGAGAGAGCAGCAGGGCCTCCTTGCTGCCAGCCACAGAGCCACTGCATGCCTTTAAGGACCCCATTTGGGCTACTCAGTTCTTCAGATACACCTCCTGCCGTGTCGTGATTGCCTCCCACAGGCTGTGTTTGTGCTGTGAAAGTGCTGCAAGGAAGCAGATGGTTTGGTGAACAGCAGCCTCCACCATTACTGGACCTTTCAGCAGTCAACAGTCAGTGCAGTGTCCCACTGCTGGCATGATGCTTGTACCCCCTTCCTGCAGCATAGAAAAGCTTCTTTACCTTTGTTTTGCACCTCGTGTTAATTTGTAGCTTTTGTGTTTGCCCTGAATCTTGCTGTCACTTGGAGCAAGCAAAAAGTCTGGAAAACCCCCATCCCGTAGCAAATCTGCTCCGAATTACAGAAGACTCAAGTTGTCATGAGATGCTGAAGTGCTCTTGTGCAGGATGTGGGTGTCTGCAGTGAGAGAACTTCCTGAGTCTTTCTTGGCTTCCTCTGTTGGCATGCTGTGTACTCCAGGACTATGCCATTCTCTTTGTTAACTTGGATTCTTTCGCTTTGTTTCCATCTGACTTTGCCTGTTCTTCCTGCTTTGCCTTACACAGCTACTGTTGGCATTCTGATCTTCTTTTCTGGGATGTGCTGTGTATCCTACTTTAAATTAGACTTTAAGGCAGTCCTTGAAAGCCAGTGGATAAGGAAATTAGCTTTTTTCTAGGGAGGCTCTAAATCAAGTTAGAGATTTACCCTCTGATAGATGACAGAGGCATTTGCCTACTCAGGTGCCCTAGAACACGGGTCAGAGTCATAATTGCTTACTTCTGGTACCATGGTGTCTAATGATCTCAGAACAGGATTAAATCATGGGAATAATGCTGCCTAATGCTGTAAAAAATAATTAGATAAGGTCTGCTTGGGTGACTTTGAAATGTGCCTAAGAGGGGAAGTCATGTGGTTATCTCACCTATGGTTTCTGTGAATGGTGTTGAGGGAGTTGCTCTCTACCCAAAGTGGAACGTTCATTCTTCTGAGCATTAGATAGCATCACACTTGCTTTGTGTTGGGAGGAATCTGGTTTGCTTACTGGGATGTTCTGGGTGTGAACCAGCTCTATTTGTACTGATGGTATTAAAGCATTCTGTTCTGAATGTGTTTGGTAGCAGGTTAGAGGTTTGGTCACAGAATCACAGAATGTTAGGGCTTGGAAGGGACCTTAAAAGATCATCCAGTCCAACCCTACTGCCAGACCCCTGCCTTGGTCCTGCAAGCACTGAAGAGAATTTATTTTAAATATCAATTCACAGCTGCCATGTTTTGGGGTTTTACTCTTTAAATATGGCAGAGCACAGCCAGTACACGCCACAAGGATCTGGACAAGTAATGATGACCTCACTGTTGAGGAAAATATCATGTGGAAGCACATCCTGAGTGCCTGGCAGAAGTAGCCACTGCCAGGCATTAACCAGGGAGTACACCCAAGTGCTGTGTAGAAGCACTTGGGCTTTGCAGAAGGTCACCCTGTCCAAAGTCATTGATGTGCAGGGTAGAGGTTGAAGTCATCAGACCAGCCATGCAGATCTTCTAATTGTCTTCTTCCTCAAAAGGTTGCTCTCTAATGAAGCTGTGACAGAGAGCTGCACAGCTGGGGGCTCTTGGACTTGCCTTCAAAGCCAGTGGGCACTGTTACAGCGTGGGCTGATCCTTTGAGCTGCCAGTGCTGAGATGCTGGGCAAGTCTCTGGGGTACTTGGCAACCCACAGGGTTTTGTTAGCTGCCAAGCAGAGCCAGGCCAGCTCTCCTATTCATGTCTGTTTGCTGGAACTGGTGTTGAGGGTATGCTTGGCATGTGTGGCTGTTAGCCAGTTGCTGGAAAACCAGCAAAGGAAGGCAGGAGAAGATGGGAGAGCCGTGCTGCCCGTTGCCAGGGTGACTTGTTCGGAGCTAGATAAACACTCGCTCAGCACGGCTGTGCTTTCACTGGAGTGCAACCAAACAGACACCCAAGGGTGAGGAGAGGTGGGAGAAGGGTGAAGGGAAGGGGCAGACCAGCCCTGGCATGGGAAGCAAGCAGTGGGCATGTGGGCAGAGAGGCTGTCTGGGTTTCTGTTTCCAGGCTGTGTTGCAGTGCCCATAGCTAGCTGCCAGTAACACCATTCCCAAAGGTCTAATTGCAATGCTCAGCCCTAATGATCTGTGCAAATGAAAGGACCTGGAATAAAGTGAGGAGTGCGAGGAGTCTGGTGGGAAAAGCCTTTCAGCCTAGCATGATTTTACTTAGGATCACCCCATTTCTCTGTCACTTTTCCTGGGGCTGGGGTTGCAGCTCCATCAAATTTAGATGGTTTTGTTCTACTCTTTCTTCAGACTTTCAGGTGTGACTGCTCACAGTGAAGTGCAACTGCCCACTAGCTGATGACTTGCTAAGTCTCTTGCTGTGTCTAATCCTTGCTTACCCTGGGGCAGGGGTGGTAGCACCAGAGGGATGCTGGTAGGGCAGAAGAGCTTCTGCCTGGAGCTTCTTGGGGACCCCACGGAGGCTCTGGCCAGCAGAGGGCAAAGCTGCTGCACACTGTCCTGCAGTGCAGGGCTTGCTCTGTGTTACACCCCGGCTGATCACAACGCCCCGGCTGATCACAACGATGAAGCTGTATACATAACATATTTTGCGAGAAACAAGTTCTCTATGTTGCCAGGGACCCAGTGAGGTGGCCAGGTGCTGGGACAGGCTCCAGCCACAAGCCCTGGCTCTGATCTGCTGCCTGTGATGAATCAGAAAGATGCTTTTCTAGTATATCCAGGTGAGATTTTCATCAAGCTGGGAAAATCCTTCCCTGAGAGTACCTAAAACTAATTGCATCTGGGTTGAATACCCTTCTTGCCTCAGACAACAGAGCTGTTCACAGAGAAATGTGGGTAGTGTGGTGCTGAATTATTCTTTATAGCCTGGAGAAATGCAGAAGTTTGATCAGCACTGAGATTTCCACTAACTGGTGGTGGGAGCATACATCATGAAATGTGGGATGCAGGTTATCTGTGTGCTTCCTTGTTGCCAAAAGCAAAAAAAACATAATTCATATAAAAGAAGGAAGCTCCCCAACTCCACATCTCTGTGGAGGGAGCCTGTTCCAGATCTCCTACCCTGTAAATAATTCATGGAGCAGACATGGTTGAATGCCTTTTTGCCTTCATGGTTTATGGAATTTTCTCCTTTGTTTTGTCTTGGTGTGTTTTGTTTTGTTTTGTTTGGTTTTTTTTTCCCCCATGGCTGGTATTTCTTGTTTGCTTTCATTTCCCTTAACTGCTACACACTGAAATACATTTTTGTTAGGAAAAGTGGCTTTTTGTTACCTGGTGTTTTGTGTAGTTTTTGGTGAATATTACCTTGTGTTTTGTGTAGTATTTGGTGTTTTGGGAATAGAGCTGCTCCCTCAGATCTTGCCCATCCTATCTGGTGCCTCAGTAGGTAACTCCTTGCAAGGTTTAGCCTAGAAGACCTCTTCCACCCACACAAATGCAAAGTGCACTTGACCTGTTGGCTCAGTTTAGTCAGGCTAATAAAACATTGGTTACAAACAGGCTAGTCTGAACTTCACACTCACAAAAAGTGTCTGGAATAAGGCTCAAAAGCCCTGAATTTCCATCTTTCTGGCAAGTAAAGTGTATCAATTATTCTTGGATAAAAATAAATTCAGTTTTATTGCAAGGTAGCTTACAAGGTGGGAATTGTCTCTTGCTGATTATAAACTGAAGTCTGCCTTCACAGTGGCTTTTACCTGGCTTAGCCTCAAGAAAATGTGGCAAGATTTCAGCACAGACAAGTTGTCACAGGTGGAGATGAGGTCAGCCACAGCTGTTTTGGGGGCATTCACCACCTGTAAACCCCAAGTGATTCAATCAGCATCATCCTTTCATCTCTTTTCCCCATCAGTGCAGGGTGTTAATGGGGACCCATGTTTGAGTGCAGCTCCAAAAGCAGAGTTTGATCACTGCTAATGACACAGCAGAGCCAGTTCCATCTTGCCTCCTTTTATCTTATTCTCCATGTTGTAGCTTAGACTTTCTTGCTTCTAGTGTCTTGCATCTATCCATTAATCTGGCTAAAGTTTTAGGCATAATTAATCTTTCATCCAGATCTGCTTTGATATTATAATTATCTCTTATTTTTTATTAGTTCTGAAGGTCAACACTCTCAAAGCTGAAAGTTGAATTTGGAATCCACTGAAATTCCTTGACTCATGCTGAAATATCCAGCATGAGTGCAAAGCTTATTATTTATGCCACCACAATTCATCCTCAAATAATTGCCCCTTCTCTTCTACCAGCAATAGCTGTGAGGTGTTTTCTGTTCTGTGCTGGATTCACCTCTCCTGTCAGATGTGAAAAGGTAGATTAAACTCTGTGCCTAGAGCCACGGAGAGAGGATCAAACAATTGCATCTCCTGGGTTTTCCACTTGACAGCAGTTTATTTTGCTCTTAGGAAAGCCAGATGATTGAGCAGATTTACTCAATGCTTGTGCTGTTTGCTAAAGGTTGAGGTGATTAAATCCCCCCCTTTGAGGCGGTGGTGAGGGTCTTGGGCTGGCAGCTTTGGTCTGTGCCCTGTTCCCACTCCCTGCCCTGCCTGTGGCCCCCAACATCCACCTTTACAGCAAAGCTGCTCCTACCCCAGAAATCACAGATTGTTAGGGGTTGGAAGGCACCTCTGATTATGATCTAGTCCAACCTTGATGCCAGAGCAGGTCACACAGGAACTCATCCAGGCAGACCTAGAATGTCTCCAGAGATGGAGACTCCACCACCCACTGGGCAGCCTGCCACCCTCTAAGTAAAGTTTCTCCTCATGTTTAGATGGAACTTCCTGTGTTCAAGTTTATGCCCATTACCTCTTGTCCTGTCACTGGAGACCAGTGAGAAGAGTCTGGCCCCATGTTCCTGACACCCACCCCCCTTTAGATAATTGTAAGCATTAATAAGATCCCCCCTTAGCCTCCTCTTCTCCAAGCTAAACCAACCCAGCTCTCTCAGCCCTTCCTCATGTGAGAGATGTTCCAGCTCCCTGATGACAACTGAAAAAAAACACAGTGAGTCTCTTGAAAACTAGAAGCATGAAGGAAATCACTTCCCTTTTCCTACTGATTCACATCATCTTTTTCCATTCCTGTCCTACTTTTGGGCTCTTTTCTTCTGTCTTTGTCACTGGTTTCCTGGATGCCAGGGTGTGAGGTGAACCCCTCTCCCTCTAACATTCCATCTCCTCCTTACCACAAGTGTGTCTGATACCACTGCTCTCTGCTCTAAGGTCTCCCTAGATAGAGCCTTCTCATCTCCAGGCTGAACAGACCCAGCTCTCTCAGCATGTCCCCCATAGGGGAGGTTCTCCAGCCCTCTAATCATCTTTGTGGCTTCCTCTGGACCCTCTTCAGCAGTTCCATGTCCATCTGAGGCTGGGGGCACCTGAACTAGAGGCAGTGCTGCAGGTGGGGTCTCAGCAGAGCAGAGCAGAGCAGAGGGGCAGAATCCCCTCCCTGTGCTGCTGCTCTCCCTGCTATGGATGCATCCCAGCACACAGCTGCCTTCTGGGCTGGCAGTAACCATTGCTGGCTCATAGTGAGGTTTTTGCAGTTTTCAAGCCTGTGTTTGGCACCATCCCCTGTTTCAGGTGCCCTGAATATGACTCCTGTGCTGTATTTTATTCATTGTCCAAATATTTTACCATGGCTGGGGACATGTTGCTTGTGGCTGGGTCAGGCTCTTTCTTTTAGGGAATCCTGACAATATGGCCCATGTTTAACTTGTACTTTCTTCCTTTGTTGATCAGGTACTCCACGTTTATTTTGTCCTAAATTATGCATGGTTGCATCTTCAATGTCTAAAAGCAACAATTTTAAGGAATGTTCAACTGCATGAAAGCAATTGGTAGCTGCTAGAAGAGTCCTTCCTTTGGGAGGTTCTTGAGGAGTTGGTATCAGAAAGGAACAGCTGAAGCTTTCACAACAGGGAGGTAGGGCTGTGGTGGCTGATGCTGAGTGTGGTCACATCATACATGGAGGCCATAACTTGGCCTTTGGATGTGAGGTGGTGATTTATGTGGGGAAAGAGAGGCGTTTTGCTGCAGCTGGTAGTGGGTGAAGCTGAGACATCTGCAATGTTAGACTGGCATCCTGTGATGAAAAAAGACAGCTTGTCCACCTGGGAAAATGTTCCTCTCCACCAGCCCAGCATGAAGGCTGCTGGATGGCAGACAATGTGTCCTGCTGTGTGGGCAGATGTTCATCAAACTGTCTTTTGCTGGTGGTTGTTCTGCTGTTGGCAATCACCACCTTTTCAAATGGTGATGGCTCTCACCTGCTGCTTTGTCTCTTTGGAACAGCCTTGGAGAGAGGCATGCTGCTGACACACTACCTGTGGCCCATGGAGCTGTTGTCAAACAAGCTGTGTCAAAAATCAAACTGAGAAGCAGAGAGGTGACAATGAAAAGTCATAGTACCTGGCTTCAGACATTTTCTTCATACAACAGCTTTTTCTGTCTGATTGCCAGAAGGAGGAAAGGGAAGTGGTGGAGACCCCATCCCTGGAGACACTCAAGGTCAGGCTTGAGGCTTTGAGCAGCCTGGTCTGCTTACTGCAGGGCTGTTGGACTAGATGACCTCTAGAAGTCCCTTCCAACCCAGTGCATTCTATGATTCTCTGAGAGCAAACTGGTGCTTCTGCTGTGTGCACCACCACCTGGCAGTGGCAAAAGTAGGAAGGGTGAGAGGATGAGAGCTACTGGCTGGCTGCTGACAGGAGGGTGGAATCAGCCCCAGGGACACTCCCAGGAGGTCCCAACTCAGGTTCAAAGGGTTAATTATGAAAGCAGTTCTCCCCTGTGTCTCAGCACTGTCTGCTCTTAGCTGTGATGGGAATCAGAAGTGACAAGATCCTGCTCCTGGGCTTTGCTTCATGCCTAAAGCTGGACGTAGCAGAAACCTCCTGAGAGAGGCTGGGCTGCCGGACCCTTGGGTGACTCAGCTGCCATCAGCCACGCTTTGGCTGAGTATCTCAGCTTCCCCAGTGAAAGAGCTTTCCAGTTTTCTGGCATTTGCCTCTCTTAGCATACCAAGATGTTTTCTGAGCCAGACGTGACAGACAGGGGTGAGCTGGCGCGACAGGCTCCACTTTTCCCTGGCAGAGGCACTGCAATCCTTCCCTTCCTACCATCATCTCCTTGGAGAAGTGTAGGGAAGGAATGACTCCCACAGGAGTGCTGGGACAGGCTCTCCTGGTCTCAGCACATGAAAAACTGCCTGCAGATGAGGGTGATGACTCAAAGTAGCTCCGTGACAGCACACAGCTAGAGAAAGCAACACGTGGTGACACAAAAAATCACATGTATGGACTGGTAATGCCACCAAAAGGCCCAATGGCTAATACCCAGCAAACATGCTCCTGGTGGCATTGTAATTCCCTATTTTTCCTGATATTCTTCTAGATCTACCTTTCAAAAAGAGGCGTGGACGTTCTCATGGAGAGGGAGGTGACCTGGCATTCATGGCTGTGAGGTGCTGAGTGCTGGCCCCTTGCCCTGGGTAGAAAAGACCCTTCTGCACAGGGCTGCATGTGCAGCTGCAGGTCATGGAGAGGCTGAATAATGTTCTTGGCTTCAGCAAGGTGACTTGGTTGTGAGACTGCAGGATCTCTTGGAAATGTCCAGTGTCTGCTATGGAAAAGGCAAGGAGTAATCTTGTCAGAGAGCACAGTATTTTTTCAGTGACACTGCTATGCTCTAGGTGCTCTCAGAAGAGCTTGCAGGGAGCTTTTGAAATTAGTGGAAACATCAAATGTGTTGCTATGGCCAACAGATATTTTCACAGTAATGTAGCTATTAAATAATTATATGTGAGATAATAACGATCCAAGAAGACCACATGATAAAAGAACTAGCAAGACCAAGTATCCATTTTGGCCAAAATCAAAGGCTTTTTTTTTTGGTCTGGTTTTAAATGGAACAGTGCAAAAGGCCTCTTCATGGGCCAAGAAGCTTCTCTTGCTGTTTTGAAGCTTACACAGAAAGTTGATAGAGACACAGAAATATTAGTGAGAGACACAGAAATAGTAGTGCAGCTTCTTAAGTCTATCTTCTGCATAATATCAAAATGAGAATCCTAATGTTAGGACATGACAAGACTAAAGCTACTGTGTGTCTTTCACTATCAAAACATAAAGGCCATCATTAGGTGACACTAATCTATGCAATACCAGGGGCAGCTTGAGGCCCATCAGCTCCGTCAGATGAGGTTCTGTCACCATCCCATCTGTTTTGTATTCATCTGTCACTGAGCCTCAGAGCCACTGGAGAGGAAAAAGAACTGGCAATGTCATGCAGTGACTTTCTGACATCAGTACAAGCAGTGTGGGAGTTGCTAGCAGTTGTTTCCTGGTACTTATCACAGGCTCCAAAACGTGACATGGTGGGGGAAGACCCACAAGTTCTGTAAGCACCACAGCACCTCCCTCTTGTGAGTAAATCCCATTGTCATTCTTCATAATTTCGAGACCTAAAGCTACATCACGTTTCAGCTGGTCCCTAACAAAAGGAGACAACGTGTCAGATTTGGCGTGCCAGCCTCCTGCCAGTCCAGTCTGAGTCCTCCTGTAGGCTCTGCTACAGCCATTGGACAACAAAGGTACAGAATGGACTCTGTTGGCTGGAATGAGCTGTATTGCTCCATACAGTTGTCTTTGATGAAATCAAGGTTTGGCTAACAGCAGATGTTAAAGGGAAGAACAAGAGCAGACAAATACCCAATGGGGCTGAGGTTTCCTTTTGCTCAGCACCCTGTCTCCAGCAGTTGCTACCCAGAGAAGAAGGAAAAAAGGGATAAACAGATGTTGAAACTTCCCTGAAACAGCTCCTGAGCCTCTAGAGTGCAAAGTACTTTTAAACTCCTACTTATTATCCCTTCTAGAAGGCTCCTTCTCAGTTCTTAGTGACACCTACTGAAGAGTAAATGTTCTTTCTGTGTATTTCCCACGGGCTGCCCTACTTTACATCATCACCTTGGAGATGGAAAACAGAATTGTGTGCAGGATCAGCTTCAGCTTGTCCCCATTCCTGATTCCTTTTCTTTATCTGAAGTGAGGAAGAAAAATCCTGGCCGTGATGAAGTCCCTGGGCAAGTCGCAGTCCAGCTCGGTGCAGCGGGGGCTGTGACTTTGGGAGGTGAATCCAAGACAGAGAGAAGCACTTGGGGCATTCCTCGCAGGTCGTGGCTGTCGTTTCTGCAGCGCCTTTGTTCTGGAGCAGTTTCCATGGTGCCCCTGCTTTGTCGTCAGACCTGTCTGCAGGCAGCGCTCCTCTCCAGCAGCCATACAAGATGAATTCACCAGGCGGGGCATCGCGCTGCTGCTTGGCTGCGCTGCTGGGCGTCAGCCACCGCAGATACTTGCAGGCTGTCTCACGGGTGCAGCGTTAGAAAGTAAGGACTGATGGTTTTTCACTGAAGGGAGACGTATAGAGGATGCTGCCTGAGAATCCAGCTCAACCTTTCAGCAGTCACATCCAGCAACTAGCAAGAGGAGGGCTCTTATCCAAAGGGACCGTTGCTGGCAACATAGCATTGCTGTGACAAACCCCAAGCAAGAGAGGGTACCAGGAGAAAGAGCAGCCGTGCTGCTCGCTGCAGCACTCTGACACAGGTGTGAAAGCAGATGATCTGTGCATGTAACACAGCATCACTCCTCCTCTCATGCAGGGACTGGCAGGGATGAGGTCAAGATCATTCATCCTTTATCCAGCTGTTACTTCTCTGCTAACTGTTCTAGTACCGAAGCACCAACCTCCCTGAACTGCTTCAGCAGGAAATTGAGAACCTCAGAGTCCTTCTGTCAGGTATGAGGTCAGAAGGGCTAAATAATCTGGCCCCTATGCCCAAGAATAGCATCCCTCAAGATAGCCTGAGCTTTGAGAGGTAGAGGCTGTTTCAGAGTGCTTATGGCCCAAAGACTACAAATACCTCAGCAAGAAAGCTGGTTATAAGAATCTCACAGACTGTTCATCCAAAAAGAACTGGAGTGTAAAATCACTACCCAAGTGAAAAAGCAGGCAGAAGGGCAAAGCTGTGCTAATGGGGGAGTTTAACTCCCAGACACAGCAGAGGGGATGTTAAATGGTAGCAGTGAGGCTGAAGGTTTGTTAGCAGGCTGTGTACAGGAGTGCAATTTAATCCAGGATCTGCAGATATCAATAAGAGTGGAACAGTAATAGAATTATAGTAAAGCATAAAGAGAATATAACCAAGGACACAAGGACAGCTTAGAAATAGATGTGTCCTTGTCACAAAAATTTCAGCACTTTGAGCAGAAAAGAGTTTTTTTTTTTAATTAAAGTTTGTGTTGTTTGTTGGGGTAGAACAGGCTGCACCCCAAAGCTGGACATGAAAATTAATGGTTTGGGAACCTTGGCAGAGGTTTCCAAAGATGCCTGGAAAATTAGTATGCCAAATTAAATAGGAATTTAGGATTTTAAATAGAAATTAGGATCTACGTCCGTTAGATGGTCCTGAAAATCACAGCCACTCTTCACTGTCACACTCTTCATCAGTCACATTTTCTCCCCATGTTTCTCTTTGTGCTCCTCTTCCAGCACCTTCCCCAGCTCCTGCTGGCACAGACCTCTGGCTGGAGCCTAAGCCAAGTAGCAGGGCTTTGAAACATGGCATTCAAGCTGCCTTGGTGAGGACAGGAGAGAGGATTGTACCTCCCTGCTGAGACCATTCAGAGCTGAAGCTGTGGGAGCCATTACACACCAGCCAGCTGCTATTTTTCCACTGGATGCCTCCTTCTTACTTTTGGCCCATTTTAGTACCTCTGACGTGGAAGCACGATGTTGGATGGGCAATGAAAAAGCAGGCAGTGAAGTTAAGGAACATGAGCTCTATTTTGAATGTGGCTTTTTTGTTTGTTTGTTTTCTTGGCTGATGATGGAATCTCACATGCACATACTGTGCGCCTGACCTGTTTGGGCTACAGCTTCTGGGTTTGGTGGAGATGATGGGGGTCTGTGTTCTTCAAGCTGGAGGATGCTTTGCCAAGGAACATTAGGCAAAGGACAGCACGCACTGAGCACATCCTGCAGTGCAGGACACGTGGCATGGAAGGTGGGACTGTAAGGAGGCAAGTCCCTGGCACGTGTGATCCTCTGCTGAAGTGAGGTCCCCAAAGAGCTTTTAATTGACGTAGATGAACGTTGTCCTTTTGTGCTCTCCTCAATTATTCCGAGCTGAGTGGTGCTGAATCACTACCTGCATCAGCACCCAGTCCTCCTCTTAAACCAGGGCACAGGCTGGCTGGGAAACCATGCCCAGATCACTGTCACCCTGAGAAAGACAACAGAGGAATTGAGAAAACTGGATCATCCTTTATATGCCTGTATTGCTTCACCCTGTACACAGAAACAAAATTAGGACAGGGTGCCTTGGGGCTCTTCTAGGCTGTCTCCATGCCCAAGATTCAACCTCTCTGGATTATTTGGGCTCAGGAGAGAGATTTTTCCACAGCCAGACAGTGCTATGGGCCATAGCAGTAAAAGACCATGAGGAGCTTCTCTGCACTAGATTAACTTCCTAGGACCCTCTGGAAATTTTACTACATCCTTGATTTTCTCCCCCAGAAACTCCACACTGGGAATGGGTTGTACCCAAGCACGAAGGTGAGGGAAATCCTGGCAAAGGCTTGGGAGGAAGGAAAGGAGAGAAAAAAAAGCCTCCTTATTTTGGAGATGTTCAAGAAGACTTGCAAAAAAATAGGAAGGAAAATTAGCCCTGAATGTGAATAGGATTATTGGTGGCCATTGAAGACACAAATAGAGTCACAAGTTTCCCTTGGAGCCACCTTCCAACAGCAGACTTGAGGCTTGAAACTTAGCCGTGGCCAGACCACTGCTGCCTTCTCACCTGTCTTCATTTTCCACTAATTCCTTCTGCTCCTCCCTTCTCACTAAGCACAATTACCACCACCTGCCATCTCTTACTGCTTCTCAGCCCTCCTTATGCTCCAGAACCATCCAGTCCATCCACATCCGTGGAGTTTCCAAGCTCAACTGCACTGCCAGGGATAGCTTCTAGGAGTAAACTTGTTTGATATGCACAAGACACTGTGGTGCTGGGCTCCCTGGTGGGATCCAAGGAGAAGACATGCCCTTGTGTGATGGAGGAAACATGGTCAGGCGTTGCTTCTGGAAACACCAGGAGATGGAAAGTGCCAGTGGAAGAAATGCAGGTGAGCAGGGTGGAAGCTCTTTTAGTGAACAGAAAGGTGAATCTTGCAGGTAGCTCGGGCTTGATTTCAGCCTGCTCTGAAGCACAGAGGCTCAGCCTCTGTTAGGTGCTGGGTGTAACACAGCAGAGAGTCACAGCTCAGGAACTAGGTGAAAATGAAGGATGAGGGAAATAAGTGTAACATATGCTGATTGTGGGAGAAATGTGCACAGCGTAAGTGGGAGACTCATTTGTTTATTTGTGGCTCTGACGAGAAGGGGCTGTGTTCTGGGCTGTTGTTTGGGCAGTTCTCTCACACCTAGCAAGGTGTGATAACCTCAGACAAACTTCCATTTGAAAGGAGGTTTTTCTTCCTTCATCCTGGACTCCCATAGCTTGTCCTGGACTGGCACCAGCACACAAGGCTGGAAGGTCGCTTTGGGCAAAACAACTCTCCATAAAAATCATCCTGCACCTGGACCTAGCTGACCTGCCAGCTGCCAGTGTCCTTAGGGGAGGCGCGCAGGTGGAGGTGGGGCTAAATCCCGGCACTAACGAGACTAAGTCGTTTGCAAATGAATTAGCTGGGAGGAGTAAATATAGCATCTCACTGATGCAATAGAAGCGACGGCAATTTTTGAGTCTGCTTCCAAAGCCTGACTTCAGCTCCTAGCACTTGAAAGCTGGTGAGATGACACAAACTCGGTGTCAGTTCTGGAGCCAGGAGCAGGGTGGCAGCCGGTGGAGGAATGCTTTTGATTAACAGTTTTCCTACACCTTTTATCAAAGGAGAAAAAAAAAAACTATTTTTGGAAAGAAACCTGCGTAAAGCAGGGAATTTCTGCTCTGCTGAGTAAGGGGATCACTTTAATACGCTAGCAGGAAGACATTTATGGCATGGCACCAGAGCGGGGAAGGTTTCCTTGGCCAGGCAGGGGTGTGGCAAGCTCCCGTGGCTAAAACCTGGAGCTGAGCAAGTGTTAACTGTTGGCATCTCTTGCCTAGGGATAGAATGCAATCATGTTCACTCAGCGACTTCAAATCGTCTTTCTCGATGTGAACGTTGTAGCTCCACTAGCTGTTTGGGGTTTGCTATAGGAGTCGCTGAGGGAATTGTATTCCCAGAAATTCCTGTCTTGTGCGGGAGATTAGACTCTCTGATTATAGGGTCCTTCATGGCCTTAAAATATCTGAATGTAGGCAGCAGGGAATAATTCTTCTCCCTTCACGTTGTACCTGGGTAAAGACCAAAAGGCATTCAGCACTTTAAACTCCTGCATGCAATTCTGCAGAGTCAGACGTTTGAGGATGATGATAATTGCACCTGAAAATAGCCCCATTTGTCTAAAACCCTCAGCCACGGCGTTGTGCCTCTGTCCTGAAACTCAGAGCTGAAGGGGAAGCTCTAGGGAGATGTGGGCATTAAAAACAAAGCTCTGGTGGGTTTGGCGCTATCCGGGGGTGCCACATGCTGCTGGGCTGGACATGTAGGGAGAGTAAGAGGGAGGAGGTGTGTGTGGGGCAGGTTTGAGGGGGTCTGCGAGGGGGTAGGTGTATGACGGATGTTTGTGTGTGGGGTGGTATGCTGGGGAGGTGTATCTGGTGTGTGCCTGTGTGACATGTATGCGTGAGGGGTGTGTGCCAGTGAGGGTGTAGAATGTATGGGTGAGGGTACGATGGGGGTGTGTGCGCTGATGTGGAGTGTGCAACGTATACATGTGAGGGGTGTGTGACGGCTGTGTGTGCGCTAAGGGGGTGTGTGCCGGTGGGGCTGTACCGGGGGTGTGTGTGTGCGGACGAGGCGGGTCCTCCCCGGTGCCCCCCCGCCGGCAGCACGGAGCTGTCCATGATCTCATCGGGAGCCCGGCCTCCGCCTCCGCGCCCGCCGCCGCCTGCGGGCACCCCGCCGCGCCGCACCGGCTCCCCCCCAAAACCCACCCACCCACCCACACACCCACCCGCGCAGGGCCGGGCGTGCGGCCGCGCTGCAGCAGAGCCGGGGCGGCGGCAGCACCACCGCCGCCGGCCGTGCCGGGAAGGTCACCCCCCGCTCGCCCCCCGCCGGGGCGGGTGCCGGTGCCGGGCCGCGGGTGCTGGCATGGCGCGGGGCTGAGGAGAGGCGGGCGTCGGCGGGAAGGAGCCGCGGGGCTAGAAGATGGCTTCCCCCGCGCCCCCCGCGCCGGGAGGCGGGCCCTCGCCCCCCGCCGGCCCGCCGCGCCTTCGCCAGGTGGGTGCGCGCCACGGCGGCGGCGGGGACACGCGTGTCCGCGCTCCCGGCCCGGCCCGCTCCACGCGTGGGGCCGCGCCTGCGCTGGCGGCAGGTGCGACGAAGGGGAGGATGCGGGACATGGGGGGCACCGGTTTGGCCGCGGCACTGGTGCCGGGCGGGTGCTGCTGCGAGGGGATCCCCGCGGCGGGGGGGACCGGCAGGGAGCGGGGAGATGGAGTCCCGGTGGATAGGGCGGGGGCTGGTACTGCTGGGACCCGAGCACTGCGAAAGTACATCGGCAGTGCTGGGTGGGTGTGTGGAGATGGACGGATGCCTTTCTATTATCTGCTGCTCTTTCAATAACAATAATTAAAAAAAGTAAAATAACAAAACCCGCCCCAAACTCGACCCAAAATTATGTCAGACAGCCACCTGCGCAGTTGTGCCCGTGCATACCCACACACATGAGCAGCTTCACAAGGCTGTGAGCAGTGGTGGTGCAGCGTTGTGGTGCATTACTGCTGTAGCAGAGCGTATTGGAAGGCATGAATAAAATCTTAATTAACGTAATGCAGCAGTTTTCAAGGGGCCCTTCTGCTCTTGCAACGCTTTCCTGCTTGCATTTGTCCCCGTTCAACAAGAGAGCTTTGGCTTGCAGTGGCTGCTGCATTAATTTACATTTGGAATGGTGAAGTTGGTGGCAGGAGTTGTTTGATGTTCTCTACCTGGCTGGGTTGAGGAGCGGTGCTGGGCTTCCTGGGAGGGTTCACACTATGAGCACTTCATGTCTGCTGAAAATGGGACAGGCAGAAATGGAGGGACACAGTGCTGGGGTGCTCCATTTGCTCTTCCCTGCTCAGGCTGTAACCTTACTGGGGTAAGATTAATAAAGAAAAAGCCGTTGCAAAGGAGGATTCCTGATGAGTAATCAGATTAGCATAGTATGTATGTACTCAAACATAAATCCAAATATAAATCCCATCCTGCTCCTTTTTTTCTTCCTGCATTTTTGTTGCGAGGCTGGTGGTGCTGTTGATAGGGAAATCTGAGGACTGCAGTTGGGTCAGACATCTGAAAGTTTGGAGGAGTATCTAAACTTGTCAGCGCCTTTACACGCTGGATGTTTAGGCTAACTTAAGCAAAAAGGCCTTTGTGTGGGTTTGCTTCTGACCCCAGCTGGAAATGCCACAAGAACAGCTGCCCCTTCACCCTCATGTAGTTTGGCACTTCCTGTCCCCTTCCCTGCTGGAAACTGGAAGAAAAAAAGTCTGATTTTAGTAGCTAAGTTTGGTTTTTGGAGGGAGAAGAATGAGCAAGGATCTCTGCTTTGTTGGCCATCTGTAGTAGGTTGAATCAGCAGGACAGGGAAAAAGAGCATTGTGGAGTGAAAAGAGTTCCAGGTAGTGAAGGCAAGGCTTGATGCTGAAGGCCCCAAGCACTGGGGATCCTTGTGGAACCTGCCTTCTGTTTGCATGTAACTTATTCCATGTGCTTACTGCAAAGCAGAGCTGCTGAGAAGGACCCAGTATGTCTAGTGACAGACCCAGACCTCTGCATTCTATAGAGCATCCCAAACTGACTTCTCATGGGGTTATTCATTTGACATGAGAATGAAATTACAAAGTAATGTCCTGAATTTCTATGAAAAAAAGTTTAACTACTACAGAAAACAGACGACTGTCTTCTTACACATTTTGTCTGCTCTCTGTTCAGAGTTATTTCTAATTACATTTAGAAGAAAATCACTTGTTAGAGGTATTTCTGAAGTATAGCTGTGCTAGAGTCTAGTATTTATTTGAATTTTTACTGCCCTTCAATAAAACAGCAAATACAGAGCTTACTGAGTGACCTTCACATGAGTTCAGAAGTCCATGAATAAATGCAAAAAGCCAGTCAGGACCAAGGCAAAGAGCACAGCAATGATTGAAGTCAATCAATTTTTCTATAAACTGTGATCAACCATCTCTTGCATCCTTAGGAGGGAAGGAGGGTAGAGTTGGAAGAGTACAAAACAGAAGGGAAGTGAAAATGTCTTCTTGAAACCATCATAGTGACTGTTTTGTTATCATAACACACTTACCACGACAGCCTTTAACAAAAGCTGAAATCAGCAACTTGCTGAATTCCCACTACACTGGCGCTTCTCAGAGGTCCTTGAGGCTAGCCCTATCTTGCAGCTTGATAGTGAAAGAAGCTGTTAGAACTTAGGTTTGTAGAGTTTTTACTGTGTCTTTCAGTTAATTGTAGTGATCTTTGAATCTATCCTTCATGTTAAAATAGATATTTGTGGGCACCTGCAGAACTGAGGCTGTTATTTGCATCTGCAGCTCTGAATCTGTTCTAGCAAGAGCTGTGTTTTACTTTAAACACTTGAGTTGTACCATTTAAATCGTGCTTGAAGTATACTGTGCCAAGTCAAGCAGTGCAGTCAGTTACCAGTGAAGTTTGCTATGTAAAGCTTAGCAGTACCAAAAAAACCACCCAAGTTACTGTAAAATTTAAGTTCTGGTCCTTTAAACAACTGAAATATTTGATTGAGGAATCCTGATTAATTCAGCATTGTGATTTTGTATCTTTGTGAGTAAAACAGGAAACAGAGATAAACCCCTCTCTTACTAACTGTTCCCTAGGAAGTACTTTTAATCCATTTAAACTGCAAGCTGCCTGACTCATTAGCAGAACAAATGTACAATAATAATTGTACTCTTTATGAGGAAACATAAAATTAGGGCAGTTTAGTGCTTTGGGCTTGAGCTGAGGATATGTCTGGTTAAATAGAGACAGGCCAGCAATGCTAAAACTTGTGAATGCTGTACTGGACAATACTGGGTTCATGATTTAGTGCAGAGTCTGCAGAACACCTTTACTAGAAGAGCAGCAATGTCTTCTCACTGATGTTGTAGATGCTCTGAAGGGCTGAACTATAGCGATTTTAATGCATCCTAAAGAGAAAATGAAGCTGAATTACAGGTATCCAAATATACTGGACCAGCAGTTCAGTGTGTATCTATAGATGGCTTGGAAATGTCAGTGTGTCAACAATGGAGTCAAGGGTGGAGCCAGGCTTTTTCAGTTTTGTGAGGATATTAGATGCTCCAGAGCTTTCCTACACCACACTAGGACAGATCTTTCAACATTTTCTATGAAGCAAAGAGAAAGATGCATAAATAAGTGCTGCCCATCTTTCCTGGGTTGTGAACACCCCTTCTGCTTTGGTTGGAGCAAGAGACTGCAGTTCCTACATCACTAAGCCTCTGATAGCTCTGGGGTCCTTGTTTGAGAACAAACTTTTCCGTTTTAAGTGACCCACCCTGCATTATCTGCCATGGCACTTAGCTATTGCTATCTCCTGTGCCTCTGAGCATGCATGAGTAGGTCGATGATCTTAATCCATTATCTGATATGGGAAGAGAATGTGCAGGAGTGTCTTTTACAGTGATTTAGCTCATCTCAAAGTTGCTTATCATTGAGCAACATGCAGGAGTCACAGGGTAATTTTCCTGATGTCATGCCATTATTGATCCCCCTGAAACCTGTTTATACCATGTAATTCTCTTTCAGTAAAAGACCTGTTTGTAGAATGATGCTTGGATGCTTGGAAGTCCTCCTTCTCCTAGTCAAGTTGTTTTGGTTTTGTGGTCAGTGGTTTTGTTTTGTTTTAGTTTTGTTCCCCTCTTCTTCACCCCCAGTTTATGGTTGGATATATTTGGAAATCCATGTCCAAAAAGATAGAAAGCATCCTGGAGTGCCAAACTCATGGCTTGGAGTGAGAACCAAAACTGGAGAGAGAACACCCAGCGTAGTGTTCAGAAAAGTGTTGATGTGGATGTAGGAAGATGCAGAAGAGGGCTTCTGTCACTGTTTCTCCTGAGATGTTTCCATGGCATCACAAATACATGAGAGTAAGGCATTTACTTGAGTACTTTGGAGAATGGAATATGAGACCTTCAGATTCTACCCATTACCTCGTTCCTCGATGAGCCAAAGTCACCACAGGGAGCAGAGCTTGCTGGAAATAAGAAGTATGCCTGGCCTTGCCTGTCGTGCCCAGTGTGGCTCTTGGATGCAATAGCAATTCATCTCTGTGCTCAAATGATACACTTTTGCAGCCTGTCAGATTACATAAACTCTAACAGATGTGGTCTAATCGGTATGAGGTCTCCACCTAGGACTTGGCAAAAATCTGCTACAGGGAACACTTCAGTTGCTCTGTGGGGCTGCAGGAATGAGTTTTCTTCCTTTTTTTTTCTTTTCTCGAGGAGTTCCCCCCTGTAACTCCACTGGATTTTGTCCTGTACCATTTTATAGTTTTCCACTGTAAAGAAGGAGAAAACAACCCCTCCTAAAATCTTGTATGCCACTGCAGTGGTAGAGGTCATCTTCTGGACCATTCATACTACTGACTATTCATACCCTACTGGTGTGCTTTGGTGCTGTCTTTTACAGCCCACTGCTCTTTATCCCACTCCCCAGGCTTTTCCTACCGCAGGATGTTCTTTGTCCCCTACTAACAGTTGGTGGGATTTGAAGATATTTGAAGCATCTCTTCCATGGGTGGTTTTGACTGATGCTCCTTCCAGCCCACCCTCACAGTAGCTTTGTTTTGGACAGTATGTTGTTTGCCTTCACATCTTTGCTGGCATGGATTCTAGTTGCATAAATTCAAAAGCAAGATTGATTTCCCCATTTTCAAGATTTCTTTGAACTTGAATTTGAGTCAAGCTTATTTTGAATTTTTACCTTCTGCTGCTACGAAGCAGAACGGTCTGAAAGTAGAATGGCTTGAAAATCAGCCTGGTAAAATACTGGCTTAGGTGTCACAGCACTGAGTAAAGAGAACATCTATCAAAATGAACATTGCTATTGGAGTGAACCGTGGGTGCCATATCAAAGGGAAAAGAGTGCTAGAAAATGTCTTATTGCTGATTTGAAAATGATGAAGCATCATCCATAATGAACCTGTTGCATAATAGATGTAGGCTAATGTAGGGGAAAGTAATTACAGTTAGTGCATAAATGACTACATGTATCCAGATTACATGCAGAAATTACTGTGCTGCAGTGTTATTTAGGTTGCAAACTCAAGCATTTAGCAGTTACAAATTAAGATAACTAAGGGCTGTGCAGTTTTGATTCTGTCCTTTTCTTTTTCTGTGCTTTACACTGAATTTGGCTCTGGGAAAAAACAAACCAAAACACTTAAGTGATCATATAATTAGAAACCAAATCACAATGTATGATAACACACTGGGGGGATAACAAACATAGTGCTGCCACACTGCATCTTTAGTATTGGGTTGTTTGTTTTTTTTTTTTTTTTGGGCCCACAATCAAGAAATGGGACATAATAATTTTGGAAAGCTTGCTTCCCAAGCCAAATGTCTAGGGAATTTGCAAGCAGAGATTAAAGGTGCAGCTCCGGTTCCAGGTCTTTACCCTGGCAAAGTTCTCAGGTGATAACCTGGGGGCTGGGCCTTGGCATATGGCTGGGCTGCAAGAAGATTATCTAATCCCCAGAGGAGAGGAGTATATATAGATGGGTGTGTGTGTATATATATGTGTGTGTATATATATCTGTGAGGTGAAATATTTTTAAATGCTTGTTTTCTGGAGCATACAACAAGGGAATCACAAATGATTATGGTAGGTTGCAGTGGATCTCACACAAAGCACATAGCAGGGAGGCCAGGTGGGAAGAATAACCAAACTAACTGCTGGTGGAGGTAGGGAAAGCCTCACAGGGGTACTTCCTAAAATCAGATGCAGCCTCAGCTAGAAGGTTAGTCCACTGCTTGGCAGTTCAGTTCAGTATTTGTGTTTCAGTCACCTGAGTACTCTAAACAACCTCAAGGCAGGCAGTAGAGGAACTGGAGCTTTGTGGAAAAAAAGCAGCAAAAAATGTGGGGTGTGTCAAAGGACAGCCAATCCTTGGGAATCAATCCCTTTTCCATGCCACACAGTTACTAAAATGTAGAGCCTGTGAGACTGCCTGACTGTGAGTTGAGTCATTTAGTCAACGGAATGCTCTGAAATCCTGGAAATTAGCAGATCCTTTTGATGACACATGAGATTCTGAAATGAGGGAACCACGGTGAGTTGTCCCAATTTGTGAAGAAAAGCCATGAAAACCACTTTATAGTTGAAGCCAGCATTTTTAGCCTGCTGTGCAGGAGAAGAATTAAAGTGCTTCTTACCAGTCAGTGAAGTAAAAATTGCAAACCAACCTCCCCTGGCCCCCCAAAAACCCTCAACACAAACTTTACAAGTCTTTCTGTGCTAAATACTGATCTCTGTCTATGTGTCTTAGAAACAAAACTTGTTGCTCTTACTATCTGTAGCTTTGGTGCCTCCCAAGGTAAAGTAGCAATAATGTTTGCTCTGAAACACCAAAAGGGTCATGGTGAATGTGCTGTGTTTGTATTTATTACGACTTTGTTGTGTAAGTTTTATTTTTTGTTATTATTTTTCTGAGGATTTTTTTTGGTAGAGGGTTTTAGGCTTTGTATTGAGGTGATTTGCTGTGGGATGTTGCCACAGAAACCCTGGTGGGGGCGATTTCCACAGCAGTGCAGGTCCCTGTGGGGGTGCAGGAAGGAGAGCCTTGGGGCTGGTAGGGAGTGTGTGGAGCCACTGGGACCTGTGGCTTGGTGAGCACCCTGGCACATGGCGTGGTAAGCGAAAAGGTTGATGTTATACCAACAGAGAAATGATGCTGGCATCTGAGCTTATCCTCAGGCATTAGTTTTGAGCTACAGTCACTGAGAATATGCCCTGGAGTTGTAAATATGCTCTGCTGGTGATCAAAGGACTTAGCTAGGCATCCTCTCCTGCTGATGTTTGTGTCAAGAGGAATCTCTTCTAAGTTTATAAACAGTAACTAGCAAATGGGATTTAGAAGTCTCCTGGCTAGCTGTCAATAAATGGCTAACTGTCAATAAATGACTAACAAAGAGGGGAAAATACTTGACTAAACACAATATGTTCCCTTCTGCTGGCCATCCTCGCTTTTTATTTTATCCTTTTTGAAGTGCCTGATTGTCCTTGCTGAAATGAGTAAGGTGGGAACTTAGAAACAATTGGTCTGTCTAGCAGGATGTAGGTTTCTAGAGGTAATCTGTTCTGTACTCTTTATCTGCATGCTTAAAAAAGAAAAGAAAAACAAGTAAAAGAATATTTAAATAAAGGGGAGAGTCAGTGAGCTAGAAACTGCTGTTCATTATCCTGTGGAGGCTTATGAACTTGGGGAGGGTGGAAACAGGCTGTCTTGAGAATCTGCTGTTGATGCACAGAGTTGTTCAGAGCAATGCAAGTGGACTGCTGCCTGAAAGAATCTGGTAGAAATTTCTTCCAGCTTTGGAACCGAAAGCTGGGCCTTACTCACTTACAACAGCAGGAAGAGTACCTTACAGAGAGTGGGTTAAAAATGCTGTGCTGCAGATTTTCACAACTGAGAGGAAATGTTTTCTTTCAGTTTAGCAAAAATGATTTCCGATCATAGTTAGTTTTAATGTGTTATGATGAAGAGATGCAGAGTGCTTGACATCCTGATGCTCTTCTCATAACTGGCTGAATATGCAGCTAGGCTGCTGGTTGCTAAAGCCTCAGAGAACAGACAGCAGCAGTAGTATGGCAGCTTTGCTAATGAGATTATGGCAGTAATGTCAGTTGTGCCTCGTTCCCTGCCTGCCTCAGAGCACAAAATTACAACCCTGAGAGCTGAAGTGTTTGTGAAAGTCACTTTGGGGGATACTGTTTAAATACCTGCTTTCTGTAATAATATCCTACAATAATATTTGTTTCTGAGTTTCCCCATTCTCTGCTGTAACTGCTGGTATCAATTATATGGAACTGCTCTGTGTTTTTGGATTTAATCAAGTTTAAGCCCTGGTCAAATTGTACATCACATCTGAGATTCCCAACATGAAGAAAAATAGGTTGTGTTGAGTTGTGGGACTGCACAGAATTTACAGCACCATTATTGATTGTCTCTGCTTGTACAGTCTGGATTTTTTTTTGTTGTTGTTTTGGCTGTCTAGTCTTGACGTATTTTCATTTATCTGCAGAACTCCTATAGATTATTAAGAGTACAGTATGTAATGCAGCAGTTACTTGAGACTTCCTATATTAAAAGAATCTTTGTTTATGCCACAAGGATTCATTCATCAACTCCTCTCTGCAAAACATTTTAGAGAAGCGTTTGCCTTGTTAACTCTTAATATTCAGATCTGTGGGTGTACATAAAATGACAGCTACAGGAGATTAAGATGTGGATAAGTTGCTGACCTTTTCAGGGATTCTCTTTCCAATAGTGTTTTAACCATTGGAGTACTGTGTCCAGTTCTGGAGCCCCTATTACAAGAAGGATCTGCGTGTGCTGGAATGTGTCCAGAGAAGGGCCATGAGGATGATCAGAGGGCTGGAGCTCCTCTGCTTTGGAGACAGATTGAGAGAGTTTGGGCTATTTCGCCTGGAGAAGAGAAGGCTCTGTGGAGACCTTCTTATGGCCTCCCAGTGTCTGAAGGGGGCTACAGGAAGGCTGGGGAGGGACTTCTTAGGGTGTCAGGTAGTGATAGAACTGGGGAGAATGGAAAAAAACTAGAAATGGGTGGACTCAGATGGGATGTTAGGAAGAAATTTTTCACCACGAGCATGGTGAGGCACTGGAACAGGTTGCCCAGGGAGGTGGTGGAAGCCTCATCCCTGGAGGGTTTTAAGGCCAGGCTGGATGTGGCTCTTAAGCAACCTGCTCTAGTGTGAGGTGTCCCTGCCCATGGCAGAGGGGTTGGAGCTGGATGATCCTTGAGGTCCCTTCCAACCCTAACAAGTTTATGATTCTAAGAAAGGTGAGCTTCCACAAGTTACATGCTCTTTGGCATTAAAGTTGTGCCTGCTGAAAACTGGTAAGAATCTTTATGAAATGCATCTCTTTAGTTTGAGCTTTCTTTATATGTTGATTCATTTACTAACCTAATCTGGTTTTTTTAAAATGATGTAGCCTGTGTAGGAAGAAAAGTATGACCAAGGGGCCACTGTCCTCTTGTGGAGCTTATGCATCTCCTTCCATGGAAGTGAGTAGTTCCTTCCATGGAAGTTCCTGTAGCACAAGCAGCTCAGTACAAAGCCCAGGATGGAAGTGGCATAAGTGGCATCCCGTGCTTCATCACTTTTGATAGCTGTACTTCTTTTAGCCATCCCTGCTGAATTCCTTGCAACAGGCCTTACGTTTGTTATTGCTTATTCTAAATGTATTAAAGGCCATGAATTAAATAAAAATGGTAGTGTAGTTCACAGCAGATTAAACTGGAGAAGCATTTGATCCCTCTAGTGATGGCTCTTCAAGAGGTGAATTGAACATGTCTGAATATATTCGTGGCATGACTTCATGTGGGGTGTGTATGTGAGGCACAGATTCATGTGAACAAAGGCTATGTGACCTCAAGTCCTGACAATCATGTGAGAGGCCTTGACATAAGCTGTGTGTCCTGTTGGAGAGCTTTCATCTCGTGGGACATTTGCAAACATCCCACGGATGGGAATGTATTTCAAACATTCCAACTGGCTGGGTTCAGGCTAGTGAAAAATGGTGCTCTAAAACCCCTTATCATTTAGGTTGGATCTAAGGGTGAAGTTCTGTTTTCTGAGTTTACCTCTGTAAAGATTGAGGATGTCCAGACTTAATTAATTTTCTTGTGCAATCTTCCTAAATGCCACATTTCTCTCTCTCTTTTTTTTATCTTTAAGAAATGAAAGGAAAAAAAGTAATCCTGGATTACCTACCTGTGTATCTGAGAGCAATTTCCATTTTCCTCCTCTTACGCACCTTTAGAAATAGCAAGCACCCCAAATTTTTGATTCAACACAAACACTCTTCTCCCTGCCCCCACCCAGATGCTCTCCCCACATTCACAGTTCCCAGAGGAGAAAATAACCTCTGCATTAGTTCTGAACTAGGATGTTTGGGATGATAACTGGCTGTTGGATCACGTGAAGGCGACTCTAGCTAAAGTCTCCTTTGTGTGCTATTTTAGCGTTCTCCTCCAAGACACATTTGTTTATTGTTTTGTCTTTCTAAAATGCAACTCTCCCTCCTCCTCCTGGTGTGGAATGCCTGCCAATCCTTGGTCATCTGTGACCCTCAGCTGCTGCTGCTCTCAGGAATGTGTGCTGCGTTCCAGCGGCGGTGGCTGGCTGCGGTCCTCTCTGATGTGCGCTCTGCGTGTTGGCGTGGGTGGTGCGGGAGCTGGCAGGGAGGGGAGCAGGACTCCGTCATGAGGAGAGCTCTCTTGTGACTGCACAAGAGCTTTCTGGGAAACTCGAACGTGCTCAGGCTGGACGCTAATATCCTGGCCTCGATTCAAGCTGATATTTTAGTTCTTGCTGAGAGCAGCAGCTGGTCAGTGCACAGAAGCCAAAGCCTGTTGGTTCGCCCAGGACAGCAGGCAGGGGTGTCACATGCTGCATGGACATCTCTTGTACCACTGTAACTCAGAGAATTTTTAGATCCAGACCACGTCACTAATAATTTAGTCTTGGATTTCCTACAAATAGCTTCTTGTGTCTCTGGACCTGACCGTCAATGAGACTATTTCTCAGAATTGTTTCTGCAGCAGAGATTCCTACTGGAAATGCTCTACCTTGAATCATTGTTGTTGGTGTGCATTCTCTGCTGCCTCCTGGCTGGCTCCTATTGGATGAGGTGGCACTTCCGAGCAGTTTTAGGACTCTCCAATATGGGCAACTCAAAAACCAGAAAACAGGGCTGACACCCCTCCTCCTGGTCTGAATTTTTCTAACACTGGACCCTTTTTATGGTAACCCAGTAATTATCTTCTGGTAGTTGTGATGTTCTAAGGATGTAGGTGGAGAAAACTATCTATGTATTAGAAGAAGGGGCAAGAACAACAGAGGTCCTGAAGTTTCTGTGGCACTAAAATGCAGGTGGGGAAAGCTTTATGGTTCTAATGATGATTGGATAATTCAGAGCACATAAAGAGCAAGAAAAGTTGGATATAAGTGTTTAGAAGTAAAAGTTCCTCTGTAAAACCCCTGTTGGCTCCGGTGGCTGCTAGTTCCCCTTCAGCTTGTTCAGCTCAAAGAAGACAATCTATATTTAGTAAAGCAAATGTGTGTGAAATCTGTATAAAAGCATTTTGTCTGGCACATTTTGGATGTGTTCTTAAGATCTGGGAAGTCGATGGGCAGGCACTGTAGAAAATGGATTGAAACTTGATTTTTATAATATGAAAGTACTGACTTGTCATGGGCTAATGACTGATAACCAACCTCTTATTGCCCAGACTAATACTGCTCCTGGCAGGTGGTTTATTTGTCCTGGTTTTGGCACTTGTGCTGCTATTGCAGCTCCCCTGGGGTTAAGATTGAAGGCCTTCTCAAGGTTTTCATCTTCCTGAGGGCTATGTAAGAGCACCACACTTGAGAAGGGCTGGGGAATCCTTTGTGGGACAGAGTGGGTTTGGCTCTTACTGTGTGCTTCTGACAAGATTTCTGGACAGTTTGGGTTATCTGTTGATGGCAGCAAATGCCTCCAGCAAGATGTGAGCTGACACATCCCAGCAGAGAGCCAGGTGTGTTTTGTAGTGCTTTATTGACCCAGAAGTTGTTCAGGGCTCCGCAGCTTTGGCAGCTAAGGCCAGCTCGCTGGCTGGGCTTGGCTCTGCAGCTTTCTAATCTTCTTTTCAGGTGCCAGATAGAAAAGCATCAGAAATCCTTGTCAAGGTTTTATATTATTGGCTGCACTTGATGCAGCTGGTGTCTCCTTTGTCTCTGGTGGCATATCAAGAAATGCCAGGTTGCCTGAAAGGCTACTTGTAATATGATAATAGAGGTGAGGTGCAAACCTTTCCATCTGCAAGTGTGGTGGGGGTGGTAGAAAGCTCTGGTTATCTGTAATGTGACCTGACACAGCCCTCACTGCAACTAAACATAGTTTGATATTCTCTGCACCTGTTAGCCTGCTTCTTACTGTGCCCATTTTGAGGGGTGGACCAAAACCTAGACCTTTACCTGGGGCTAGCTCCTACATCCCTGCAATGCCATTGGCTTGCCTTTTAAAGTTTTGCTAGTGTAAAATTATATAAACCTCTTGGAGGATCTGTCCTTTGAGGCATTTGGCAGCTGGGGAGGTAGTCAACCTCTACTCCTTCTGTTGTCCCATTGAGCTTTCATTTGACTAGTGCCTTGGGGTGCTTTTGACATTGAGCTCTAGTGGTGCATCACCAGCATGCAGCAATAATACAGCAGACACTTCTCTTCCCTGTAACAGTTTGCTCTGAAAGTATGGGTGCATTGCATCTGATTTTTCTTTTCTCCTTCTTTTTTTTTTTTTTCTTCTTTTTTCCTTCTCATCAAGGTTTTGCAGATTTAGCATAGAGATTCATTTCAGTCACAGAAAATTGCTGAGCAACAGCATCACGGGCTGGAAGGGGTTTTTTGAGATTAATAATGTCCAAATGTCTCTGATGCTAATTATGATCTATCAATTTGAAATACTAGAAATGCCATGTACTGTAAAAATGAGCTCCAAGTCAGCTCCCCAGCTTCCTACAATTTTATTGCCATGACAAACAAATCCCAGAACGTAAAATAATTCTCTCTCCAATCCTGCTGCCATTTAACAAGGAACTGAGGAACCTGGTCACCTTCATTTCAGCTACAGCTTAAAATCCCTTATTAGTCTGTGTAGTCATGAAATGAGGATTCACTTAAGGGCAGCCAATTTCAGGGCTGTGTAGAGAACATGTTATTAACCCTCTCTGGTTAAGGTCTGCTCGGTGGAATACACTGCCCATGGTTATCTAGAATAAATGATGTGAGCTTATGTTGCAAAACACATCTTTATGTAAACTGAATCGATGTCAGAGGTTGGAGAGAGAATCGTGCATCAGTACTTGTTTTATCTTGAATTTTCATTCAGCTGGATTTCACATGGAATTTCTAAGGCTTGTGTGGACAACCCAAAGAGTTTATTTATAAATGCAGGGGGTGACTGATTGTTGCAGACTATGTAGTGTCTGTACTAAACAGTTCCCAGAAGAAATAATCTTGGAATCATATTCTGAATCTGGCTACTTAAACCATCGGTTCAGCTGTAGAATATATATGAAAATGGCTCTAACAAGTCTTACTCAAAAGAGGGAAATGCTTTTTGTTGAAAGATAAATGAAGGTTTACTTGGTGTCTATTCTTTTGCTTTGGGAACATAATTGTAAAGATTTAGTTGTTGGCATATGTGCATCTGGATCAGGCCAGCCCCAGGCACAAATCCAGGCTGGGTGCAGAGTGATCCAGTTCTGGTGTTCCCAGCATAAGAAGGACACAGAGCTGTTGGAGTGAGTCCAGAGGAGGCCACGAAGATGATCCAAGGGCTGGAGCACATCTGCTATGAGGATAGGCTGAGGGATATGGGGTTGTGCAGCCTGGAGAGGAGAAGACTCCAGGGGGACCTTAGAGCTGCCTTCCAGTACCTGAAGGGATCCTACAGAAAGGCTGCAGAGGGACTTTTCATGAGGGTGTCTAGAGACAGGACCAAGGGGGAATAGTTTGAAGCTGAGGGAGAGCATGGTCAGACTGGATCTTAAGAAGTTCTTCAATATGAGGGTGATGAGACTCTGAAACAGGTTGCCCAGGGAGGCTGTGGCTGCCTCCTCCCTGGGGATGTTCAAGGCCAGGCTAGATGAGGCCTTGAGCAGCTGAGTCTAGTTGAGAGGTGTCCCTGCCCATGGCAGGGAGGTTGGAGCCATTCTGTGATGCCAAAAACTTTGTACTTAAGAAATTGCAATGAACCTTCCTAGACGTAATTTTCTAGTGAAGTGGCTGGAGTAGCACTCAATGATACATCTACCTGGAAGGAAAAAAAAAAAAAAAAAGAAAATACTGGTTTAAGGTACATTCTGAAGAGACTAATTTTCATATTGTAGAAAGCTGGAAGGATTAGAGCAGGAAAAACTAAAGTGTCTTTGATTTCACAATATTTCTTATGGTAAATGGGTGATTTTTTTTTTTTTAATCTTTGTCATAAACTCTTAATATCTGTAGCTGTCACAATGACTGCAGTTGTCATAGAATAACCTTGACCTAAATGCAGTTACAAAGATAGATGTGTTTGCAGAAGCACACTCTGATACAGGAGGGAAAAATTAAATCTTCTCATTTGAAGATGACACAAATATATATTTTTGGTCGCAGTTTGTAGGAAGATGGAATTGTGTGGCAGAATGCTTACCATGGTAACACAGATGAGGAGAGCTGAGCTATTGACTTGAAGATGCAGTGGAAGCCATGGTGTAACTATAAATGCTGGTGTTTGTATTGCATTTTTAATTGTGTCAGTGACTAGATATTTCACTCAACGGCCATTCGCTGTGTAATTAAAACAACAATTTTGGTGCAATTTAAGGATTGAGTTTTATAAATATGCACACAGAAATCAGTATGCACTGGGAGGCATCCTTCTAACACATGAGTACTGAAGAACAAGTTGCACAGGGCCTTTTGTGTCAGTCCTGTGTACCTCCTGTAGATGGAAAACCTGTAGAAGCCTTACTGGGCATGCAATGTAGCCCTTGGTTGTAATTAAATGTCTCTGCTGAGGGTTCTGTTCTGCCAAAAATGGAAGCAGTCTTGCATCTGGATGTCCATGGCTTATATTAAAGCAGTCATTAGACCAAAAACATTTTCTTCTCCACTGTGAGGCTGTCAAGTTGATGTGAAATTTTGACATGGGTGACCAGAACATTTGGAAAGATCGGAATCTTCTTTCCTCTTTTCTAAGTTTAAGTGAAATGTTCCATTTCTTGGAGGAGGCTAATTTTTGTCCTGGTTTAGGCAAGTTGCATGTGGTTTTATTTGTGTATATCACCCACAACAGAGAATGCAACAAATGTGACTTTTTAAAGGGAGTGTGTGTCAATTTAAAACAAAGTATTTTAAGAAGTCTGTTCCAGTGTTCTGTGAAGTGTCACCCATGGTGAATCCTTGCCTGTTGAAAACTCATGTCTTGCTTCCTTGAAGGAACATTCAGTAATCTTCTTTTACCAGGCAACTGATCTGCTCTGCTGGCTTCAGGCTGCAGCTCCAAAGAGAACAGATACCAAACTCGGCTCTGAAATGTGGTGGAGAGCAGCAGGTACATCATCTGCTACCCTAAATGCAAGATCCACAGAGCTGTTTTAGTTTTGAAACTGTGGCAATGAAAGCCCAATTAGTGTTACTCTGTGGTGGGACTCTGGGTTGCCCAGGGAGGTAGTGAATGTCCCCTCCCTGGAGGTGTTCAAGGCCAGGCTGGATGAGGCCTTGAGCAACCTGGGCTGGTGGGAGGTGTCCCTGCCCATGGCAGGGGGTTGGAGTAGATGATCTCTAAGGTCCCTTCCAACACAATCCATTCTATGATGCAAACCACAAATGCTTGTTGTTGCTACTAGAACCCACATTTGACTCTGTTCCAGACAAAAATACTACTGTAAACTGGTTTCTGATGTGCATGATTTGGCAAGACAGAGACTTTTACTTCTGATTCCAAATTTACATTACTGGGATTACTCATGAGGAATTTGGACACCAGCAGACATGGGAAATGGTTGTGTTTACCCAGATGCATGAACTTTAGAAGGAAAGTAATGTAACTCAAGTAGACAAATATTTGAAGAGTGTACACATTTCAGATGTCCTCTTTGTGTATTGCAGTCTGTCTGCTGTGCTTTCCTCAGGTTTTTACTGCCCTTGCAGAAGGACTCGAGCTGCATGAGGAGTGCTCTAGGCATGTGTGTAAAGATCACCTTGTTCACGTAGCTGGGCAGCCTCTGAAGAGATAACTCAATAGGATAAAACCTGCTGTGTTCAGCTACTGATCTGTAGAATTATTACATTTGGCCTAAAGTGCTTTTTAATTTGATTTGGTTTGTACTCCCTAAGCTTTTTCACATATGGGGTATCCCTTTGGGAAGAGAAGTCTTCACTTACAGTAGATTTGCCAGAGCCAGCAAAGGTTGAAACTATTAAACCTGTACAAGAAAACTGCTCAGACAACGAGATCCTGAAATTGGTTGCATGTTCTTCATTGTCTTTACTTTTTTTTTTTTTTTTTTTAATCTTATGAGAGGTTGAATTTACAGCTCTTAGAGAGCAGATCTTGGGTTTGCATCTCTGCAAAAACATTTTAGGAAATCTTTTCTCACGCTGGGAAAACTTTCTGTAGCTGAGGTAAAAAAAATTACCACTTGTTTTCAAACATCTGCACCTTGGCTGTGCTGGAGCATTGCTTATTCTACAGCTTTTGTGTATTTGCTAGAGAGAACTCTGCTATTTCCTGTATTGCTTGATGACTACAAGCAATATGAACATTCAATTACTCTCAAGAAATAAAACTAAACAGTGATTGAGAATTTGGGTGATAGGTCCCAAGTAATATTATTTTGAGTGACTGATCTCCCCCACAGAGGAAGAAGCAAACAGAATGCTTGGCTGAGTGGGCCTTAAAACCAAACCTGATTGTGTCAGCTCTTCAGCTTCATGTTTGGAGTGACTGTGGTTGTCTGTTTGTTCTATTTACCACATATGTTAGGACAGTATTAGAGGCTGTTATGTAGATGTGTCCAGAGGATAAACTTTATTTAACTGAAGATACTTCCAGTAATAATCTCGTTTTCCTGAAAGTGCCTGTCTGGTTGTTTTTTATAGACTGGCTCTCAAGTGCCTTAGGAGATGAATCAAAACAAATTTTGAAAGCTGCACTTGAACTGTAGGCCATGTCTCTGGACATGCTTCACTTCTTTCAGTCAGAACATGAGTAGAGAATCTGATCAAATCTTGAAATACTTGATATTGTGAAAGGTTAAGTATAAAACTTCTGAAAGGGAATTATTGTCAGCCTGTAAGAACTGCTGAGAGAATGGAACCTATCTGTATGCTGACCTTAGTCTAATGGGAATCTGTGGGAACAAGAGTCTCCAGACACACTTAGTGTGGGAAACAGTTTACTTGGAGTTATGTCTTGATCAGACACCTCAGAATTAATTTCAGTGTGTTTCACCCATACGGATTCATTGTCTCTGGGTGAGTTGCAGAATGAAGACGTCAGGGAGAGAAAGGAATCAGCTGTAATTTACCAGCTGGTCGTTGTCTTACTGGGGGTGGTGGTACCTGAGAAGCAGCAAGGTGTGGGCTGTTTGGGGGAATCTGCAAGGTTAGCATCTCTGCAGCACATCTGATTCCCAGGGTGGGCTTTTGGTTTCAAATGTCACAGTAAGAACTCCACAACGTTACTTCTCCTCAAGTATTGTTTCAAAGTAGAACTACTTATGATTTGACCTTCTCATTTAGTCTTTAAAGTTTGTACTCAATGCATAACTGCAGCATGAACCTTGAAAACTTTAGGAAAACCCATAGGTATTAGATTTAGTCGGAAATCTTTAAGCCCTGTCCCATACCTCTCAGAGACAAGTAGAGATGGTTCAGGAGAAAGTCAGAATTGTGAGGAAGTTCTGAATTGCTAGCCCTTGTTTATTTCCTAACATAAACAGCACGTGTTTTCAATCTCTGCTGTTGCTTAATATAGATTTTTCCGGCTGGGAATACAGAAGTAAAATAAATCAGATGTGTGAAATGTTTGCTGATACTAAAGCATTTTCCCAGGGATATGCAGAGTTGGCTTTGTTTGACTGCTTGCCCTTCCTGCCAGGTTCCTGCATTGATGAGCTTTGAACACATCCATGTCTTCAGCCCCACTGCTTTGCCTTTGGGTTTGTGTAAATCCTCTCTCTTGGTGTGTCTCTGAGACACACTGGATTGAGTCTGCTCCTGCAGAGCACTGTCTGCTTTCTCACTGCTTTGTTTCAGCCCCTTGAACAATTGGAGCCCAACAGTAAGTGCAACGGAGAGGGGAAAATCCGAGATTTATTGTGGAGTCTTGAGTTTCTGTTTTCCCCAAACAGGAGCTTTCTTCTTGTGGTATTCACCAAGTTCCCTTTCTCACAGGAACTGTGCCAGAAGATGGCATTGCTGTACACAGAGCACTCATCTCCATTGCAACAAGTCATTTAAGAGGAGTGGAAAAACTGCAGCTCCAAAGTCCATTAGAGTGAGTCAGGCTGACAGGAAACAAATTTACCTTCATATCACATGTCAAGGACAGTTCCATTAAAATATATAATGTGCTGAGGAGGGTACTTTTGGGTTTTAATTGTTGCTGTTTAACAAGAAGCTTGTGTTTAAAAGAACAGATTAATCTGTAGGCTGAGGGGGCGTATTTACAAACGAAAATAGAAGACATTATGAAATCCCCCCTCTGCTCACACCAACTCCTGCCAGCACCTTACTCTTTGGCTTCAGGATCTGCTATTTTTTTCTCAAAACACTTTATCCCAACCATCCTTTAAGTGCAATGGAAAAAAGTATTCTCAATAAATTCCAGCAGTCTGGTTTTGCTAAGGTCTGCCTGCAAGGGCAAGTAGCACTTGGCACACTCCAAAGGCTTCTGCAGTGAGTTTAATCCCTCAAAATACTAAGCAGCCCTTTGGGATAGGTGAAAGCCTGAGAAAAACTTGTACTCAATTAGCAGAAATGTGATTTTTTTTTTTCTTTCCTTCTTTCTTATTTTTTTCCGCCAACTTTGCACTTTATAGTAATTTCTGTTATCTCTGGCAATAGCTCTGATGTCCAGAGTTTGTAGGACGAACTGAAGTGATAACAGACTATAGCTTTCCTTGAGGAAAAAATCAGAATCTAAGTTTTACTGAGTATCCTAGAGCAGATCTCTGTGGGCCCAAATGTTTGTAAGGATTACAGTGTAGTGATGGGAGCCACCTGCTGTGTTTCTGGCTCCCCAGTGAGTTGTTAGGTTTGTCTGAAAGCTTCTTGTCCTGTTGGGAGCTTTAGAAAATCTTCAGGTTGGCTCATGCTGGTGGCTGAACTACAGGAATCACCTCCTCCAATTATGTCCCAAACACTAAACAGAGATGCACAGAAATTTAATTAGAAAGACTTAATGCTGAAAAGAAATGCCAGAGAACTTCCTTTTGCCTGCACTGTAAATGAAGTTAGTTTCCCTTACCAGTAAGGCTCTGGGAGGGAGGAAAGGGAAGGCAAACAACAGTGAAGAATGGAATGAGTCTAGAACAAACTCTTCCACGTTATCCTTTCTACCAAAAAGTAAATTCCTAGCATCCTTCACTCATTAACTTGGCCATATTACATTTCCCAGTTGTCCTGCCTTCAAAGCCAGCAGGTTTTGGAAGAGGAAGTCAAGGACATAAGTGCCATGCTTTCTCTTTGCTTTTCCCATTACCTGAGAAAAGTGACTCCATGGGATTTGTTTTGGGGTTAGTGATTGATAGGTAAGGCAGGGACACAACTGCACCAGGAAACTTTTTTTTCAAGTGGGCCAGGACCCAAACAGGTGGATAGAGGTCATCTTGAACTTTCTACAGATGGAGACTCCTCTGGGAAGAATATGGATCTGCTTCTTGTTAAACTTCTGATGGATCCCTTTAGCAACAGTCTCTTTTGAGAGGAATCTCTGGGCTTGCTGTTGTCTTCAGGGAGTAACTGATGAAAAATGGAACTAAAAAAAAACCCCAAGCTAGCAAAGCCACTTTTGGAATACCCAAGGCTCTGATCTACAGTAATTCATGGCTGTTGTGTAGACATGAGCTAAAGTGCATTTGGCAACTGCTTCTCACAGTCTGTGGCTTGCTCTGCCTGGCAGGTAGAAATCATCCCTTGTGCAATGGTTCACGAGATGGCACATGAAGGACTTCTCAGAGATGGCCTTTGTTAGCTTATTTCTGAAAGGGATGAGTGCTGGAGAGAAATACTTAGTGCTCTGTTACTATGAAGAAGATGACTCTTGAAGCATTCTCTAGCAGGAGAAAACTGCTCCTTGTTCTGCCAGTTGGTGACATGTTGTTTTGGCCACTTCTTTGCGTTAGTTATGTTGTAATGTAAGGAAGCCTCTAACCCCATGATGGAAGAGACATTCTGAAGTTCAGATTGAGAAACATCTTTGGGCAGTACCCTGTTGGTTTGAGTTTAATTTGTTACTGATCTGAGTCAGAAGTTACCAGCCTTGAAAGATCAGCCTCTGGCTTGAGCCTCAGTGGTGTGTTCTGTACTGCCCATGGCAAGGCAGCTGCCACTGAGGCAGACTGGGCTGCTCAAATATCAGAAAATGAAGCATGGAAGAGCAGCTTTAATTAGTGAAATGGCTTACAGCCCCCACAAGAGAGGAGTCTCTTGTTTGTGCTGCTTTGACACCCACTGCAGTCCATTAAGAAGCGCTGAAGTGTTGTTGCTTTCCCTATCTTTTGCAGGGCCTCACTGTATGTATAGACATATATTTGTATTTACTTATAAACCCCCAACATGGCTCTGCTGGGCCTGCTCCAGCATCTCTTTTGCACTTGGGATTTGCTGCTGTCTAACTCCGGAAGGGTTCATGTTTGAAAGGGGTGCAGCATTATGCGGAACTCCTCTGTGCTCAGAGCTAAAAGCATTATCGATTTCATTTGCTATGAATGAAACAACTTAGATCTATCTGGAAAATAGAGAAGGAGGGATAGGGAAAAACAAATGAATGTTTCATGCCACATTTCAATGCAGCAGTTTCCTAGCTTGCTTTATTCCTGCCTTCCTTCATATTTGTAGTTGGTACTGCAGGATTCAAAATGCCTTGCCTCATCAAACTGCACAAGAGAATGCTGCCACTTGCTTTGGTCTCAGAATGAAGTTGTAGGTCACTTTGGTCAATTTATGTCAATGGTGTGGAAGCATAACATGATTTAGAGGGGGGGAAAGCACAGGAAGAGATCTGTTTAAAAAAAAATTCCTGCATAACTATCTTAACTGTGATTCAGTCACAGTTTTAATAGGAGGAATATCGAGAACTGTTAAAGCTTCCTCAGAACCAGTTCCAGGTAGCACTGACCAGAGCTAACATACTTGGCATCACAAAGTAGTTTGTTTCTTTGTACTTGCTGTTCTCTTTAACTTTTGCTCCAATCTTATGATTTTAATAGCACATCAAAGCCTATCTTCTCTTACTTCTTCATGTGTGGGTTAATATTTTCATACTAAAATTGTCAAACCTTATGTGGCTGAAACAAATTTGGCTTCAGGATCTAAAGCACTTGAAGTTTTTGTGTGCTTAATATAGAGTTGTTATTTTATTTTTTCCTTTAGAAAGCTGCACAGCTAGGAGAAATACCTAATACCCTTCGCTCTTGGATCCTATTATTGTGCTGAGCAAGCCTTAAAATTATGAGAGTACCAAACTGTGTCCATTGTATACTGAAGTGATGATATACTAGAAGAAGAATGAGAAGCGTTACCTGTCACCCTTGAACCATATTGTGGTAGTTTCTGAAAATCCTTTAGAAAATGAGTTCCAGTGTTGCTGACCCAGAATATTTCCTTCTGCTTCACAGTGACCATCACCTCACTGACCTACTCTGTTCTCAGCTGCAGCAATGTTTTGCCGATTTCTTTTGTGCTCAAAAAGGAGACTTAACATCTGTGCTTGTAATATGAAGGCTTGGGTGGAGTAGTAAACTGCACTTGGAAAATGCTGTTGATGCTGTATGTGGTTATGAGAAGGTGGCCCTCTGTTAAACTGGGAGGAAAAACAGCCAGTTAATTAACTGGGACCTGGTTAGGTCTTGAACTGAAGCTGACCTAAATCTTTGTGATCTGATCAGCTTTGGCTTTCTTGTATTGAACTTGTTCCTTACAGCTCCTAAAGTTCGTGGGCGAAAAACCAAGCAGACAGCAAGGCATGGAGGGGGGAAATAAAAAGCCTCTTTAATGACACAAGAAGTGTCATTAAGGTGACTTGATATGAACAAGAATAAGCTCCCTGTTAGTTTTGTGATAAATTACCTTTCCAGAAACCATACAAGCCGCCCCTGTAGCCTCACTGGAGTACCACTGTGTTCTGTGCTCTTCAGTCCTTTGAATTGCTATGTGGAGCAGCTGGAGCAGGGGGCTCAGCGCTGGGCTGTGTTTCACTGCTGGTGGTGACATTACATTTGCTTTCTGCCAGCCCAATTCAACGCCCTGTCTTGCCTTATCTCCCTGGTTCTCCCAGCCTTTCCCATCCCAGGATTTTGCCTTCGAGAACTGGGCAGTGGTACGTGTCTGTGGTGCTCGTAGTCTGTTGGACGCTGGTTCTTCTGCATCGTTCCGGTTCCCCAGTCCTCTCCCAATAAAAGCCAGCACCCCAAGGGCCGCGCTCAGCCAAGGAGCCCGGCAGGCGTGGGGTGTCCACCCGCCGGCTGGGACCGTGAAGAAACCCCCGAGCCCCACGCGTGTTCGTTTTGCCCGGGGCAGCAGCTCATCTCCAGCCCCGGGCCGGGCACGGTTTAAAGCGGGCGGTTCGGGGCCGGGGCCGCCTCCGCCGCTGTCAACGGCGCGGGCGGGGAGCGGTCACGGCGGGACGGGAGCGGAGCCCGCGCCCGGCAGCACCCCGCGAGTGGCCGCGCCGTCGGGGCTGAGGGGGCGGCTGCCGGCGGGGACAGGAATGGGCTCGGTGCCGTCTGACGTGCTCGCGTTTCAGATCTGGCTCTGACACACCGGGAGCGGGAGGGAGGGGCGGAGGGAGGGCTTCCTTGCTCGACGCTGTCAGTCCCGAGGAGCAGCGGGAGGCGGGCTGGCTGCGCCCGGGCTTGCGGCAGCCTGCGATCGGCTCTCTGGAGGGAGGCTTTCTGAAATGCGGAGCCGGGAGAGGAAATCAAACACCACTGCGTAAGTAACCCGGGTCCCCCTGCCCTCTAGAGCAGCTGTAAGGGTGTTCTGTTTGCTGCCTGTGGCTTGGGTGGTTTGGGCTTTTGGTATTTCTCAGTGGCAACCCTAGAACTTGTAATAAGGAACCATTGCAATAAATAGCAGGAAGGGATAATTGGAACTTTTTTCTTTCCCCAGCAGAAACAGGAAGTCTGCTTTCTGGCAAAGTAACACCTCAGGCAGTTGGGGGCATTGGATTGTAAGCTCCGACGTGAGTTGCTAGATGGGGAGAGGTTTTTAGCTTGCGTCCTGGAGCAGTCTAGAGATGGTAGATACAGGTGCTCTTGCTGCATCTTTGGAAGAGCTGCATGGAAGTGGGGCTTGTCTCAGCTCTGGCAAACTCGGCATATCTGCAGCCCTCGGATGAGAATGATCGTTGTTCTGATTGGGAAGATGCAGAGGGAGATTTGTCAATAATTCCTGTATCCTCTGTAAAGAGCTGTCCAAAAGAATTTTCCTCTCAATGTGATGGTAAAGGGTTGCTAGCAGAGACTGTCAGGGCTTCTGATTCTTCTGTTTCAATGAATGGGGACTCAAGGGGATCAAAATGTCCTCAATTCCTGAGGTTTTCTTCCTTTCCTTCTTTTCTTCTCCAGGAGCCTGAGTAGTAGGTGAGGATGTTAAATTCCTTGCTTCCTATTTAATTTCCCTTTCAACATGATCAAGCAACACTAGTTAGTGTTTCTGCTACTAAAGACCTGAATCTGGAGGTAGTTTGTGTGAGGGGCTTTACCAAACTATTCACAGCCTTAGGGCTACGCTGGCAGCAGTGCATGGATTCTGACTGTGCAGAAGTGAGGATGGAGCATTGAGTAAGGCCTTGGGTGTGTCAGCTCTTTGAAACACAGATTGGTTTAATCTTTGCTTTGGCTTCTGGTTTTCTGTCTTTTTGTATGGGACAAGGGAAAAAGGGTAAATCAGTAAAAAAAAAAAAAGGGTAAACAGTGGGGTAAATCCATCTCCCCTCGTTTAGTCTTGGTTATTTTACTCTATTTTTCTTTGTGAGTATTGTTGAGGGAAGACACATTCTAAGAGGATGCTTAAACTGCCACGAGTGACTTTCTATGGTGTCGTGCCTGTGAAATACTCCTGTTGCCATTTGCTTCTCTCCTCTTTCTGCAAAATGGGTTTGATCATTCTGGAGGTGGTACTGGAAGCAAAGCAGCAAGCTGTAGCTGCTGGAAAATGCATCCCTGAGTCTGTTGCACTTCTTGCTTGGAAACCATTTTTTTTTTTTTTTTTTTTTTGGTAGCACAAAGTGTCAGAGCTGGTTAGTACAGCAAGAAAATACATTTTTTTTTTTGGCCATTCTGTGCTCTGTCCTACCTTTTAATATTACCATTTTTACTTCCACATCTGTGTGCTTTCAAAGGGGCAGAGCCACTCAAGGTTTGGCCCCGATGGTAATTAGCACTGGTGTTTAAAGGCCAAGCCAGCACTAGTCAGTCCACAACTGGCATTCTAGGGCTATTACTGATAAAAAGCACTCTGCTGACCTGGATAGATTTTTGGATCTGCTCCCTGGCTGTCCATCTGGGCTATTAGTGACTCTGGATTCCAGCAGGGTGTCTTGGTAATGACCTCTGAACTTGTTTCTAGCCATTTAAAAAATAGTAATGAAATAATGTCTTTTCACTAAACCCCAGTAAAAGCAAAGTATGGTTCTGTTCTAATCTTGCTTATGGTTTTGTCAGATTTCTTCATTGGCATGCAGTGAGCTGCTTACCCTTGCAAGCTGGCTCCAGATACAATCCTTGGCTTGGCTTTTCAGTCTGTGCATTAAGCTACACTGATATGGTCAATAAATTATCACCTCCAATGCTGCTTGGGTGTTCTGAGTGTAATTAGACCCCTCCTAGGCTTGTGACATTTGTAACTCTAAAGAAATAAGAGAAGCCTCTTGTTACTGAATGACGTCCTCTGCCACCCAGTGATTTACTCTGGTACCTGTAGGGCTGTGTGGACTTTCTAATGGGTTTCAGCATCTGAAGGAGCAGAATGTTCAGTCATTTTCCTTGTCTTGCTCTTTGACAGCTTAAATCAAGGGTGACTTCGCTGTAATCTGTAGTTACACAGATGCAAGACTGGAGTTGCATGAATCAATTTCAGAAACAGCAGGAGTGGCCCCAGTTTCTAAGGCTTTCTAATAACTTCTGGTGAAGGTTTTGAATGTAAATCGTGGCAAATCCAGGACTAGAAAAGAAAAAAAGTGACTGTCAGACTGCAATGCTTTGGAGGAATAAATACCAGCTAAATTTTACTAAATATTGTATTAGTGGGTATCTGTACTCTCATAGTATAAACTGCTCTGTAAGCTCTGTCTTTGGGTCTCTTTAATTGGCATCACTTGGCCATAGAGCAGAAGCAGATATCTCATATAGTAAACAAAGCAGCAGATTTAAGTTAATGCTAATGTGTTTGCAGTCCGAGCCAAAAGCTTTTCAGGGTTATTATAACGTGCTGGGCGTACAGCCCATCTATCTAAGTGTCTAAAGGAGACAAAAGTTATGGATTGACTCATTGTACAAATCAGCTCATCTGAAAGTCAGATTCTGCTATTTGTTGGCATCAGTAATTTAGTTGGATTAAGTACGGCTGAGGACGGATGGCACCGTGGCTGGGATATTGAGATGGGATTTCTGAGGTCCCAGGAGCTGTTCCCCATGGATCTCCTGTGTGACCTGGGGCAAGTCATGCAATGTTTCAGTAAGCTAGGGTTGATGATACTGCCTTCTTTTTCAGAGGGCACTGGCAAGATGAATGTGTTACAACCACTTATGAAGAGACTATTTAAAGACCATATCAACCAAAACATCAGATGAGTGTGAGCCCCATCCCTCACTAGATAACACATGCCTGGCAAAGCAGCCCTCCACATGTGCTTCATGCTGTAATATACTTGTATGCAAGCACGCACTGCCGAAGGGCAGCGTTTTAATTTTGGCAGTAAATCCTCAATATTGATTTGGGGCAGCTATGAGAAGAGCCTTTGTTCATTGTCAATTATAAACTAGTACTCAGGGACTCTTCCCGTTGTTAAATGTGGTATTGAATTTTGTTGTGTCTTAACAGTGACAAGATAATGCAGACTCTGACAAGGACTGGAGAGGAACTGTTTCCAAAGGCCTTCAGTGATAGGAAGAGAGGCAGTGGTTTGAAATGAGAGAAGAGCAGATTTAGATTGGATGTTAGGAACAAGCTCTGCACAAGTGCTGGAACACTGCAACAGGTTGCCCAGGGAGGTAGTTGAGGCCCTGTCCCAGGAGATCTTCAAGGTGAGGCTGGACAAGACTCTGAGCAACCTGACCTAGTGGAGCATGTCCCTGCTGACTACAGTGGGGTTGGATCAGATTGCCTTTGGAGGTCCCTTCCAACCCAAACCATTCTAGGATTCTATGGCTTACATGGAGGTCCTTTCCAACCCAAACCATTCTATAATTCTATGACTTGTGTAATTCCAATGGCATTCAAACTTCTCCCCCTGTGGCTGTCGTTAATAAAAAAATATTTAGGCATTTAAATTTTGACAGATTTAACTCCTGAAAGTAGATCAGTCCCATTTGTTGGGAGTGCTCAACCATGTGGAAAGGGCTTGGTTACCTTGAACTATATAAACTGATATTCAAATTAATACATCTATACAAAGGTACATTTGAAGATTCATAATCTCAGCCCTTCCTTAGATAGATAATGGCAAGATAGTGAAGATCTGTGGGACATCATCTGCTTGGAAGCAAAAATATTTGTGTTTCCATAGAACAATTTTATCAAGGCTGGTTAATTACACAGAGCAGAAACTTGGTGCAGGAACTTTAACAAATGAGGTCTCAGAAATGGCTTCATGATGCAGAGCAATTAGTCAGAGACTGTTTAAGATATTTTTTTGTTATTATCTTCTATCTAACACCTTGTTATGAGTGGTGGTAGACTTTTTTGACCATACAGATTAAATACCAGTCATGTAAATGAGATTGTTGCCCTTTGTCCATTGCTTTTCAGCATGTATTACCTTCCTATCACAAAGCTCAGCAGTGCTGGCTGTGTGGCTGCTGCAGAGGGAACCCTCCCATTTGGAGTGTTCATGTGTGCTGGAGACTTGAACAGGAGGTGGGATGGACAAGGTTCTGCCTTCATGCGCTCTTGAGGTACCATTCTAGGCCAGGATGTGGGGCAGTGCTGAATTCTGAGACTTCCCAGCCTGCCTCAGTGGTGATGGCTCTTTGCTGTCTTCTCCTCCTGGTCAGCAAAACCGTGTCTCATTTCAGCCAAACCTATCATGGGCATCCAGAATGGGTTTATTTTTGGGTAGGTTCTATTTGAAAGAATATCAGTGGTTTGTATATTTTGCACATGGCTAGTTGTGCTATTTCAGCTTTGCAGCAGAACACCTCTTCCACTTCCACAGACAACCTTTTGCCTTCCCACCTTCCCAACATCTCTTCTCCATCCCATCTTCAGCTTTTGCAGTGAAACCAGAAACTGAGATTCGTCACTTGACAACTTAATTTCATCTTATTTTGGAATCTCTTCATCCTCTCCCACTCTCTTTTTCCCAACAAAAGCTTCACTTCACACATTTTCCCAACTTTGGTTTGGAGAGAAGCAGCAAATAAACTTAAAAAATGTGCTGCTTTGATTCAGAGAAATCTTTACAAATGCAATTAAATCCATTAATCAAAGTCCTCTTTGCATTGGAGAGACTCATTGCAGGAAGTGATCTTCCCTGCCTTCCTCCTGTGCTCCATCACTGCCCTGAGCACTCACAGCTCCCAGGGATTCACACATTGGTGGCTTCTACAGCTGCCCCATTAGATTCTTCAATGTACATTGTTTAAGAAGAGAAAGCATTTCAGCTCTGGTTTTTAATTTTTTTTTCTCTCCATAACATGGATTTTGAACTTCATTTATTGAAAGGCAATAGAGGAAGTGCATAAATTGATGATACAAAATTATCATGGAGCAAATTATTGGTTTAATTTTGAAGAAAGAGTGATTTTTTTTTTTTTTTTTTTTTTTTTTTTTTGGAAGATGAGCAGTGTTCAGCTGTTAGTGTTCCATAATAGGATCAGGTAATGGTGTATGAGCACTTAAAAGAAAAAGGTTTCTATTTCTAGTCTTTGAAATGACTCACTAATAATGCAGAGCTGCAGCTACTGGAATTCCTATGGCATATGCCACTGCAGGAGATGTCTCTGTTTGTCCCCAGGGATACAAAAATATCCTATCTTTTCTACTGTGATTTCTATCTAGGTCTGTACCTTGAGGGACTATAATGAGTGATCCTCTCTGAAATTATCCCCAGCCTCCCTGCTCTCAGCACAGCCCAAAGTGCTGAGTGTACTCTGGAAAGTAAGAGATGACCACCAGTGGGCAGGAAGGACTTCTAAGATCTTCCTCCTGACCCTTGCCTCTGTCATTCCAAGAGAGTGCTCATTGAGTAGCAAATAGAAATGTTTTGGAATATACTTAATTTCACAAACTTCATCTACTGTTTGTGGGGTGGGTTTTTTTTTGCACTTTGAGTTGTAGTGCCTAAAGTCTGGGACTTTTGCTGGGGCCCCAGGTAAATGTTATTGTGCTCATATGTTCACAGAGCTTTGTTGCCAAAGAATAATGCATGGGGAAAGGATTTTTTTTCTGTGGGTAGCAAACAAAGGATAATTGTGGCATCTTAAAAAACCCTCACAAAACACCAAACTCACTCCTGCTTTGAGAAGTCCTTCCATTGTACGTCAGAGATAGCATGTTATCAATTTATTACTCAACTTACTACTCTTAAACTGGAAAGACCTTTCCTAGAATAATGAAGTATTCAAAACTGCTGAAAAGATTCAGGCATGCTATTTCTATTAACTGAAATGGGAGCTGTGTGGGCTCCCTAATCACACAGCTTTGAAAAACTCATCCTTAATGTATGATTCCTCTGCAGTAGTCAGTGTTTATAGTCTGCTTTTGTACATGATTAACAACTCTTTTTCATTGTACTGAGAGCATACCTGAGAGTGTAGAATTGCTGGTTTGTACTTAACAACAGAAGTGTTATGCATTCTTTATAATAGCCATGAAATATTCATCTCCACATGTCAATAAATATTTAAAAGTGGTGTGAATTATGCCATTTAAAGAGTAAAAAAAGTAGTTAAAAGGTTGTAAGGGCTAAACTGTCATGGGTCATAGCAAAGATCTGTGAAATCTGGATCAGATTTTGATGCTGGAAAATAGATTTGTCGTCCTTGTCCGGTCAAGGCTATTTTAGGGGGTGGTTTGGGGAGACAGCAGTCGTCTTTTGGATGTTAGGAATAAGTTCTTTGGATGTTAGGAACAAGTTCTGCACCATGAGGGTAGTGGAACACTGGAACAGGTTGCCCAGAGAGGTGGTTGCAGCCCCATCCCTGGAGATGTTCAAGGTGAGGCTCGACAGGGCTCTGGGCATCCTCATCGAGTTGAGGATGTCCCTGCTGACTGCAGAGGGGGTTGGACTGGATGACCTTTGGAGGTCCCTTCCAACCCAGACCATTCTGTGATTCTTTTATTTAAGAATCTGTATTTGAGTGGCTCTATCAGCCTCAGCAGCAGAGAAGACTAAAGCCTTTTGCCTTGGGAGTCGTGAGGAGGGAGGAATAGACTTCTGAATAAGCAGAATGCTTAGGGGCAGGTTTTCTGCTAATATACTTAATTTTTTGCATTTTAAAATACATATATATTAATATTCAAATACATCATAACATTTTAAGAAAAGAAACTATGTTTTAAGTCTTTCATACAATGGCTAATTTGAGCATGAAGTTCTAATTGCAAGTGTAAAAATCAATTAAAGGGGAAATTAGATTGTTTTTCAGTCTGAAGGCATTCAAAGAAGTTGTAGTATAGTTATCAGAATTTGCTGAGCTTCCTAAATAAATGTAATGGTTTGTGTACTCTGCTAATTATGGTAGAATGCTGCTTAATTAAAGCAGTCCAACAAGAACCCGTGATGATGCAGAAAGGGGCTGCATCTACTGACAAGAGAACACTTCCTGAGCAGTCGTGAAAGGTTTCACTTGCTTCAGCAGGCAGGAAATACTCCACTGAGGAGGATCAGACCCTGGGGCTTGGTTAATGATCTTCTGACTCACCTGCTGTGCAGCTGAAATCAGAGAGACATGTGGCACTGTACAACCAGAAGCATAGCAAGTGTTTGCCTTGGATGCAAATAAAACATACTTTGGCTAAGGCATCACACAAGAATGCAGGCATCTGAATTCCACATTTGCTAAGTTAATTTAAAGAACAGCAGATTTTAGGTGCCTTTCTGGCTGCTCAGGAGAGATGAGATGGCAAGGCCTTTCTGAAGTGGTTCTGACCTTTCTTCTGAACCTCCACTTCTTCAATTTGAAACCCAGAATAAACCAATAGAATCATAGAATAGAATCATAGAATCAAGAAGGTTGGAAGAGACCTCAAAGATCATCGAGTCCAACCTGTCACCCTAAACCTCATGACTATCTAAACCGTGCCTCCCTGGGCAGCACATTCCAATGGCCAACCACTCTCTCTGTGAAGAACTTTCTCCTCACCTCCAGCCTAAACCTCCCCTGGCACAGCTTGAGACTGTGTCCTCTTGTTCTGGTGCTGGTTGCCTGGGAGAAGAGACCAACCCCCTCCTGGCTACAACCTCCCTTCAGGTAGTTGTAGACAGCAATGAGGTCTCCCCTGAGCCTCCTCTTCTCCAGGCTAAACAGTCCCAGCTCCCTCAGCCTCTCCTCACAGGGCTGTGCTCAAGGCCTCTCCCCAGCCTCGTTGCCCTTCTCTGGCCATGCTCCAGCAATTCAACATCTTTCCTAAACTGAGGGGCCCAGAACTGGACACAGTACTCAAGGTGTGGCCTAACCAGTGCTGTGTCCAGGGGTACAATGACCTCCCTGCTCCTGCTGGCCAAACTATTCCTGATGCAGGCCAGGATGCCATTGGCTCTCTTGGCCACCTGGGCACACTGCTGGCTCATGTTCAGCTGCTGTCAACCAGTACCCCCAGGTCCCTTTCCACCTGGCTGCTCTCCAGCCACTCTGACCCCAGCCTGTAGCTCTGCATGGGGTTGTTGTGGCCGAAGTGCAGCACCTGGCACTTGGACTTGTTGAATGCCATCCTGTTGGACTCTGCCCATCTGTCCAGCCTGTCAAGGTCCCTCTGCAGAGCCCTTCTACCTTCTAACAGATCAACACCTGCTCCCAGCTTGGTGTCATCTGCAAATTTACTGATGATGGACTCAATCCCCTAGTTCTTGAGCCTGTTGCATTATGAAGGTCTCTAACAAAGTGTATATTCATCAGTACCTGTAACTGTTGCATTGCCTGGATTAAGGATTCTATTAAATCTAGGTGAATATTGGTGCCTATAAGTCACCAAGATAGAGGAAGCTTGTAAATCTTACCTAACTTTCACAAGATCACAGGATGTCAGGGGTTGGAAGGGACCTCTGGAGATCATCGAGTCCAACCCCCCTGCCAGAGCAGGACTATAGAGTGTCCTGCTTCCAGCCTGGTTCTTGGATGTAAGGGTTAGCTTTGGAGTGGATCAAAATATTCCATAGCCCTCCCTGCCTTGGCAGAATTTGAGGCCATGCTGCACCTTTCAGGAGGCCATGCTGCACCTTTCAGGAGGCCATGCTTTTGTTCCTGTGGCTCTCTAATTAGCGGAAAAAAGCAAATGGGAAATTCCTGCAGCACAGTTGGAGCGAATGTTGAAACACTTCATGCCGGGTTGAACTCCAATTCATTAACATACTGCAGGCTGCTTTTGATACAGTAATGCCAAAAACTGGGCTGTGTTGTGCCAGAGAACCAGCTACACCAGCACACTCAGACAAAATCCTCTTTCTCTGACCCTTGGCCACCAGTTAATTAAACCTCAGAGAGATTTAAACTGTCACTTTAAAATAAGGCAAGAGAGTATCAACGGATCATGGGAACCTTGTCAGTGTCCACTGTCTTGCTACTTTATAACATTTGCTCTCCTGTTCTCTCTCTAAACCTCTGAATCTTTACATGAGAAGGCAGAATCACAGAATGTCAGGGGTTAGAAGGGACCTCTAGAGATCATTGAGTCCAACCCTTCTGCCAAAGCAGGATCACCTAGGGCAGGTTACACAGGAATGCATCCAGGTGGGTTTTGAAAGTCTCCAGAAAATGAGACTCCACAACCTCTCTGGGTGCCTTGTGTTTTAGGTTGTGTCTCATGGTTCTGTTTCCATTCCATTTCCAAGGTGTAGCAGGTTAGAACCACAGTTTGATTTCCTAAATCGTCTTAGTTGTGGGGCTCCTTCTTCTTGCACCAGCATCCTCTTCTCAAGGTAGGACTTCATGCTGAGGCTGTAGTAGGCTGGTGTCTATCAGCAAGCTCCTAAATTGGAGTTGTGGTTTTTTTTTCACTCCCTTTTGAGGCTGTGAAATACTGAAAGCCTCCAACTTGGCTTGTGCATAGAGGGGGTTCATTATTTCTCTTCTGATCTTAAGTTAACCTGTAAATATTTTGGAATGTCTCTAGCCTCCAAAAGGATGCAAAGAGTAAGAAATATTATCTTGGTGGCCATGCAAAATGATGAAGACTTCATTTCTTTGAGTGGTGTATTTTATGTGGCCTCTGGCATGTTAGTTAGCAGAGGTACAACACATTTTGTTGTGACTTCTAAGAAATTTGAAGTCCTTATGGGATATTTTTAAGGATTGTTTCTGCACTTTGGAAACTGCCATCCATTGTGATCAATTTTTTTTGGTTTTGCAACTTTATTGCTGAATGAGAGCAGATATCAGGTGGTGCTTATTATTCTGGAAATAAAACTGTGTAGCAGTGGAGCACAGAAGGTATCCTCTGGAAGAGGGCCATGGAAGTTCACTTTCTGCTGTCAAAATTCTGACAGTAGGATGCTGTCAGCTGGCTGGAGCATCCCACTGGTCACTTAAGAGCAGTTATTTCCCAGCTTGACTGTAATGAAAATATTCTCTCGCATTCAGTTTCTTCTCCTCTTGAAATTTCCCCCTTGTGCATTCACAAAGATACTCTGCTGCTCCCTGCCCAGACTCCCAGAGAGATAAATCCAGCTTTTGTTCTACCAAATTCTTTCAGCCTGGCACTGACAACACGAGTGGCCTCATCTGATTAAATCCACTTCACTGCCATGCAACATGACAAATGCTTTTGGTTCGAGTTGAATGGTAAAGCTTTTGCAAACAGGAAAAACAGTTGTCAGCTGTCACTGTTGTGGTACCAAACATGCATTGTGTTAGAACAAGCAGACAAAAAGGCCTGTGAGGCGCACGGCAGATCAAATGGAAAACCCACTTAGGGTACATCCAGTTCTATTAAGACTTGAGTGTATTTTTATCAAGACATGTTTAACAACAGAGGGGAGAACATCTGCCAGCGATTGGTAATGTGGCAAAAGACTGTCTTTTGCTCTCAAGAAAGCCTAGAAATTGCAAAATTACTTGATACTGTATAATTTTCAAGATAGGAGGTTTTGAAATCTTAATTTGGTTTGCTTACAAATATAGCTTTTGACATAATTTTCTGGGGGAAAAAATGTTTAAAAGAAAAGAAAAATGTTTTGAGGAGCTCTGGAGGATGCTGTTTGCCTGCAGAGTGTTAGCTCTGCCTCACAAATTAAGATACAAGAGTGAAGCAGAGTTGGAAGTGATACTTGGGTGTTTGGTGTCACCCTAGTTATTGAGTTTCTCGTGCAGATGTGTTTTTAAGAGGACAGATTACCTAAGCTGATATTTTTCTGACTAATGCAAAATATTTATTTCTCCAGTGTACCTAGTTCTTATCCATATGTTATCACATGCTTCTGAAGCTGTGCTGCAGTACTTACTGGTACCATTGTGAAATCCAAAGTCTCTGGGAACAGTTCCAGGACTCTGGACCAGATCCTTCCAGGCTCTCCACGTTCTTCTTCCTGTCTCACTGAGGAAAGAAGTACAGAGAGTTTGTTTCTTTAGGATGCTGGACAAATCGAGGCATTTCTGAGTTACATTTCTCTGTATATTCTCCACCTTATTCCTTGTTTTCTCTGAGTAGATTTCAAAAAGGACCAAATGCTAGACTTTTGGTTTTTTACCTGACTTACATAAGAATAGGTAGCTTTTGAATTCGAGCTTGTTTTGAACTCCTTAATTTGGAATAGCCTCAAAACTATGCCAAATGTATGCTTAATCCCAAACCAGATGGAATTTACTTGGGTATCTTGTCCTGCATGTAGAAAGTCCCATGCATGGTGCAGTGCATGCTGACATGCCCTTTTGGACATTGTGTGAAGAGTAAATACAAGCAAAGTCCAAACAGATCAACTTCCAGCAGAAGTTTCTGTTTTAAAACCAAGTCCAAGAGAAAATAGCCAAGTGTGTGTTTTCCACTAGATTCCAGATACTGAGATCTGGAAGGTGGGAGGGAGCAGCACCGACCTTGAGTTCTGGCCTCCAGATAGAGGCCCAGAGAAGATCTGTGTAAATTGCTGTGCCAACCGCTGTGCACAGTCAGACTGTGGGCACGTCTGCCTTGCCATTTACAGGCAGACCTGTCCCCTCTCTCCATTCCGCAGGCTGGCTGGCCAGCAGCCAGCCCTGGCCCAGGGGCAGTATGTGCAGGCTAATGCAATAAGCATTGCTGAAAGCCTGAGCTAACCTAATGAAACTGTCAGGGCTTTCACAGCAGGGCTGGCTCCTGCTGCAGGAGCCTCAGAGCCAGGGTGGGCAGGCAGAGCGCAGCAGCTGCACCTTACACGTCAGCGTCTGGGCAAGCTGGCTGATGGTGGGGAGGGCTCCCCTTTCTAGAAGGCCAGATGTAGGAGCCCTTGCACACAGCCTTTGCTCAAGCTGAGTGTTCCACTTCTGTTCTAAGAGATGGTTTTGAGTGCTTTCTGAAACTTTTTTGAGGGTACAGGAAGGAGGTATCTTGCTGCTTGCTCATTCATTCCTTCGTTTTTGCCCCTGCTCTTCCTTCTCATCTCTCAGGAAAATATTTCATCCTTTTTATGCTGGAGGAGAAGTACAAAATGAAAGAGGTGCTGCACGTTTTAATCCACATTTCTAACCCCTGGTTTCTTTTTTTTCCTCATTATTGAAGGAGATCAGAGCTATTTGTGTCCTTTGGGGGACCCCTTGTTTTCTCAACTTATGTAATAATGAATGAAAAATGATGATGGTTAAAAATAATAATTGTAATCCCTGTTCCTGCCCTATGGCACTTGCCATTTGCACCTGCCTAGACTGCAAGGAATCTTCTCTTCACAAGGCTTTTTTCATACTGAGTAAGGAAATGTTGACCTGTAGGTCATAAATGCCTTAATCCTCGAGCTGTGTTGTCTGGAGCCATCCTCCTGGCTGTATTTTTGTAACATGCTAATGGCTTAGTAGCTCACAAGAGGAGTGAAATACCTGTGCCTGTCAGTTCAAGAGCACCAGAAGTCCTGTCTGGGCCTTCACATAGAAAGGGCATATTGTAATAACTGGCATTCCTTCCTCCTCAGCCAGAGATCTTTGTGACCCTCCATTCAGTTTCTTTTATATTGCAACTCTTCAGGAATTGTTGGAGTTACTAGCTTTGGGGGAATCATACAACTGAAATAAAATAGTAATTTCTGCTCTTTGCTTCATGAGATGTCATCTTTCCTTGCTCCCCAGTAGTCTCTCATCATAGAGCAGGCAGTAACCTGCAAGACTTGGTCAGGAAGTTCATATTTCTTCCAAAGCTACATTTATATTCTGCTTCCTCTAAAAACATTAGATCAGCATCTTCATTTTAATTAAATAAAAGACTGTTAGCTAAAGCCTCTTGAGCACATAGCATGAAAAATAGGAAGGAAGCCAAAGAAAAATGACTGTTGAGATAAATTCATCTTGAAAGTAGGGACCCTGGCTGCATGTCCTTCAGCTTAGTTCCCTAAACCACATACTGAAGTCTGAAGCTGCTTGGCACCCAGTGAATGTCACAGTATGCCATGCTGTCACCCTGTGGCTCAGGAGTCCCTTGTGGTATCATGAGCATGGTCAGCAGAGGACACTTGTCCTGAGACAGCCTTTTCCTGTAGGAAAACCTTCTTGGGTCACATAGTAAGAAAGCTAGTGAGGTGTTGCAGAAATGTCTCCAAACACATTAATGCTCTAAATTAACTGATTGGTAATTTGGGAGGGAATTAGCAGTTATTCCTGCCAAGAGGATTTTTTTCAAATGCTCTCGGCATTAATCTCTCAGTGGAAGCAAGGCTGTGTTTTTATGGTGGACAGTTATCTAATTACTGGCCATTTATGAGTATCTGTAGTCTCTGATCCTACTCAGACATGAGGAATGTCAGATTAATCGATTGCTCCCTCTGTTCTTTATCTCTCCTTTCTCCCTTGTTCAGTAGTGCAGGCCAAATCCTCCACTACACAGTGTAGGCAAGGAGAAAACACTGTTGGACTTGCTCTTGCTGAAGCTCCAGAGTGACTTTCAGAGAATCCTCCCCGTGTGGGATTGCTCAGGTGCTGAAGCTGGCCTTCTGCCAGCTGCTGCTTCTCCCTCAGGGATGAAAGTCATGAAAGTCAGCACTTAAACAGGAGAGGGAGGCAGATGCAGCTTCTCACCACTGTACATTGGTGCTGCTCTGCCTACAGTGGCTGGGTAGCTTTGTGAAGATCCTTGTTTGGCTTCATGTTCCGATAGTTGTTAGCTTTGATGAAGTGATAAATGAGATCAATCTCTCTGAAGTGTCATTGTTGGAGAGAAAATGGCAGGCATGGGGCTTTAATATTTCAAAGGAAAAAGATCAAATGGTCTGAGGTTTAGCTGCCAACTTGACGTAGTCAGCTTTCAAACCCAAGTATTGTGTTATGTGGAGACCCAAAAGGTACAGAAGACATTGGAGGCATTTACAGTCTTGGGTCTCTGCTTCAAACTGAAGTACAACTCTTGACTTGCCTCTCTAATCAGATCTTATGAACTTAGCATCTTCATTACCCTTCAAACCAAAGCTTACAGGTGTTTGCCTTGCACAAGTGATTTCCTTGCATGCAGATATGTGCAAAGCCTTTTTTTTTTTTTTTTTCCTGGCCAGTGTTCTTCTGATGGTGTTTGCTGTAGTTTCTGTAGAGCATGCTTCTCACTGAATATGTTTTATGATCATTTGTCCTGGGACAGGAAAAACAATATTCAGAATGTTTTGTCAATATTTGTCAGAAGAGAACTCTGGGGGTGAGATGTTTCAGAAGTACCTGGTAGCAAGCACATGATTGTCAACTAGCTTAGACAAAGTCAGCAGGGACTGTCCCTTCATTAATAAAAGGTTAAGCTGTGGTGGAACTGCATCATGCAATTAATAACACTACATTTACTTACATCAAAACAAAAGCATCATAAAACAGGTACATCATAATGGTATGGCACTTAATAAATGCTTCCTGGGTTTTGCTTAAGGAAATCCCTTTTGCTCGAGGTATAGATTCCATTAAGAAAAATTGGAATGAAATTCTGTGTGAGGAGCAGAAATTCCAAATGGATTTCTTGTCTATCAGTTGCAAAAAGATGGTTTGGCAGGAAAACTTTGGAGAGCTGCTCTGGAAAGAAAGATATCATGAGCTCTTCTCTGTTGGTGGAGCAGAAATATTCTATTTCCCTCCCTAAAGGATTAAATAGATAACTTTGCTACTAATGCCCAGATTTACTTCAGTAGGTACCTTAGATCCAGATATTAGACTCTTGGCACTTTAGTGCTTTTAAGAAGATTGATGTAATCAAAGTAAATGAAACCAAATAGAAAATACTGCATTATAGCTTTGTGTGTATGTATGTAAAAGGCTATTGGGTGGCCACGTCACCCTCAAGATTTAACTGGAATTTGCAAGACCATTAATACAAAACACAGGCATTCTCTAAGGTATACAGACTAAGTACATGGTGGATTTAAGCTGTTTTAAACCTATTAAAATATCTTTGGGGTGCTTAGGGTTAGGACAGTAAATTGCTGTTTTGATGCAGTTGCTATTCAAATAACTAGCACTAATGGCTTCAAAGAGCTTGTAGAAGTGGGCTCTGCCATGTTAAAGCTCCAGTTAGACACAAGCCTTTTTATCTCAGGAATTTTTTTTTTTTTTTGACTGAATATATCGAGGAGAGGTTTGGACTTTGAAATCCTGTGCCAAAGTGAAGGAGTTCATGCTATCGGTGCTTTGAATATTGGGCACGTTGTGCAGCTGACACTGCCCCTGACAGTATTGTATCCCTGAGCAGAGCTCTTGCTGCCCTCCAAGGAACCTGCACAAAGGCAGCGTTTGTTCTCCCTTTCCATGACCCCCGTGACTCCGTGCCCTGCCTCTATGCTGAAACCTTTTGCTACAGGAAAAAAGAGCTGGCTGTAGAGCTCTCGAAGAGGAGGATGCAGGTCTGAAAGTGCCTAAGCAGAAAAGGGGGGGATTTCTTTTTAAAATAGGCACATTTTCTTTGGAACCTCTAATTTATAGCTTTCCCCAGGGTACTTTCTCAGTGAGTTGCAGGCATCAGGATAAAACAATATGAGGGTATCAAGGCATAACAGTAAAGGAAGACAGGTAAATCATTGCAGAAAAGAGAGCAAAAAATAACACAAATTTTCTTAAAACAGTAGTTAAAATAAGATCTGTAAACATAATATATGCTACAGTGAAGGAGAAAAGTTACTAGGTTGGAGAGGGGTTTAATTAAAAAAGAGAACAAACCAAACCACAGTTCTGCTTTTTGCATGAGATGCTCTAAGCAGATGCAAAAGCCTGGCATGGAAAGCAAAGAAGACAATCTGGTGGGGGGACACTGGAAGGCAGTGGTGCTTTACCAGCCACTGCTGACTCTTGCAATCAGTACTCCAAGGGTGAGGCAGCTTCTTACTCAGCTAAATTTGTGGGTGCAATCGTGAAGGAAGGACATTTGTCAGGGTTGCACAGAGCTGAAGGCAGTATCCAGCTTTGGGCTGAACTATTTTCATTTCCAGTCCTCTGCAGCAGCAGGAAAAATATGATTTCAGTCTCAGCTATTTATATCTGTAATTGCTGGTTAATACAATTCCACTCAGAGTTTTTGGAGGATCAACTTGTAATTGTTAGCAGACAAGAGACAGCTTCATCCATTAGTACTAATCCTATTTTACAAGCAGCTCACTCTTCAAGCTGTTACACTGATTGCCTGCCTGATTCGTAGTAACCATTGCATCTTTATCCTCCTCAAAAAAATGGAGGGAGGAAGGCGTGGCTCTGAGTGTCACAGATAAAAGGCAGTATTATGCCACCTGATGCTGATGTCATTATTTCTTTCTCTACAGTGGACATCATATTTCTCTTACAAATTAACATTAGAGATGAAGAAAAAAGCCATGATTATCATGTATGCTGTCATGTCATTACAGACAGGGCTGTCAAAAGTAGGCTGGTATGGTGTTGAGAAAGGAGGAGGAGGAAGAGGGAGTGTGAAAAGACACCACCAGCTCTTCATACAAATGGTGGAGCCCAACTCACAGATTAGTCATTTTAACATCTTTTACCATCACTGCTAGATTCACTTCAAATGCCTGAGGAAAGAGTAATGCAGCTTTTAATGGCTCATCAGTTACTCTGATTTCTTCATTGCTTTATGACACACACATTATGCATCCTCTTTCCCCAACCTAATAAATACTTAACTATACAAAGTGGAGCAGCTCCACAGAAGAAACTGAGGTACCTGTCCAGAATCACTCAGGGCTTGGTGATCAGGAAGGATTGTTGCATGGTAGGTGGGCATTGGAAAGCTGAAATGCTTGTCTTACCTGATTCCTAGCAGGATCTTCAACATAGTCCCCCCCAGCCTTGAGCCTACAGCCTAATCTAAGTACAAAATCTGTATTTGGCTGGTTTAGGTACAGAATGCTACCAGGAGTTCTATCTTGGTGGGTCTTTTTTTGTGGTTTGGTTTGGTTTGGGGTTTTTTGGGGGGCTGGGGGGAGGGGGGTAGAGAGGGTGGTAAGGAAGTGGGAGAGGGAAGAAGGGTACACTTCAAGATATTTTAAGTGTTCTTGAAACAAATCTGAGGAGATCTGCTGCAAGCTTTGGCACTGGCTGAGTTCCTGAGAGGTAGTTCTTCCACAGAATAATGCACACAACAAATTGCTTAGTTAAGCACATGCTTGGCCAAGAGCTTTCTTGAATAAGGGTTCAGACCCTGTCTATATCCCATTTAATCATGTACTGAAGTGCACAGAATTGGGTTCCTTTCATGACTCAAGCTCTTTATTTATCGTTGTGAACTAGAGGCAGTGACAACTGCAAAACCTGGTAATAGCTGAGGTACAGGAATCTAGGAGCAGCAACACCTTGCCCTCAAGCAAGTTGTGCCTTCAGCTTGACCTTGGTTTGGTATTCCCTGAGGGAAGTGGTTGTTAAGGCCAAATGAAGCCTTAACAGCTTGGGCCCTATATCTGCACTAAAGGATTCCTAGGTCACTACAGCCTTGGATTGGGAAGGTGCAAAATGAAGGACATAGCATGAAAGAAATGGTATGGGATTCATTATCTGCATCTGAGTCGCCTTGTTTGGAGTCTGTCTGGTGATTGTTCCCCTGTGTAACCATTTTTCACTGATAAAAGAGAAATGTACACCTCATTTGAGTGGAATGCTTGTGATCTGTAGCTAGAATGGGCAAAGGACAGCTGAAGTATGTGCATTCTTGGTGATTACTCTTAATGCACAACAAGGGGAGCTTGTCTTGATTTCAGCTCTTGTGCTGCAGGCCCCAGGCACTTGAATCCATGTAAGCACTTGCCAAATGGCAAAGGACAAAGATATTTTTTCCACAGAAATAAGCTTTGGCTCTAATATCTGAAGTTTAATGTCTACTTTCTCTATGGGGCCCTCTCATCTCTTTTAATTGCAGAAAAAAGTCACTCAA